>NW_012114711.1:9651713-9688742 GCF_000951035.1 Colobus angolensis palliatus | reverse complement strand
TGGTCTCGATCTTCTGACCTCGTGATCCGCCCATCTCGGCCTCCCAAAGTGCTGGGATTACAGGCTTGAGCCACCGCGCCCGGCCGATAGTTTTATCATTAACTTGTTAGAGCTGTTTACATAGTAAGCATTTTAATTCATTGTCTGAATATATATAGTGTTTTAAAATTATTTATTTTGAGATAATCACCACCTTTGTCTTCTTACATTTTCAAATCTTTTCTGTGTGCCTTAACAAAATTTTGTCGGAGGGTGCAGTGAGCAGAGATGGCGCCATTGCACTCCAGCGTGGTCAATAGAGTGAGACTCTATCTTCAGATAAAAAAAAAAAGAGTGTAGCTTTCTTTGTATAGGCCCTTTACATTTTTGTTATGCTTATCTTTAAATATATTAAATTTTGTTTTTACTCTGGGTGAGATGTGTTACTGTCATTTTATTTTCAAACTAGTTATTGTTATCTAAAATGTTATAAATTATTTTATTTTATAAGCAGCTAATTATTGGAGTTTTAATTAGGTCTAATAGTTTCATAACACTTTTATGAACTGAATAAATGAGATTAATTTCTAGAAAAAGCCTGATGCCAACTGTGAATAATATTACCAGAAAATAGTGTATTCTAGAAACAATAATCTCTATTTTATGCCTCATTATCTTTACCAATGAAGTTGTGCCAATGCTTTCCCTAAACCTTTGAAGGTTGAGATAATAAAACACTAGTTTTTCATATTTGTAATAACATTTCTCTTTAGCTATCCAGTTAAAAAAAAGTGATCTAAAATTACTTTTTTTTGTATGCAGATATGACTGGAAAATTTGAATACAAATATTTAAGAAATAAGTGAATTTCAGGTAGGACTAGAGAGAGTTAAAGGACAGAAATGGATTAGAAGCTATTTGGCCAAGATGAATTAAGTCATTGCTCTGAGAACTTAGAAATGAGAGCTCTGACTTGGATTCAGTAACTGCTTCAAATTGGGTTCCCTGGGAAGCAGACAGAGATGGAGAGTAACATGAAAAAAGTTTATTAGGGACCAGGATTGGTAAAGAAAAGTTGACCTACAAAGCAGTTATGAAGAGGTTAGGTGATCTCCTGGAGAGCGCTGAGGCTGGGATGGGCCCTCGAGGTTATTCTGCTGTCAGAAGTGGGTATGTCTTTACACTCCTATATGGAAGAGTCACTGGATCCAGGCTGTCCCCAGAAAAGAGTGTGGCTGTGTGTGAGGCAGCTGTCATCAGCTGAAGGACATTTTTAGACAGGCTGACAGCTGAGGCCTTTACCAGCAACAGGTGCAATAGCTGTAGGGAGTTAAGTGCTTCAAACCTGAAGAGGTGATCTGGACATGGCATCCACTAGTGTAATCTCATGGACCCCTGAAAAGTCAAATCGGTACTGGAAGAATGTGTCAGACAAATGCCTAGTTGGTAGAGGTAGATTCCATAAACCGAAGATCTGAAATCAAACATAAGTTCCTAGAAAATTCTGGAATAAATTATTTCGTAAGTACTTTAAGCTAATCAGATAGCTTAAATTATGACAAGAAACTTGGGCTTAAAAACTATAGTAAAAACCCAACATAAAATAAATGTTATCTTTATTTGAAAAGTAAAATGTAATAATTACGGGAAAAAATAATAATATCCAAGACTGCAGACAGCTACTGCGCTAAGTGTTGCTTGTCTAGATTGCATATATATGCACATATATGCATACAAATGTATGTATAGTATACATGCATATCAGCCAGACATTTGATTATAGTTTTTTGCTTTGTTTCTGGTTGACTAAACAAAACCTGGATCAGGCTCAAGGTTGATACACAACCTAAATGTGATGATTAAAGTCAGTTTGTCATTATAGAAGAGTAAAGTCTTATGGCTGAATTTCATCTTATGCTTTGCCCCATTCAACCATCTGAGTAATGGTTTGAATGATGCTACAGTTTACTTCAAATAGACCCTGAGTCTACATGCAGCAAGTATAGTGTTAGATTATCTATATGCATTATGTAATCTAAGAACATACTTGACATAATCGTAAAATTTATAGGTGATTCAAACCAGAGATATCAACTGGTTATTATCATAGTTCATATCAGAAAACATGGAACATAATGATTATAAATCTTAAAATTTGTTTCCAAAAGGAGATTCATAAACAAAAGGTAAAGCTGATATGAGCAAGAGAAACACACGAAGAAAAATAACAAATTAGTTTAATAGAGTTGTATAAAACTGCTAAAACTTATGTTAAGTACAACAAATTGTCCCACAGATAAGACAATTATTCTACCCTGAGAGGGTCTTACATAGAAAGCCAAAGTCCTAATTAAGCCACACACTTTAGGACCAAACTCTACCTGGTCAGTTCTACATTGAGTTAATATATTATCTTCTTTGCTTAATCTAGTTTGGACTGGTTTATTGTAGCTTGTAGTAAATCCTTTCCATCTGGAATTTGAAAGGGTAAGCTTTTTTCCATATAACCCTAAAAGTCAGGACAAAAATTAATTACTAGCGTTTCGAAAGAGAAGCACTGGGATTTTGTGCAATAAAGAAGCTTGTCTAAAATTAAAGATACCTGATTCAGAATGTTTTGCTCAATAAGATAATATGTTCTGGGTCCTGTAGAGTGTTCAGATGTTAGAAAATTTGGAGACAACTTAGGCATCAGATGGAAAAATATACCAGATAATCTCTGACATCGCATCAAACTCTAAGGACCTCAAATTGCAATTAATAATTTTGTAATCAAGCAATCATTCTGCCATTTAAAAAGATTATTTCATATACGGCCAAAGAGCTATTCTGTAATAAGCCTCTAAAGTGCCTCTTCAAAATAAAGTGAATGTCAGAGCTCAGTGTTATAAAAATGCATAATCATCACTTAAACAATTTTGTTTACTTTAAGGAGATTCATTGTAGATATGTGATTACATTGTCAAACATTTTCATAGGTTTAAATAAAATGAAACCTATAAAAAAGTATAAAATCTCAGAGGATTGGAGACATGATGGGGACCAGAATTTTCTGCCACCAATGTCCTTAAATAGCTGCCAATTTGGAGCAAAAAAGCTTTTCAAAATCTAATTTGGATCATACACACCAGATTGTCTATAAAAATCATACAATAAACATTCCCCTTTGGCAAAGAACTTTGAGAACATAAAGACCACTTTTTGCAATTGGAAAGTATTGGAGAACTGAATGTAAATCATAAGTTAATGAAGAATATTCACATTACCGACAGCACCAGCAGGACTCTCTTCAGAACAAATGAATCAGGACATTCAAAAAATTTGAATCAAATTTTCCAGATAAGTGAAAAGTCCATTTTTTCTCAGAAGAGTCTGTTGGTGATAAGGGGAATCATATTGGAGATATTTCATTTTATATTATTTATTCAAATATCTTTAAATTAAGATATAGATTTTTCTAGTATAATGTTAAAATATGGTCATTCTAAAAAGCTTTTAAAATAACATCTTAAAACATTAAAACCTTAACAAATAAATGGAAAAAGAGACTAAGTTATCTATGAGCAGATAACTACTGTTTGTTTACATTATGTTACATTTAAAACCTTTAATAAATTCTTTTATAGAAGTGAGATGTTGGCCGGGCACAGTGGCTCATGTCTGTAATCCTAGGACTTTGGGAGGCCGAGGTAGGTGGATCATGAGGTCAGGAGATCCAGACCATTCTGACTAACACAGTGAAACCCCATACTAAAAATACAAAAAAATTAGCCAGGCATGGTGGTGGGCACCTGTAGTCCCAGCTACTGGGGAGGCTGAGGCAGGAGAATGGCATGAACCCAGGAGGTGGAGTTTGCAGTGAGCCCAGACCGTACACTGCACTCCAGCCTGGGCAACAGAGTGAGACTCCGTCTCAAAAACAACAACAACAACAAAAAAGAAAGTGAGATGTTATAAGACGTCTCCACATAATTTTTTTTAAAATTTTTAATCAACACTATTTCAAAAGTACTCTCCAATGTCATTAAATATTGACCACAGTTTTGATGCCAGTACATAGTTTTACTTTTTCATCTCTAGTTCAGTTTGGAGAAAATCACAGATATCTCTAGCCATCTGGTGAAAAAAATGGACTCTCTCCTCCCCCAAAAAATAAAGGCACATGAAAATTGAATAATATTTCTAGAATGCATGAATCCCCTAAGGGTAATGCACCCCAGGTTGAGAAGCCCTGGTTCAAAAGAGACTGGTTCTCCTTAATGTTCTGATTTGTAGTTCAAACAGCATGGAATCTCATGTGCTTCTAAGCTCTAATAAGGTAAATTAATAATAAGTTCAAGAAATTCACTTAATTTTCCTTGTATGTACTATACATTTAGTGTATCATAACTTTTCATTTTTGTTTTCATCATTCTTTTAAATATTTCTTTTTGCCTAATATTCCTAAAGCATACTCAAAATTTGTGAACATGTGAATATTTCTGGAGAGTCGGTCATAGCTGCCCATCAAATCAAAGGAGTTTATGTTCTAAAATAGGAACTTTTCTATGCTAGAAAATACTTGAAGGACATTTACAGAATTCAGGCTTTGCTCTCACAGTGATGTTTGTTCAACTCCAAATGTTTTCTACGTGAAATTGTATTGTTTATCAAGTACAATTGGTGTACCTGATAAACCTAGACATTTTAATAGTGCTTATGAAAATGCATTGGGAGGCCGAGACGGGCGGATCACAAGGTCAGGAGATCGAGACCATCCTGGCTAACACGGTGAAACCCCGTCTCTACTAAAAAATACAAAAAACTAGCCGGGCGAGGTGGCGGGCGCTTGTAGTCCCAGCTGCTCGGGAGGCTGAGGCAGGAGAATGGCGTAAACCCGGGAGGCGGAGCTTGCAGTGAGCCAGGATCCGGCCACTACACTCCAGCCTGGGTGACAGAGCGAGACTCTGTCTCAAAAAAAAAAAAAAAACTTTATATTTTTAGAGTAAACAGGAATAGGGAAAACTTTATTTGGCACTGAGTGAAATGTAAACTGTGAATTTATGTGCATACTCTTTTCACTTTACTTCAAGTATCTCCACTGAAAAAGATTTTGAAGTCTGCATAGAATAGAAGGTAACTGTATATACATTAGTTTTGAGGAAGACCTGGGATCAAACCCCAATTCCTCTATTGGCTACTAGTAGACCCTATCTGAGCCTTTGTTTTTTCATCTGTAAAATGAGCATGGTGATGTCCTTTGCAGCATAGTTCTACAGTTAAGTACTGATAATATATGCATTACACTGAACACTGTGTCTAGCATATTAAAAACATGCAATAAGTAAAATTAATAGTAGAAAAGCAAAGACAATGAAGCTCAAAAATTTATCTCAGTGACTCCAGTAACAAGTGTGTCATAACAAGCATGTGAATAGCTATAGCATATTTAAACCTTAAATTAAATTCCAATGACTATTCCTTACTTGTCCATAGTCTCCAGGCATAGTAAGCATTCATCATGTAACTGTAATCATCACTTCCTTTCCTTTTATTTCTTTCATTTTACTTCGAAAGAAGGGACTGGGGTACCCTATTCATATTTTACCTGATTATGCTCTATTTTTCTCTTTAGCTATTTCATTAGATTGTTTTTAGCCTGGGGAAGGAATGGGCTGATCATAGAGTGTTAGAAGCAGAAATATGTTAGGGAAGTAGGCACGTTTCTCTGGGAATCTCTCTTAAGATGTGTTCCTTAACACAGATGCTCTAAATTTAGCCTAGAGGAAAATGTGCAGTTAATGCCAGATTGCATAGGTGACCAGTTTACTTGTAAATCCTGTATCCTTCTGACATGACAGAGTACTGTTCAACAATTCAACCTTAAAAGCAGATTTCTAACAGGAGCAGACAACAAATAAACATGCCTTCTATGACTGAGCTGCATTTGCTAATGCAATCGATCATTCCTTCTGTGCTACCATATCCTTTTAAACCATGGTATTATCTAGGATTGCCTCTTTATTCCTAGGGCTGCCATCTACGACTTCTGTTTGTCAGTTTACTCGGTCATTCATCAGCTAGCTTTTGAGACAGTAGCTCAGTGTCTGGCATATACAATAATGCCCCTCTTATCCTCTGTTTTGCTTTCCTAGGTTTCAGTTACCCCCAGTCAACTACAGCCCAGAAATCTTAAGTGGAAAATCGAGAAATAAAAATTCACAAGTTTTACATTGCATGCCCTTCTGAGTAATGTGATGAAATCTCATGCCATCCCACCTAGCCCATGGAAAATATGAATCATCTCTTTGTCCAGAGTCTCCATGCTAACACTACCCACTCACTAGTTATTTAGTAGTCTTCTTGGTTGTGAGATCGACTGTAGTGGCATTGCAGTGATTGTTTTCAAGTCGCCCTTATTCTACTTAATAATGACCCTAAAGTGCCAGAGTAGTAGTGCTGGCATATTGTTATAATTGTTCTATTTTATAATTAGTTACTAACCTCTTACTGTGCCTAATAGGTTAAACTTCATCTTAGATATGTATGTATAAAAAACATGGTATATATAGATTTCAGGCATACCATGTGGGTCTTGCAACCTATCTGCTGTGAATCAGAAGTGATATTTTGCCAACACTTTTGGCAAGAACATATCGAAGACCAGGCAAAAGGTTTGGTATTAAGGAGAATGGGGTAGACAAGCAAAGTACTGACTCTCATGAAATTCAGAAGCTAGTGGAGAACATGTACATTAAAGCTATTATATTCTTGCAAAAAAGAGACTCTTCTGTAGTTACGTTAAATATATTGAAGGATGATTATAGGGTGCTGTGGCCAGTATGTTGTGGAAGTACCTATTTCAAGGATACAGGGGAAGGCGTTTTTGAGTAAGTAAAATTTTAGCTAGAAGTTGTAACCTCATAACCCTGCATGTAGAAAAAAATGATACACCCAAAATATGCTGGTTCCAAGTGCATATAAATATATTTATATGGGGCCCAAAGTTTTAGAACCCAATTCAAAGGGATATTCATCTTCTAAGGTTTCTAGTTGTGACAAACATGAACTCAAATGTTGCCCAATCCTTATTTTAAAAGAGATGCCTGAAACTGGATTATTTTTTTACACGATTGTGTCTCTAATGCATAGAACATTGTATGTTCAACACAGAAGTGTGTGACCTATATTCAAGCTGATGCTTAAAGAATACAGGGAGGAGTGGGTCAAAAGAGGAGAGGAGAATTCCAGGAAAAGTGAGAAGAATCAGAAAGAAACCAGAGTGGAGAAGGGTTAAATGTGGCCAGTTGATAGAAGTAAGACTGGAGATCTAATTGGGTCAGGTTATGCCATGCTACATATTTGTCTTAAGAAGTTTGGATTTTATTCCTAAGAAGAGTGGAAAAACATTGCAGTGTTTTAAGTGAATTGTGAGGGATGGTAATTGCTAGATGCTAATGTACAAAATCACATAGACAGGCATCTTTCCTGGAAGTGGACCTCTCTTGACCTTCCTCCATTCAGGGTAAGATTTTTTTTTTTCTTTTCTTTTGAGACAGAGTCTTGCTCTGTCACCCAGGCTGGAGTACAATGGCACAATCTCAGCTCACTGCAACCTCTGCCTCCCAGGTTCAAGCGATTCTCCTGCCTCAGTCTCTGAGTAACTGGGACTACAGGTGAACGCCACCATGCACTGCTAAATTTTTTCCGTATTTTTAGTAGAGACAGGGTTTCACCATCTTGACCAGGCTGGTTTTGAACTCCTGACCTTGTGATCCACCCACCTCAGCCTCCCAAAGTGCTGGGATTACAGGCGTGAACCAGTGCGCCCAGCCCATTCAGGGTAAGAATTTTAAGACAACACTTTTATGATCCTCAACACTTTAATGATCCACATTACACTTATCAACAATTGTAAATATAAAGTTCTAAGTTGTTCAAAGAGAAGCAAAAATGCCAAAGCTGGCAGCAATTTTAGAGATGACCTACTCCAGACCTGCCATGTTAAGAGGCAAAAGAATAGATTTAACTATATTAACCTATGTATCAAATAGATCACACATTTAGGAGCAGACAGAACTAGAACTCCAGCATCCACTAGCCTCTTTCCCTTTTCATGAACCCATTGCATTCTCTAAACATTTTCATTATTTGAAAAGTAGAAAGCACAGTTATAATATCACTTGTCCATCAGAGTTTGCTTTATCAGACATTTTAAAGGGTGCAGTAATCACACAATAAGTATGTTGGTGTATAAATAATATATAGGATATCTATAAGCTGTGTATTTACAATATCAATACGTCTATTATTCTTTCTGTTCAAATATCTCCATAAAACATCAATTCATAGGCAGTTATAGGAATATTAGAAGAATATGGGTAAAAGTTTTGTTATTCACTCTGTACAGAACTCTCTGTAAAATCGCCAGTACAAAACTGATCAGTGGAAAACACACTGTTTTATACAGAAAATGATTTTTGTCATCATCTTTAATGCTATCTGGGAAAGCTATCTGATTACTCTGTGCCTTATTTTTATCATAATAATAATCTTAGTTAACATTTCTCAGCACTCATTATAGGACAAACAGTATTAATGTTGTAAAATTAATGTTTGAAACTGTTAAATGTCTGACAATCCTGAGCCCTTTTATCATTTCCACAGTCTTAGGGTGTAGGTATTATTACCATTTTTATTGTAGAGAAACCGAGGACCAGACAAAAGTTACACAGCTAAGAAGTCTCAGAATTGGGATTTGAACTTGGGCAGTGGACCTTCAAATCTTATAATTTTTAACCACCACACAGTTTTAATGCCTATGTCTAGATTCCTATATTATATCTGAAAAATGGGAATGATGAGAATGAGTTTTATTTAGAGAAAACATAGCTACTCTCGGATTTTGAAAAATGAAGTAATGTATCTGCTTTTAGATTATGTCATACTAATGGGAGAAATTGATTTGAAGAATACATAGGAGTATAGGAAAGACCTTGAAAATTTAATGAACACGATTTTCAGTATAAAGTGATTCAAGTGATAAATCTCCTACTGCCTGCCAGTCTCATGGCAGGCAGTAGGAGAAGGTGGAAAGACATAAAACCAACTGTTTAGGGTGGTTATACACTTCCCCCAGGAAAGTGTCAGGGATTTGAGATTTCGAGGCCTGCAGTCTTGTGGTCTAAAGTTCCTCCACTACTTAACCCTTGTGATTTGGGATACCTTCATTTATAAAATAGAAATATCGTAATCCATTTCACAACATGGCAGTGGATACTAAACAAAATAATGTGTGAAAAACACATTGCAAACTCTTGAGTGAAATGTACATGCTTTGTATGATTAATTTTTCTATTAGTAATTAATTCTTTAAAACTTACAGGAAAGTAATGTCAATATGGAGCAAAAGAGAAGGAAAAATTGCCTAAGGAACTGGCATTAATTATACACATAAAGTATGAATATTAAAACACATTTTTAAGCAAAATATATGTGTAAATAATATATACCTATAAGTATAGCAAAATGAATTGCCATATGCACATCATCAAATTGTAAAAAATTGTTTTCTTTTAGTGGTGATAACAGAGGGACATTAGAGTGGTGGAGACATCCTTTTACATAAAATATAATCATAGATATAATTATGCATACATACATGCACACACATATACACATGCACATACACATCTAAACTCGCTATAGATACATGATAAAATTATGAGTGACTTTAATTGTTTTGTTCTGTATTTTTCAAAATTTTTATTTGAAAGGAAGAATGGTAAAATGTTGTATAAAGATCTACTTATAAAGAATTGAATTACACAGTCTTAGGTAAGAAGAAATTATCAAGCCTTTAAAAGCCTAAATATAGTGCTGGCGTGGTGACTCTCGCCTGTAATCCTAACATTTTGGGAGGCCAAGGTGGGCGGATAACCTGAGGTCCAGAGTTTGAGACCAGCCTGACCAACAAGGAGAAACCCCATCTCTACTAAAAAACTACAAAATTAGCTGGGGATGGTGGTGCATACTGTAATCCTAGCTACTCGAGAGACTGAGACAAGAGAATTGCTTGAACCCGGGAGGTGGAGGTTGCGGTAAGCTGAGATCCCGCCATTGCACTCCAGTCTGGGGCAACAAGAGCTAAATCCCGTCAAAAAGGAAAAAAAAAAAAAAGCCTTCATGGATAGAGTAAGAGAAATCACTGAAATTACTGACACACTATGAGGGCATGTTTCACAAATAGAAACTGTGTCATGTTGGAGAAAGCTCTGTATACACTTGTAAAAAATAATAGCCAACATTTATTGAACATTCCCCAGTGCGCAGTCACAAACACAGACATAATCCTTCCAATAACCTGTTATTATTTGTATTTCCAGGTGCAGAATCTAAGGACAAGAGCAGTTAATTAACTCATGAAGGTGACCCAACCAGTCAGTGGCAAAACTTAGATTCGTACTCAGGTCTCTGCCGGACTCCAAAGACCTTGGTTTACAATGTCTTTAACATTATAATGTGATTGACTGATGGAAACACTAAATACATAAAAGCACGACTTTTGAAGAAAAGGGGAAAATAATAATAAGGCTCTGAAGGCAAGGCAGTGCCCCTGAAATAAACGTGCTCACCACTGTATGTCATAAAGAGTTTGCAGCATTTATGCAAGTTCATGGCAGGCCATTTCAAAGACAAGGGACAGAGCAAAGTCTTTGAAACAAAGCCGATCAACTATGTGAGGACTCCTGAAACACTAGGTAATGGAAATCATTCCTGGTTCTGAACTCCAACGATAAAGCCTTTGCAGAGATTTGCTTTACTTTATGACAGCCACCAAAAGAATGGCTACATGTAGCAAATAGAGCAATGGTTAAAAAAAAAAAAAGCGCACTTTTTTTTTGTTACACTCTGAGGAAATATGCCAAGTATAAAAGAGGTAGACAGAAAAACTATGAGGATTACAAAGGAAAGTGAAAAATGCAGCAGAGGACTGTGAACAGTAAGTAAGCTGGGGAATAAGGCACTAGTAAGAGTTGCAAGAGTATTTCAGCAACCAAATTACTCCTGAAAAGAAGGCAAGGTAAACTAAGGAATAGAGTCTTTTAAAGAAAAGGAGTAACCGTTTCCTGGAACACATGAGCAGAAAATGAAGGAGAGGCCAGCAAAATGAGCTGACATTTTTATGTCTCTGGTGCAAAAGTTTAAAATAGAAAGAAATATATTTTAAAAACCTTCATGCAATGTAACTCACGCACACTAATCTTTAAAAAAAATGTCTCTCATGAAAGAGCTTGCAGAAAAAAAATGTGTTAAGGAGCAAAGGTGTTATGAAAAGCTCAGCTATCATTACAATATAGGAGGTAGAAACTGTTACAGCTTGAAAGACAATTGGTCTGAATAACAGACATGTCCCTTAGCACTCAAAAATAAAATTGCATCCTATTTTTCTATTGAAAGAACTCTATGTTCTCCTGTGGGAAAAAATTGTCTGGCTTTCATAAAGTCAAATGTCTGTCACCTATTAGTTCTATTAAATTATCTTTTTGGGCTGGTTAGCTCAGTTCTTAAGAGTGTCATTAATAATGAGGTAGTGTCAAAGATAAGGAGGATAAAGAAGGTGGTTCCCCTGGGTCTACTCTGGGAAGAGACTCTACAAGTGAATTTGGCATTACTGAAAAGCTGCAGTCTAATATATCAGTTGAATCAAAGCATAAAACATGAAATAATTGGGCAGCAATTGAGGGAAAAAGTTACAGAGATTAAGCTATGACAGTACTAGACTAGTATATATATCTTATATAATGAAAAGAGATGAATTAGAGATGACACAGAGGAGAGACGAAGGACAACTACTGTGTGACAGAAAGGGAGGAAGATCAATTATGGAAAAGGGAAATTCTATATATCTGTATATTGCTAGAATGAGTAGCAGGAGTCTAATCATGAAAGAGAAGAAAAATATGAGAGAGTTAGAGAATATAGCACAAGAACTACAGAAGTTGAAATATAAAACTCATTAATTTAAACATAATAATCAAGGTACACCTTTCTGTGCACTGTCTACATCTATCCTGGACTCGTGATTGCACAGTAAATATTGGCTAACAAAAGCACACGGAAATGTTATTGAACTGAACAAAACAATGTCTTCAGACTACTGGGAAAATGTGAATGCTTCTATTAAATAGGTTTGGATGGATAATACGAACTTCGAGGTACTCAATTCAAAGGAGGTTTGTGATTGGGGCTGATGTATTCATCTCAATTCTCCTCTGCCTGGATCCAGAGAAAGTGACCAGTTCCCTTTGGGATTGAAGTGGCTTCTGAAATCTGGACAGTGTTGGGTAAAATGGCATAATCCATAGTGCTCTTGGGGGCAACCACAATAGAATAAGAGGAAAAAAATATACTCAATTGCTGTCACTTAGTTCTAGAGCACAGAGAACTGCAAAGGATAAGAAAGCAAATGGTAATCACTGAACCACACCGCATGATCCTTCATGCCCTGCCCCAACCCAACCCCTCCCATGAGTTGAAGTCTCATGTCCCACATAGCCTATGGCCTTTTGATGTTGTGCAAGTGCTCTAACATGGAGAACATCCAGGAAACTCAAAGGCCCCTGTAGTACTAGGTAATAAGAAGGCAATGACTGAAGAGAGCAGGGAAGCAGAAAAGAATTTGGAGAGCCAGAGTATAGTGGTTGAATTGTGACCCCCCAAAAGATGTTCAAGTCCTAATCACTATTACCTGTGAATGTGACCTTATTTGGAAATAGGGTCTTTGCATATGTAATCAAGTTAAGGTGAGGTCATACTGGATTTGGGTGGGCCCTAAAGCTAATGACTGGTGTCCAAAGAAGAGAAAAAAAGGGAGATTTGGATACAGAGACATAGAGGGAAGAAAGCCTTAAATGATAGAGGTGGTGAGTGGAGTGATGTAGCTACAAGTCAAGGAATGCCAATGGTAAGCCAAGAGCTAGGAGCTAGGAAGAAGCAAGGAAGAACACTTCCCTAGAGCCTTCAGAGGGAACATGGCCCTACCGTCATATTTATTTCAGACCTCTGGCCTCCCAAACTGTCAGAGAATAAATTTCTATTGTTTTAAGCAACACTGTCTCTGGTACATTGTCATGGCAGGCCTAGAAATTAACACAGAGGGAGCTAGAGGGAGGACAGTCTCACTCTATAAACACAAAACACAAATTCCTTTCTTTCAACCAACCCTCAATCTATCTCTTCTGCAAAGGAATTCATACATTGTCTCAGTGTCACCTTTACAACAAAGTCAGTAGTGCCCACATCAAGAAGATGTTTCTAAAACGTTTGGTCCTTTCAAAATGTTGAAAAACAATTTTTGACATTAAGATCTGCCATCTATGTATACAGTAGACAAATGTACTAATATACTAACATTTATCAGATATTATAATTAAACAAAAGTAGCAATTAATAATAGATGAAAGAAAAATAAAGTAATATTTTAGCTACTACTATTATGTATTAATAATATATTGTCATTTTTCTCTCTAAGCTGATATTATATGATATATTATTAGTAATAACTTTACAGTGAGATAAATCAGAGAGCCTATACTTTATAATTTTTAGGAAATGTTTTCTTTAACACTTTGTCTTAAAGCTTTGAAAAGCCCCAGTTCAGATTCAGTGTATTTCAGGTCATGGTGCTAATGATTGTCAGAATTGAAAAACTACATCACAGAGATACATGGGTCCATTTTTGGAAGGAGTTTTATTGACTGTTCTCACTAAATCATAAGACTCATTTTTCAGCCTCAACTACCAACTAATATAAAGTTCTGATTGAAAAAATAGGTTAGTAAATTTCACCTCCTTTTCTGTCTATATGAATTGCATTTTGAAACCGGTCAGAAACTGTATATATTTGTGTTTAATCAAAGTGATCAAAATCCATTGGAACGTCTCCTTTAAAGGATACTGAAACACTTTAGAAAATCCATTTCTCAGCATGTGTCCAGATATGAGAGGTTTTACAGGTGATACACTTAGTATTTTTCAAAACAAACTCACATAATGGAATATTTCCACACATCTGTTTTAAAATGCTTTCTCCATTTCATGATCTGTCTTGTAAAGGCAGTAATTTTTCTCGCTCACCATTAGAACATCATTTACCTTGAAGATGCATATTAAGTGTGACAACAACACAGCAGAGATAACTTCCTTTATGGGAGAAATGAATACACGTTTACAAGTTGTGCTCTTGGAGATATGTACAGGAAGCAGGACAGATGACTTCCAATAACAAGATCAAAAAAGTGAAATGCCAAACACTTTTATTCTAGTATAAACAAATATGTGAATATATACATGTGTATATATTTACATGTTTTATATGTATATCATGTGTGTGTGTGTGTGTGTGTGTGTGTGTATATTTTAGAGAAAGAGAAAGAAGAAAGATCCTGGCTTAGAATTAATGCTTAGAATTAATGCTCCTACCAAACCTCAGCAGTATCTAGCAATTTCATGCAATCCTCACAACAGTTTGTGAGAACTAAGAACTGTTATTACCCTCATTTATAAGGGAGGAAAATCAATTATAAGGGATGTTAAATTGATTAAATAACTTGCTATGGCTAATATTGATACCAGTTGTCAGAGTTGGTGTTGAAATCAGAAGTGTCTGACTCCAAAACTAATGCTGTGATTCCATCTCTATTCGGGATTTTAGGTTTTAATGGGTTTCGGGATAAGGAGGCAAAGAACTCAAACTTACTGAGGTTCCTGACTCCAAAACTAATGCTGTGATTCCACCTCTATTCCAGATTTTAGGTTTTAATGGGTTTCGGGATAAGGAGGTAAAGAACTCAAACTTACTGAGGTCCCTATGAATGCGCACTGTCTCAAATGGGGTAAAATAAGGGGATGCAGAGTGGCTAAGAGTGGTCAGATGCTGATAATAAAATTTGTGATAGTCTATTATAAAATTTTGCTGGAATTTCAATTCATGATCTCTTTATATAAACTGAAAATGGACACCATTACATACGAAAAGTGAGGGCAAAAAAGACGGAACGTCCTCATGCTATTGTGTGAGGCACTGCTTTGAGACTTATGCAATACTCAGTGGATCTACAAATGTATGTCAAAGCTTTATGAACTACAGCAAAATAATAATTCAGGGAAAAAAATTAAGTGCTCTCAAGTTACTTTTTTTCCTTTTAGAACTCACATGTCCCAATTCAGTGACTTCTAACCTGCTCTTTGGACATCTATTAGCATGTACAAGGAAAATGTTTATGGCATCTACTCATAAAATAGCCTTCTTCTATTGATTTGGTTCCTTGTAACATGTGGTGTATTATGAGCATGAACAGTATATTTAAGCCACAATAAGAACATTTTTGTTTAAGGAAAGAAAAGGGACAATGTTTTTTACATATGATTCTCTGTACTGGTTTCTAGAAAAACAGATGATAAAATGAGAAATGGCGAGACAGGTTTTGTTGGAAAACTGGACGGAATTCTAAGAAGAAAAGAAAAAAATACCATGGGTTGTGAAAAGGTATTATCATCCAGAGCACAATTTAAGTGCAGAAAAATTATGAAAGCCAACAACATAGAGAGGTCTTGAGGAAGAGAAGAAAGAACTAGGGATCAAGTGGTTCACAAAGCCAGGGTGTGAAGGGAAGAGACAAAAGGCAGGTGTGCAGAGCCAGGAGTCTTGGAGGAGAAACTGAATGCAAATATGAGGAAAGCAGGTTAAGAGGAGATATGGGAAACACATATGAAAAATCCTGTAGTTCTGATGGATTGCCTTTGATTAGTTTGAGCCAGGTTTATGTGGTGCACCTGAACTTGCTTTAGACTCTGGCCTCTGACTAAAAGGGAGGAAAAAAATTAGGAGACACTCCACAGACATTTACTTTCTACTTCCTTGATCTTCTATTTTTAAACGAAAATATTTTGACTAGGAACAGAAAATGCATTTGAAAAAGGGGCCATGCGATATACTCAATGCTCCTTCTGGTACAATAAAGTTAATTTCTCTGTGGAGTACCTACCATGTGCCAGAGATTGTCTTAAGTAACTTTAATGAAATTATTTTTGAAGTAATTTCTACTTTTATTTTATATTCAGGAGGTTCATGCACAGGCTTTTTACATAGCTTTATTGTGTGATGCTGAGGTTTGGAGTACGTACCAATTGATGCCATCACCAAGGTAGTGAGCACAGTACCCAATATTTAGTTTTTCAACCCTGTCCCCTTCCCTCCCTTTCTCCTGTAATACTCCCCAGTGTCTACTGCTGCCATTGTATTGTGTTTTTTGTTTTGTTTTGTTTTGTTTTGTTTTTTTGAGACGGAGTCTCGCTCTGTCGCCCAGCCTGGAGTGCAGTGGCCAGATCTCAGCTCACTGCAAGCTCTGCCTCCCGGGTTCCCGCCATTCTCCTGCCTCAGCCTCCCAAGTAGCTGGGACTACAGGCGCCCGCCACCTTGCCTGGCTACATTTTTGTATTTTTTTAGCAGAGACGAGGTTTCACCGTGTTAGCCAGGATGGTATCGATCTCCTGACCTTGTGATCCGCCCATCTCTGCCTCCCAAAGTGCTGGGATTACAGGCTTGAGCCACCGCGTCCGGCACTGCTGCCATTTTTATATCCATAAATGCACAGTATTTAGCTCTCACTTAGATGTAAGAACATGCACTATTTAGTGTTCTGTTCCTGTGTGAATTTGCTTAGCATAAAGTCCTCAAACTGCATCCAAGTTGTTGCAAAAGACATTACTTTGTTCTTCTTTATGGATGCATAGTATTCCATGGTATATATGTACTACATTTTCTTAATCCAGTCCACCATGGATGGGCACTTAGATTGATTCCATGTCTTTGCTATTGTTAATAGTGTTGTGCCGAACATGTAAGTTCATGTATCTTTTTGGTAGAATAATTTGTTTTCTTTTGGATATATATCCAGTAATGGGATTGCTGGGTCAAATGGTAGTTCTGTTTTAAGTGCTTTGAGAAATCTCCAAACTGCTGTCAACAGTGACTGAACTAATTTACTTTCCCCCCAACAGGGTGTAAGTGTTCCCTTTTTTCCACAGCCTTGCCAGCATCTGTTATTTTTTGACTTTTTAGTAATAGTCATTCTGACTAGTGTGAGATGTCAACTCATTGTGGTTTTGATTCACGTTTCTCTGATGATTAGCGATGTTAAGGATTTCTTTTCATGTTTGTTGGCCACTTGTATGTCTTCTTTTGAGAAATGTCTGTTCATGTCTTTTGCCTACATTTTAATGGGATTGTTTGTTGTTTGCATGTTAAATCCTTTACGTTCCTTATAGATTCTGGATACTAGACCTTTGGTGGATGCATAGTTTGTGAATATTTTCTCCTATTCTGTAGATTGTCTGTTTACTCTGTTGATCATTTCTTTTGCTGTGCAGAAGCTCTTTAGTTTAATTAGGTTCTGGTTGTCAATTTTTGTTTTGTTGCAATTATTTTTGAGGACTTAGTCATAAAATTTTCCCGAGGCTGATATGCAGAATGGTGCTTCCTGGGTTTTCTTCTAGGGTTCTTATAGTATAAAGTCTTAAATTTAAATCTTTAATTAATCTTGAGTTAATTTTTTATATGGTAAAAGGCAATTTTACCAGTTTTAGTTTTCTGCATGTATCTAACCTGCTATCCCAGCAACCATTCATAGAAAAGGGAGTCTTTTTTCCATTGCTTATTTTTATCAACTTTGTTGAAGATCAGATAGCTACATGTATGTGGTTTTATTTGTAGGTTCTCTATTCTATTCTCTTGCTTTATGTGTCTGCTTGTGTACCAGTACCATGCTATTTTGGTTACTGTAGCCTTATACTTTGAAGTCAGATAATGTGATGCTCCAGCTTTATTCATTTTGCTTAAGATTTCTTTGACTGCTCAGGCTCTTTTATTGGTTCCATATAAAATTTAGAACAGTTTTTTTCCTAACTCTGTGAAAAATGACATTGGTAGATTGATAGGAATAGCACTGAATCTGTAGATTTCTTTGGGCAATATGGGCATTCTAATGGTATTGATTCTTCCAATTCATGAGCATGGAATTGTTTTCCATATGTTTGTATCATTCTGATTTATTTCAGGAATGTTTCATAGTTCTCCTTGTAGAGATATTTCACCTCATTAGTTACATGTATGTCTAAGTATTTGTGTGTGTGTGTGTGGCTGTTGTAACGAGACTCTGTTTTTGATATGGCTCTCAGCTTGAACATTGTTAGTATATAGAAATGCTACTGAATTTGTGTATGTTGATTCTGTACCTTGAAACCATCCTGAAGTCACTTAGCAGTTGCAGGAGACTTTTGACAGAAATTTTAGAGTTCTCTAGGTATACTATGACATTGTCAATGAAGAGAGATAGTTTGACTTCTTCTTTTCTCATTTTGATACCTTTTATTTCTTTCTCTTGCCTGATTGCACAGGTTAGGGCTTCCAATACTATGTTGAATAGGAGTGGTAAGAGAAGGCTTCCTAGCTTCTGCCAGTTTTCAAGGGAAATGTTTCCAACATTTGCCCATTGAGTATGATGTTAACTGTGGGTTTGACATAAATGGTTATTTTTTTTGAGTTATATTCCTCCAGTGCCTAATTTCTTGAGGGTTATTATCATGAAGTAATGTTGGATTTTACTGAAAGATTTCTCTGTATCTATTAAGATGATCTTTTTTTTGGTTTTGTTTTTAATTCTTTCTATGTGGTGAATCATATTTATTTATTTGCACATGGTTGAACCAACCTTGCATCCCAGGAATTAAGCTAACTTAATCATGATGCATTTTTGATGTGATGCTGAATTCAGTTTGCTAATATTCTGTTCAGGATGTTTGCATCTATATTCATGTATTCAACTGGAATACCGACCTGTAGATTTCTTTTTTCGTTGTGTCTTTGCTGGGTTTTGGTATCAGAGTGACGCTGGCTTCAGGGAATGAGTTAGGGAGGAGTCCATCCTCCTTGATTTTTTAAAATACTTTCAATAGGATTGGTACCAGCTCTTCTTGTACATCTGATAGAATTCTGCTGTGACTCCCTCTAGTCTGGGGCTTTTTATGGCTGGTAGGTTTTTTTTTAATTACTGATTCAATTTCAGAACTCTATATTTGACCTGTTAAGGGTTTCAATTTCTTCCTGATGCTATCTTAGGAGATTGTGTGTTTTCAGAAATTTATCCATTTCCTCCAGATTTTCTAGTTTGAGTGCACAGAGATGTTAATAGTTTCAGAGAGTCTTTTGTGATTCTGGAGGATCACTATAATCTCACCTTCTTTGTTTTTGATTGTGCTTATTTGAATCTTCTCTTATTTTTTATTAAAGATTGTGTCATCTTGTGTCTCTATTCATGTTTATGTCAAAGTTTTAAAAAGTTTCTTCCTCCATTGTTTACCCCAAATCATTCAGGAGTAAGTTGTATAATTCCCATGTGATTTCATTGATTTGAGAGATCTTCTTTATATTAATTTCTATTTTTACTCTACTGTGGTCTGATAGTATGGCTGATGTGATTTTGATACTTTTGAACTTACTGAGACTTGCTTTATGGCAGAGCATGTGGTTAGTCTTAGAGTATGGTCCATGTGCAGATGAGAAGGATGCATATTCTATGGTTGAGGGGTAGAGTATTCTGTAGATGTGTATTAGATACAATGGATCAAGTGTCAAATTTACATCCAGAACATTTTTATTAGTATTCTGAATCAATGATCTGTCTAATGTTGTCAGTGGGGTGCTGAACTTCCTCACTATTATTGTGTGGCTATCTATGTCTTTTTGTAGGTTGAGAATTACTTGTTTTATGAATCTGAGTGCTCCATTGTTAGATGTGTATACATTTAGCATAGTTAAGTCTTCTTTTTGAATTGAACCCTTTATCATTATATAATGCCCTTCTTTGTTCTTTTCTATTGTTGTTGATTTAAAGTCTATTTTATCTCCTACAAGAATAACAACTCCTACTCTTTTTTGTTTTCCATTTGTGTGGCAGACCTTTCCCCAACCCTTACTTTGAACCTATGGGTGTTGTTATGTGTGAGTTGAGTCTCTGGAATATGGCAGATAGATTTGTCTTAACTTTTCATAGCACTTGCCACTCTGTGCCTTTTAAGTGGAGTGTTTAGACCGTTGACATTCAGGGTTAATATTGATATGTTAGGTTTTGATCCTATTATGAAATTCTTAGCTGATTACTTTGTTGTTTCTATTGTGTGGGTGTTTTATAGGGTCTGTGGGCTATATACTCAAATGTGCTTTTGTGATTCCAGATATTGTTCTTTCATGTCCACATTCAGAGCACCTTTAGAGATCTCTTGTAAGAGAGATCTAGTGGTAACAAATGCCCTTAGTGCTTGCTTGTCTGAAAAAATTTTATTTCTCCTTCACTTATGAGCCTTAGTTTGGGGAATATAAAATTCTTGGTTTGAATTTCTTTTCTTAAAAATACTGAAAATAGCCCTCTAATGTCTCCTGTCTTATAACATTTATGTTGAGAAGTCAGCTGTTAGGTTGATGGAGTTCCTTTTGTACATGATCTGACCTTTATCTCCAGCTTCCTTTTCATTTTTTAATTTTTTAAAAATTTTATTCTCCAGCTTCCTTTAAGATTTTTTTCTTTAGCATTCATCTTGGAGAATCTGGAGACTATAAGCCTTGGTGATGTTCATTTTCTATTGTATCTAGCAGGTGTTCTCTGGATTTCTTCTCTCTAGATTTGTAACTCTCTGGCAGGATTAGGAGAATTTTTCTTGAATTATTACCATATATGTTTTTCATGTTGTTTACTTTTCCTCTTTCTCTCTCAGAAACACCAATGATGCATAAGTTTGGTCACATTGCATAATCCCATATCTTTCAAAGGCTTTGTTCATTTTTAAAAAGCTTTTTTTTTTTTCTGACTTAGTTCAAAAGATTACCTTCAGACTGTGATACTCTTCTGTTTCGTTCAGTTTATTGATAAAGCTTTCAATTGTATGTTGAAACTTTTAAGTGACTTTTTCAATTCCAGAATCTCTGACTTGTTTCTTTTAAAGATATTTATCTCGTCCTTTATTTTCTTTATTACTTTAGTATATTTGTGCTGATTTTCCATCTTGGGTTGGATCTCACTGAGCTTCCTTGTAATCCATGTTTTGAATTCTTTATCTCTCATTTCTTAGTTTCCATTTTGGTTAGGGAATGCTCCTGGAAAACTAGTGTGATTCTTTAGTGGCATCACTATATTCAGAATTTTTATGATGGCAGAATTTTTATACTGGTTTCTTCTCATCTGGAGATGATGGTACTTTTAATTTTTGTAATTATTTTTATACAGGTAGGATTTTTTTTCCTTTCCCTATGATATTACTTACTTTCTTTCCCTTTCTTTTCCCCACTCCTTAGGGTATGTGACTGTACAGAATGTTGGGTAGAGTCTCTTGCCTTCCCTTCTATAGCCCTATGCATTTCTGTTGGCAGGTTTTATATTGGGCTGCATAGTTCAACCTATATGCCACTGGTTGACACTTATGAGTAACAGCTGGCTTCAGTCAATGTGGCTGGGTATATACTTCATCCTAGTTTACTGGGAGAAACTCTTTGGTGACTTGGACAACAGGCTGATCCATAGATTTCACAGTGATCTTAGTTTCCTGCTCAGCCCTGCTGAAGGGGGTGGAGCAGTTCAGGGAGCAAGATGGGCAGGGCCAGATTGAGCAGGCCCACATAGAGGTCCCCTAATGCCAGATGCAAGCATCAGCACCAAGACAGAATCTGGCAGGTGGCCATCAAGCACCTGTTAGTGTACCTAGCCATAGAGCAGGGGAATCTCTTGACCTCAAGGTCTCTGCATGGGGAATGGAGGCAACCCAGACTCCTAAGTCAGTGGGGGGAGTGCTCCAGATGTCTGGAGATCTGTCTGGGTGTGGAGTGTAGAGGGCCCTGATGCACCACAATCTCCACACAGGGAGGGTGAGGTTGTTCCGTCTGCAAATCCATGCAAATGTGTGCTTTGAGTGCATGTAAATACACCTGAACTTGGGGCAGGTAAGGCACCACTTTACCACAGTATGCAAAGGAAGGATGGGCCAGCTCAGGCTGCTGATTCAAGCAAGTGGTCACATTAAATGCCTAGAGATTTGCCTGGATGTGGAGCAGAGGATGCTGCTTCATTATAATCTCTCTGCGGGAAGGATGGGTTACTACTGCTGTCAATCCAGGGAAGGAAGTGCTCTGAATGCCTGGATATCTGCCTTGGCATGGAGTGGAGGTGGCCCTGCTTCACCGAAATCTCTGCACAAGAAGGGTGGGATGGCTCAGACTGCCAATCAGGGCAAGCAGTTGCTCTGAATGCTTGAAGACATGCCTGGGCATGGAGTGGAGAGGGCCCTGCTCCAAAATGATCTATGCACAAGAAGGGTGGGCAACTCAGGCTGCTAGTCCATGCAAGCAGGTGCTCCAAATGCCGGAAAATCTGCCTGTGTGGTGGAGCAAAAAAGTCCCCATTGCACCATGATCTATGCACAGGAAGGGTGGGACAGCTCAGACAGCTGATCCAAGCAGGGAGGTGCTTGCAATGCCTAGAGACTTGCCTGTGCATGGACTCGAGAGAGCCCTGCTGCATCAGGATCTCAGAGGAGCAGACTGAGGCAGCCAGAAATGACACATGCAGACCAGTTTGAGATCACCCAGCTGGTTCTGGATGCAAGTCTCATCACCCAGAAGAAAGTGCAGTTGTAGCAGCTTTCTGTCTGCCCCAGGCCTGTGCAGTAGAGAGTACAATTTCAGTGCCTATGGCTGAGGCATTTCTCACAGTTTTGGCTGGGTGTAGAAGCACCTATCCTGCTGCAGAGCAGGTCCTCTAATCTCTGTCCTAAGACTGCAATGCCTATGTGGCCCTTTTGCTGGGTTGCCAAAGAATGGCTGACTTTGTATGCACCTGGATTAAAAATGTTGTCCTTTTCTTGGTCCCAGGTCTGGGAAAATGTCACTGCTTTTCCTGGTGTCTTTCCCTCCCAGCATCTGCAAGCCTCTCCTCAAGTTAGCTCAAGGGCTTGGGAGAAACAATGTGCTCTCACTTACCCCAGGTTGCTTGAATCCCCAGTGGAAAGGTGAGTCACAGAAGGAGGCTCTCTGCTTCTCTCAGGTACTGGGGCTTAACTCACTTTTATCAGCCAGACACCATCACAGGAGCTGTTTGCCCATATTCTCCTCTCTGAAATCTGGAGAGTCCTTCATGATTTCAAGGGATTTCCTTTTTACTTCTTGAATTAAAGCTAATAGAGGTGATATTTATGTATTATCTTGCTATTCCCAAGTGCCTGAGGCATGATAAATGTCTCTAATTCACCATCTTGGAAAAAAAATCAATAGAATTATTTAATCTAATTCTCACAACTGTTTGAACAGGGTGATAAACAGATGTAGGTATATTAGGCCTTTCTCTTTAATTTTGTATATGTTTAAAGTTTTCCAAAGATAAAAAATTAGGATAAAAAACCAATATTTGTTATATATAATGCTATTGTACTGATGAATAAATTGAAGTTTGTAGACTTTAAATGTCTTGATCAAAGTCAAAAACAATTAATGATAGCAATAGAATTTAGATACCAGAATTACTAGTTTCAAATGAACAATCTTAACATTATAGCAGCAATAATACCTCTAAATGCTGGACATTCAAACCAGATCCAGTTTTCACCTCCAGAATTCTCATATCAGGCCACTGATATGAGTATCACAGTAGATATGTAATGAAGAAATTCAGTTTATCTCTAGATAATGCATAAACAGTATATTGATATCAGAATAGTATTTGTCTGATAACATAAATTTTACTAGCTATTAACTGAGTCATGGCTGATAATGACATTAACATGAGGCTTGTTCTTCCAGATTTGAAGTCCTCTCTTACAATATCTCAAAATGGGAATCTAAGAGCACAGACTCTAGGGTCTAGTAAATCTAGGTTTGAACCTTTTGTCCACCATTACAGCCCTATGAACTTGGCCAACAAACTAACTACTCTAAGCCTTGGTATCTACCTCCTTTATAAAATGGGGACATCAATAATACCTAGGCATAGAGGGTGATGGTATACGGCTTAATGAGGAAATTTAAATAAAGTACTTAGCAAGACACCATAGTCCATGGAAACAACTTAAAAAGTTATTAACTTTCATTATTAATATAAACTTTGTATTTTAGGTCTTCCAGAGGGACTGATATTTTAGTTGAGTCTAAAGGATTGCAAGGAATTCAACTAGTGAATAAAGGGAAAGGAAAGGGCATTCTAAGAAGAGGAAATACCAAGTGTAAAGCATAGAAGCATGAATACCATAGGGGTCTTGTGCTTTGTGGCTAGAACATAGATGAGGGTAGTCATAGGAGATAAACTTGTAAAGTTGGGTGGTAGCCATCTCATAAATCCCTTGTATGACACGCCAAGCTGTGTTGACTAGAGTACAGTGACTGTCATAATTCCTGATAAAAATCATCTGGGGTAATTATTAAGTATGTGGATAACTAGAATTTATTCCTATAAATTGTGATTTTTTTTAGGTCTGGATTTGAGCCCAGGAATGTGTTTTGCAAAAGTATTTTGAAGATTTTTATCTTCAGAAAAATGTTAAAAACATTAGATTTCAAATATATATGTATTTTATACATATATAAAATATATTTTATTTATAAAATATTATTTTTATAGAATGTAAGAATTATATAAGAATGTATGTGTGCATAGTCTATAAACAAATTAGAATATTTATGTATTCCATAAATAAAAGTTATATTCATGATTCTATATATAAATATGCAACATTAAAATATATTACTATATATTATAGACTACATACAAATAAAATGCTTATATATTTGGTATGCAAATAATGCTTTGGGCAATAAACTACATGTATGTTATTAATACAAATTAGAAAAAGGTATATTTTATATATTGTATATATAAATAAAACATATACTATTTTTAGGTTAGGTTCATATACTATTTGTTTTTGTTTTTGTTTTTTTACCAAGGATGAGAGAGGGAAGGATTCCAACTTTGTATTGCATTTTCGGCGGAACCAGCCCCCAATATTTCAACATAGGTTCTTTTCTATTTTCCCTAAGTGTCAGCCGGTCTGAGAAGTAAAGAGAAAGAGTACAAAAGAGAGAAATTTCACAGCTGGGTCTCTGGGGGTGACATCACCTATTGGCAGCTTCCGTGATGCCCACCTGAGTCACAAAACCAGCAAGTTTTTATTAGAGATTTCAAAAGGGGAGGTGTGTATAAACAGGGACTGGGTCACAGAGATCACATGCTTCATAGGGCAATAAAAGATCACAAGGCAGAAGGGCAGAGTGAGATCACAAGGCCAGGGTGAAATTAGAATTACTAATGAGGTTCCATGTCCCACTGTGCATGCATTGTCATTGATAAACATCTTAACAGGAAACAGGGTTTGAGAGCAGACAACCGGTGTGACTAGAATTTGCCAGGCTGGAATTTCCAAATCCTAGCAAGCCTGAGGGTGCTGCAGGAGACCAGGGTATATTTCATCCCTTATCTTCAACTGTATAAGACAGACACTCCCAGAGCAGCCATTTTAGAGACCTCGCCCTAGGAATGTATTCTCTTCCCAGGGCTATTCCTTGCTGAGAAAAAGAATTCAGCTATTTTTCTCCTATTCACGTTTGCAGGCAGAGAAATATGACTCTGTTCTGCCCGGCCCCGCAGGCAGTCAGGCCTTATGGTTATCTCCCTTGTTCCCTGAAAATCACTGTTATTCTGTTCTTTTAGGATGCCCAGATTTCATATTGTTCAAACACACATGTTTTACAAACAATTTGTACAGATAACACAATCATCATAGGGTCCAGAGGCGACATATATCCTCAGCTTACAAAGATGATGGGATAAAGGGATTAAAGTAATGACAGGTATAGGAAATTATAAGAGTATTGATTGGGAAAGTGATAAATGTCCATGAAATCTTCACAATTTGTGTTCAGAGACTGCAGTAAAGACAGGCATAAGAAATGATAAAAGTATTAATTTGGGGAACTAATAAATGTCCATGAAATCTTCACAATTTATGTTCTTCTGCCATGGCTTCAGCCTGTCCCTCCATTTGGGGTCCCTTACCTCCCACAATGTTGTATATGTAAACATCTGAAGAACAGAAACAGTGCAACCTCACCAAAACAAGGATAATGTCTGATCATTGAGTGATTTGCCTAACATCTGCTAAAAAGCCTTTCTGAATGTTTGAGTATTCTTAACTACCACCCAACGAGTCATCTAAAGGATATATTATTGGTCAGACAAAGAAGAGAGAATCTTCCTTGATGTTTTGTCAAAAAATTATTTAAATCAGATGGTACCTTATCTTTTGAACTTAATTATGCATTTCTTCAAGGAAATGGGCAATCTGCATTTCTTTCATGACACACAGTAGATAATTTTCACTAATGAATAATTATTAATTAACAGATAAGGCAGGAAGGAAAGAAAGCATGTTGCTAGAATTGTCATAGGTTAAGTCAACATCTCTAGGACTGCTGAGAGTTTTTCTAGCCACTATGCCAAAGAATATGCAACATCTGCAGCCTTACAAATTAAATGGGAAACATCAGTTCTATGCATAAGAGTTAGAAACATCATGGGGAAAAACAAAAACACAAAACAAAACAAAAACAAAACAAAATATTTTAAAAAGTGACAACCCCCAAAACCATACAAGCTATCAGATAATAAAATACTAGAAGTCATCAGCATTAGTTCTCCTTCAAAGAACTGAATAAAAACATCAAAGACGTGTGCAGAGATGTTTTTGTGCTCAGTTAAGAAAATGTTATTTTTTAGACACAGTAATTTTGTGCAATTTCATTGTGTAAGAAAACAGCTTTAAAAACAAAATTTCTTATACCACAGTACTAAAACATAGCCAAGATAAGGTATGAGCTGCCCAGAGGTATCTTGTATGTAGGTGGTCAGCACTGCCACACAAGGGTACCTATAAAGGAGCAGGGTCAACAAAATTTCTTGAATTTGATCAGAAAAATGAACTTTAACATCATCCACAGAGAAACATACAACAATTGGAAAGCTTTGGTGGAAAATAAGAAAGAAATATTGCTTAATAGTCTTTGCAAAAAAAAAAAAAATGCTTCTACAAAATAAAGCACCCTCTTTTACCTGACAAAGTCTCTTACTTGTCTAACATTATCAAGTACAGTAAATTAGCTTTCTAACTCCTCTATTATTACTCATTCTAGAGACCAAGCTGTGGTTTGAAAAGGTAATCAGAGAAAAAAACTATAACTGTCTACCTGCAAAAAATTTCAATATGACTTTCAATAAAAGGGAATATCAAAGACACTTACAACTTTCCCTTGTTCAAAATCTTAACATAGGAGAAGGAATGTATGTATCAGCTTTTTCATAAAAGCAAGGAGGGGTTTCATGTCACTTTATAAAGGATAGTTTTCTCTTTCCCTAGAAAAAAGTCATCATTACAAAACCTGGGAAAATGAATAAATGATTAAATGAAAAGTCAGATAAAGAATTAACAACCATATTTAAGTATCATTTCACCTAAAAATATGTGAAAAAGATTTTAAAAAATTACAAACAAAACTGAGTTATAGAATTCTCTAATTGAATTCAAATTGAAAGTATAAAATATAACAATAGATTTGGGGTTGGGGACAAAAGTTCAAGCAATAAAGCATGTTGTATAATGTTATATAAAAAGCCAGAGAGAAATCCATTCTAGTTTTGATATGCAACTATGACATTGCAAAAACTAAATAAATGAAAGACCTTGTCAATTAAGTTCGACACCATTTAGTGTTGGGCAAATGAAAAGAAAACAATATTAAATGCCCTTTGTAAAGTATCTTGAAATGCAACCGTGAACTGAGGCTGTGAATTGCTGAACATGTTTATTTAAATTGGTAAAATGTTCATTACCAGACATATATAAAAATACTGCAGAACATTAGAAACTATACAATTAACTAATAGATATTTATGACTACTTTAATATTTATTACATAAAACCTAAGTACACAGTAGTCAGATAACATACGTTATGTGAAATGTCAAAGCAAGAAACAATTTTGACAACAGAAGATATATTGGGGAAAAATGTAGTAAAGAATGATAAGAAAGCCAAAAATGTTGTGGGAAGTCAGGGACTCCGAATGGAGGGACCGGCTGAAGCCGTGGCAGAAGAACATAAATTGTGAAGATTTCATGGACATTTATTAGTTCCCCAAATTAATACTTTTATAATTTCTTATGCCTGTCTTTACTGTAATCTCTGAACATAAATTGTGAAGATTTCATGGACACTTATCACTTCACCAGTGAATACCCTTGTGATTTCCTATGCCTGTCTTTAATCTCTTAATCCCGTCATCTTCTTTGTAAGCTAAGGAGGATGAATGTCACCTCAGGACCCTGTGATTGTATCAACTGCACCAATTGTAGAGCATGTGTGTTTGAACAGTATGAAATCTGGGCATCTTAAAAAAAGAACAGGATAACGGCGATGTTCAGGAAACAAGAGAGGTAACTTTGAACTGGCCGCTGGTGAGCCAGACGGAACAGAGCTATATTCCTCCTCTTTCATAAGCAAATAGGAGAAATATCGCTGAATTCTTTTTCTCAGCAAGGAACATCCATGAGAAAGAGAATGCGCCCTGAAGGTAGGCTTATAGATGGCCCCTTTTTAAGGCGTCCTGTCTTTTATGGTCAAAGCCGAAGGGATTAAATAAGCTGTGGTCTCCTATAGTGCTCCCAGGCTTATCAGGTGGACAAAAATTCCCACCTAATAAATTTTGGTCAGACAGGTTATCTGCTGTCAAACCGTGTTTCCTGATAAGATCTTATCAATGACAATGCATGCCCAAACTTCATTAGTAATTTTACTTTCACCTCATCTGGTGGTCCTGTGATCTCACCCTGCCTCTATTTGCTTTGTGATATTGTATTACCTTGTGAAGTATGTGATCTCCGTGACCCACACCCTATTCGTGCTCCCTTCCCTTTTGAAAATCGCTGATAAAAACTTGCTGGTTTTACGGCTCGGGGAACATCACGGATCCTGCCGACATGTGATGTCTCCCCCAGACACCCGGCTTTAAATTTCTCTCTCTCGTACTCTTTCCCTTTATTTCTCAACCCAGCCGAGACACTTAGGAAATAGAAAAGAACCCACGTTAAACATCGGGAGCAGGTTCTCCTGATACAAAAATGTTTATTTTGATAATAGGCATATTTAATCTTATGCCAATGAGTATCTTAATCCCATACTTATGCCGTCAAGTTCTAAAAAATTTATGCCAGGTGCATTTGGGCATTTTTTTGTATTTTAAATACTAAATAAAACAAAACCTGCTTCTTGTGGTCTACGTCTTTTGTAAAGCATCGCTTAATTTCCCAACCTCTTTCCTGCTGTGGTCTGTCTCTGAGTGCTTAGTGCCCAAGTCGGTAAGTGTATGGTAGGTAGATGGACACTCTATAAACCCATGTATAGCAACTGCATAGTAGCTCAATTGGTTAATGATTTAAAACAGTATAGACCATTGATATGGACCATATTATATTAATATTTCAGGCAACAATGTAATTATTACTTGTAATCATTTAGTGTTTTAACTTTTCTAAACCAGCAATATTTACTGTTTGGTGGTGTATAAAAATAATTTTATATATACAAAAAATGCTAACAATTTAATAAACAGAACATTTTGAAGAGCTGATTCCCATTGGTTATAAATAGACATAGAGAAACAAAGAATTCAATGTATAAGTATAAAATAGGCTATAAAGTTTTACTTCTTTTCAAAAATGTTTGACAAACAAATTATCTTATTTTTCTAATGATTATTATTCAAGGGAAATATGTACAGTATGTTTAATGTAGCTGACCACACACTAATCAGATATTATAGTATATTATGTACTAATAATATACTATAGTGTACTCTATACTAATCATAAACTATAGTGTAATTTGTTTTAAAGTTTATGGAAAATTTTACATCTCTAGTGTAATAGATGTCTGTCTTTTGTTGACCTCATATTTGACATTGTAAAGGAGAAATGAGATTGAGAAAGAAAGAATTTTTTTGAATATATATTCTAGTTTTACTCTGCTGAATGAATAAGACATAGATATAAGCAAACAATAATTAGCTGATTGAAACTTGCAACAATTGCTGACTTTTTAAAAATGAAAATGTGCTTTTAAATTTTTTACTTGAAAAAAAGCATATTTTAAAGAGACATATTAAAACAGAGCTTTTAAAATTGTTTATGTTCAATAAAATTTCTTTTGCACATCATGACAAGGTTTTTGATGGTTAAGGATACAGAATGACAAAAAAGCAATACTCACATTATAGTGCTAATACTTTCTCTACATTTTTAGATTGGGTGTGTGTGTATGTGTATGTTTCTCTCCCTCTTTCTTTGCCTCTCTGTCAGTCTGTCAGAAGAGGTGGAGGAGGGCAGATACCAATGACCTACTTGAAAACTTTGCCTATTTCTGGTCATGTCTGAGAGAATATTTCCATTTAAACAAAATGATCCCAAGGACAGGTATAGTTTATAATATCAGTAAACCTTATGGAAAGAAATTAACCAGAATATGTAACTTAAAAATTAAATTGTGTTTCTATACATTAACAATGAATGATCTAAAAAATAAGAAACAATTTTATTTTAAAAAGTATCTAAAAGAATTAGTTAGAAATAAATGTAATCAAGGAGGTGAAAGTCTTGTACACTGAAAACTACAAATTATTGATGAAAAAAATGAAAGGAGACACATATAAATGGAAGATAACTCTTGTTTATACATTGAAAGACTTAATACTGTTAAAATGTCCATACTACCCAAAGCTATCTACAGATTTAATGTTATCCTCATTCAATCCCAATGGCATTTGTAAGAGAGATAGAAAAAAATCCTGAAAATTATGTGAAATTACAAAAGATACAAAATATACAAAGCAATCTTGAGAAAGAAGAGCAAAGCTGGAGGCATCATAGTTCCTGATTTCAAAGTATATTACAAAGCTACAGTAATTAAACAGTATAGCACTGACATAAAGACAGACATAAACTATTGCAACAAAGTAGAGAGCCCAGAAGAGTCAACTGATCTTTGAAGAGGTTGCCAAGAATACACAATGGGGATACAATAGTCTCCTCAGCAAATGGTGTTGGTAAAAACTGGATATTCACACACAAAGGAAGGATATTGGATCCTTAACCTACACCATACAGAATAATAAACTTAAGATGGATGAAAGTCTAAACATAAGACCTGAAACTGTAAATCTCCTAGAAGATGATGTAGGACAAAAGCTCCTTGAGATTGGTCTTGGCAAAGATTTCCTGGATCAGGCACAGGAAAAAAGCAAAATAGACAAGAAAAACTACATCAAATTATAAAACTTCTGCACACCAAGGGAAACAATAAACAGAATTGGAAAAGACAACCTATGAAATAAGAGATAAAATTTACAAGCCATATATCTGATAAGGGATTGATTTTTAAAATATATAAGGAACTTGTACAACTCAGTTGCAAAACACAAACAAACTGATTAATTAAAAAATGGGCAAGGGACTGAAACATTTATTCAAAGAAGACACACAAATGGCCAACAGGTACATGAAGAGATGCTTAACATCATTAATTATGAGGTAAATGCAAATGAAAAACTGTGAGAATTTACTTCATACCTGTTAGGATGTCTATTGTCAGAAAAACAAAAGACAAGTGTTAGTGAGAATATGGAGAATTTAGAAATCTTAAGCACCATTGGTGGGAATGTAAAAGAGTGCTGCAGCCATGGAAAACAGTATAGACTTTCCTCAAAAAATTAAAAATAGAACTACCATATGATACAGCTATTCCACTTCTTGGTATACATCCGAAAGAACTGAAATCAGGATCTCAAAGAGATATATCTGCACCCTCATGTTCATTGCAGTGTTATTCATAATAGCCAAGATATGGAAACAACATACGTTCATTAACAGATATATGGATTAAAAAGTGTGATATATATATATATACACAATGGAATATAATTCAGCCTCAGAAAAGAAGAAAATTCTAATGTTTGAGACAACACAGATTAATTTGCAGGACATTCTAAGCGAAATAAGCCAGTTGCAGAAGAACAAACGCTACATAATTCCGTTTACATAAGGTATCTAAAATAGTTAAACTTATAAAGTCAGAGAATATCATTGTTACCAGGGGCTGGGAGTAGGAGAAATGAGAAAGTTTTGTTCAATAAGTATAAACTTCCATTAAGTGCTCTTATCATAAAGTATAAAACAAACAAAAAACAACAAAGGTACAAAAAAAAACTTAGGAAAGTGTTGAATATGTCGATTGTCTTGATTGTGGTGATGGTATCATAGGTATTTGCATATGTCTAAATTCATCAAATTGTACACACTAAATATGTGCAATTCTTTGTATATCAATTGTACCTTAATTTAGCTATTAAAAATTTTTTACAACTCATTTTTTTCTAATTGTTTTGTAGTTATGTTTCAAGACCAATTCCTACATGTTCACTAAAAATTGTCCATGCCAAATGTCCCTAACTCATTTTCAATGAACAAATGCAATATCTCAACCAATTAAATGTCCTGAGTTTCATAATATAATATAGATTCCTGATTTTAATTATTTATTGGCATGTCAGTTTTATCATGGCCAAAGTATTTGTGTATTATCATCTTTACTGATAAATAGGAATATGTGTGTCTCCTTTATATTAACTCTTAAAACTATGTATTTCGTGAACTGCAATATTAAGAAATATAATTCCTAGAGAATTATATTTCAAAAGCTGCAAATAATAAAATGTATTGCAACCTCATAAACAGAAAGAATCCCATTTTCTAGCTGTTATTCGCAATAACATTTTTTATCTACCTGTGTCAACACTTTTCATCTACCCATGTTATATGCCACATTGAGGGACGAAGTGGGGAGAGGGGCCTAAGAGATTTAAAACATAGTCAAATATTGTTTGCATGGCTTTAGTAACTACTTAAGTATTTGCACAATTACAAAGTTTGGGGGAGAATGATAAAAAATTACTTAATGGGTACAATATACATTATTTGAGTTGAGTGGTGGATGTCCTAAACTCTAACTTCACAATTTATGCATGTAATAAAATTACACTGGCATCCTATGCACTTATGCAAATAATTTAAAAACTAAAATTAAAAAACTGAAATTGTGAATAGAGAGAGAGAAAAAAAGACAAAAGTAAGCATACTTTCTTACAAAAACACAGTGAACAACATAACATTACTATTCGATAAAAGCAGATACATTCAGTTCTTGTATTTGAGTGAATTAATAAAATATTCAATTCACCTAAGGTATTGGATCAAAATACTTTGTGATGACTTAATAATGTTTTTTTGAAAGGTAGGATAGTGGTTCTGGTCTTAGAAAAGCAAAGGCATACTCATATATTTAAAATAATGAGTAAAACCAATGAAATTTTTTAATTCAAAGAAATAATGGGTAGTAGTTGCTTCTCCCTGTAAAAAGTTGAATTCCATGAATGGAAATGCTTGAAATGAAAAGTCTTACATCTGCCGCATTTAGTTTGTGTAATCATTTTCAGTGTATAAATGCCAACTGAACTTTCTATAAATTTTAGTCATATAATAGTCATTTAAAAATTATCCCAAAGTATGACATTTCTATAAAATGTCCTCTAAAGATGATTTTTAGCTTAAAAAAATCAGTATCTTTGAAAAAACAATGACAATATATATTTTTACTATTAAGGTGTTTATCAACAACACTTTCAATTGTGCACAGTATTATCTTTCCAGCAAAGTCATAAGCTTCCTCTGGTCTTCTGAATATTACCGTTCTACTCCAATATTTCTTAATGTCTACCACATATCTTGAGTATTGTTGAGCTATAGACTGTGCGTTCATTGATATCTGTGAGCTAAATGAAGACAGTTTATATAGTTACCCCTTGTGCCACATTTTCCAGGACAAATGCCATGATTTTATATAATTATCTGCATTGTGCTGAATATAATACTAAATTATTTTAATTTTTTTAACATATGAAGCTCTTTCAAAGAAATACCTGACAAGTTAAGGGAAAAATGTGTGTGCATATACATGTATTTTAACCTACACATCATAATTTTTGGTTTACAATGTATAATCATTGCAAGAACCTCTCATGTTAGTAAGATTTCCAATTACAATTAAAATTCTTATATTACTGTAGCATATTATTTGTATAATAAATTTTATTTTATTTTTCATATTATGGAGACCTTCATTTGTTTTGTAGAAATGGGGGAGGATGATAAAAAATTACTTAATGGGTACAATATACATTATTTGAGTGGTGGAAAATACAGATAATCTCCTGAAACAAAGGAGAATAATAATTAGTTGTAATGTCATCACCCACAGAGTATTTTAATCTTGGTTCAGTTTCCTTAAACTCTTAAGCACTTAATTTTGACCTTACTTTTATTTCCCACTGTCTCTATGGTTGATGTTGGCTCCATTCTACTTGTCTTTTATCAGCCAATGTGATTTTTGTCACTCAACTCTATTTATTTAATCCTCCTACTCTTATATCCTTGAGCTGGTCTTCAACAGGCAATGTACATTTTTCACTCTTCCTGAAAGGCTGAAGACCTTTCACTTTTCTGAGCCTGTTTCCCACAATAAGCAGAGGAACCTTGTCTTAAAACCAACTCCAGTCCATTTTCTATGAAGCCATTCTGCATACACTTCACTTGGATAGAAATGATTTTCATGGAACTTGAAATAGAGACTCTCATTTCACTCTCAATGTTCAACTTGGCTTTGATTATAGAAATCTGGCCTCCACTGGAGGACAAAGACTTCTCACTGCCACATACATTAAGTGATTTTCACTACTCCCTGAGATTAAGCTCAGCATTATCCTGGCAAGTTGTAGTGCCGTTCTTCAGTCCTTGAATAGCACTTTTCCTTAAAAGACCCATGCTGATTCTCTGCATGCACTCTCTGGCTCAAAGCACTGTTATTGATTAGTTTGTACCATTCAAAGTTTTAAATGGTGAGTATTTTATAAGCCATGCTGCAAAGAACACAAAATCAGACATAAAGCTTATATACTGTTCAAAAACATAAACACAAAGTCATTTATTCCAGAATCTCATAAAAGCAATTAGTATGTGTGTGTGTTTACCTTAAAACATGTAAATTACATATTAAGTGATTTTTCTTTCATTGGAAATCTTATGGTAGAAACTCAAGAAGAGGCAGTGGATCTGTACCAAGATGGCCAAATAGGAACAGCTCCAGCCTCCAGCTCTCAGTGTGAGCAACACAGAAGATGGGTGATTTCTGCATTTCCAACTGAGGTACTGGGTTCATCTCACTGGGGTGTGTCGGACAGTAGGGGCAGGACAGTGGGTGCAGCCCCATGAGAGAGAGCCAAAGCAGGGCAAGGCATCGCCTCACCCAGGAAGTGCAAGGGGGAAGGGAATTCCCTTTCCTAGTCAAGGGAAACCGTGACACACAACACCTGGAAAATCGGGTCACTCCCACCCTAATACTGTGCTTTACCAAGGGTCTTAGCAAATGGCACACCAGGAGATTATATCCCACACCTGGCTTGGAAGGTCCCATACCCACGGAGCCTCCCTCATTGCTAGCACAGCAGTCTGAGATCTAACTGCAAGGTGACTGTGAAGCTGGGGGAGGGGCGCCTGCCAATTGCTGAGGCTTAAGTAGGGAAACAAAGTAGCTGGGAAGCTCAAACTGGGTGGAGCCCACTGAAGCTCAAGGAGGCCTGCCTGCCTCTGTAGACTCCACCTCTGGGGACAGGGCATAACCAAACAAAAGGCAGCAGAAACCTCTGTAGATGTAAATGTCCCTGTCTGACACCTTTGAGGAGAGTACTGGTTTTCCCAGCACGGATTTTCAGATCTGAGAGTGGACAGATTGTCTGCTCAAGTGGGTCCCTGACCCCCGAGTAGCCTAACTGGGAGACATCCCCACTAGGGGCACACTGACACCTCATACCTCACACAGCCAGGTACACCTCTGAAAAGAAGTTTTCAGAGGAATCATCAGACAGCAACATTTGCTGTTCAGCAATATTCACTCTTCTTCAGCCTCCACTGCTGATATCCAGGCAAACAGGGTCTGGAGTGGACCTCAACCAAACTCCAACAGACCTGCAGCTGAGGGTCCTGACTGTTAGAAGGAAAACTAACAAACAGAAAGGACATCCACACCAAAACCCCATCTGGACGTCACCATCATTAAAGACCAAAGGTAGATAAAACCACAAAGATGGGGAAAAAGCAATACAAAAAAGCTGGAAATTCTAAAAATCAGAGTGCCTCTGCCCTCCAAAGGAACACAGCTCCTCACCAGCAATGGAACAAAGCTGGAGGGAGAATGACTTTGACGAGTTGAGAAAAGAAGACTTCAGACAATAAAACTTCTCCGAGCTAAAAGAGGAATTATGAACCCAGTGCAAAGAAACTAAAAATGTTGAAAAAAGATTTGATGAATGGCTGACTAGAATAACCAATGCAGAGAAGTCCATAAATGAACTGATAGAGATGAAAACCATGACATGAGAACTATGTGACAAATGCACAAGGTTCAGACACCAACTCGATCAACTGGAAGAAAGGGTATCAGTGATTGAAGATCAAATGAATGAAATGAAGTGAGAAGAGAAGTTTAGAGAAAAAGAAATAAACAAAGCCTCCAAGAAATATAGGACTATGTTAAAAGACTGAATCTATGTCTGATTGGTGTACCTGAAAGTGATGGGGAGAATGGAACAAAGTTGGAAAACACTCTGCAGGATATAGTCCAGGAGAACTCCTCCAACCTAGCAAGGCAGGCCAACATTCAAATTCAGGAAATACAGAGAACGCCACAAAGATACTCCTCGAGAAGAGCAGCTCCAAGACACATAATTGTCAGATTCACCAAAGTTGAAATGAAGGAAAAAAT
>NW_012114711.1:9590468-9647514 GCF_000951035.1 Colobus angolensis palliatus | reverse complement strand
GTATGTTTATTGCGGCACTATTCACAATAACAAAGACTTGACACCAACCCAAATGTCCATCAATGACAGACTGGATTAAGAAAATGTGGCACATGTACACTATGGAATGTACTATGCAGCCATAAAAATGGATGAGTTCATGTCCTTTGTAGGGACATGGATTCAGCTAGAAACCATCATTCTCAGCAAACTATCGCAAGAACAGGAAACCAGTCACTGCATGTTCTCACTCATGGTTGGGAATTGAACATTGAGAACACTTGAACACAGAAAGGGCACCATCACACACCGGGGCCTGTTGTGGGGTGGGGAGAGTGGGGATGGATAGCATTAGAAGATATACCTAATGTAAATGATGAGTTAATGGGTGCAGCACACCAAAATGGCACATGTATACATATGTAACAAACCTGCAGGTTGTGTACATGTACCCTAGAACTTAAAGTATAATAAAAAAGAAGAAGAAAAAAAGAGGCAGTATACGTTAATTCAGTTTCTAAAGTGTTGAAAAAAATTGTGCTATTTAGGTGTGCAAAGCATTGTAAAAGACATTTTTATTCATTTGTAATGCTGCAAGTGTCTTTTGGTCTCTTTAATGAAGCCAATTTGGGAAGCCATGGGTAAAAGCAGAACAACAGTTAAAGCCAGACACTTGGAAGTCACTGTGGGATTTTCATTCAGTGTTATCACCTCAGAATGAATTAAATAGGCAAAGGATTAGGGAACTTTGAACGATTTCTGCACTGGTTCTAATATTAATCTGGAGAAAAATTTGGTTGAGTTTCAGCATTGCTGTCAGCTTCTCCTATTATATAATGAGTGAGATTGACCAAGTGATCTCCAAATACCCTTCCAGCCTTAGAACTCTATGAATCTGTGTTTTTGTTTCTATTATCCAGGAAACAAAGCAAACAATTGATTATTATATACTTTAATTTCAGCCAGAACAAAAGGTTTTATGGGGTATGAGGCTCTTTTGCTTCATGGGAACTATGTGGCCTGGGGTAAACTAAGACAGTTTTTTCAAGTGTCTGTGCCTTCAGAGGTGAAATAGTAATAATTTAATGGGTCCTACCAACCTCAGAGTGTTTTTACATTTTCCACTGAGAGAAAATAGGTGTAAAGACACTGCTAATTTTAAATACAACACAAACACATATATTTGTCTTCCCTTGACATACTACTTAATATAGTTTGGCTCTGGGTCCCCACCCAAATCCCATCTTGAGTTGTGCTCCCATAATTCCCGCATGTTGTGGGAGGGACCTGGTGGGAGATAACTGAATCGTGGGGGTGGTTTCCCCCATACTGTTCTTGTGGTAATGAATAAGTCTCATGAGATCTGATGGTCTTATAAGAGGCTTCCACTTTTGCCTCTTTCTCATTCTCTCTTGCCATGGTCATGTAAGAAGTGCCTTTCATCTTCCACCATGATTGTGAGGCTTCTCCAGCCACATGGAACTGTGAGCTCATTAAACCTATTTTTCTTCCCAGTCTTGGGTATGTCGTTATCAGCAGTGTGAAAATGGACTAATACACTAAATTTGTACCAGAAGAGTGGGGTGCTGCTGAAGAAGTACCTGAAAATGTGGAAACAACTTTGGAACTGGGTAACAGGCAGAAGTGGGAACAGTTTGGAGGGCTCAGAAGAAGACAAGAAAATGTGGGAAGGTTTATAACTCCCTTGAGACTTGTTGAATGGCTTTGACCAAAATGCTGATAACTATATGAACAATGAACTCCAAGCTGTGGTGGTCTCAGATGGAGATAAGAAACTTGTTGGAAACTGGAGTGAGGGTGACTTTCGTTAGGTTTTAGTAAAGAGACTGGTGGCATTTTGCCCATGCCCTAGAGATTTGTGGAACTTTGAACTTGAGAATAATGATTTAGAGTATCTGGTAGATGAAATTTCTAAGCAGCAAAGCATTCAAGGTGTGACCTGGGTGCCACTGAAGGCATTCAGTTTTAAAAAAGAAACAGACCATAAAAGTGTGGAGTATTTGCAGCCTGACCATGTGATAGAAAAGAAAATTCCATTTTCTGAGGTGAAATTCAAGCCTGCTGCAGAAATTTGCATAAGTAACAAGGAGCCAAATGTCAATCACCAATACAATGGGGAAAATGTCTCCAGGGCATACCAGAGATTTTTGCTGCATTCCCTCCTTTCACAAGCCTGGAGGATTAGGAGGAAAAAAATGGTCTTTCTGCTGTATGCAGTCTAGAAACTTGGTGCCCTGTGTCCTAGGTGCTGCAGTCATGACTAAAAGGGCAAGGGTACAGCTTGGGCTCTTGCTTCAGATGGTGGAAGCCCCAGCCTTGGCAGCTTCCATATGGTGTTGAGCCTGTGGGTACATAGAAGTCAAGAATTGAGGTTTGGGAACTGCTGCCTAGATTTCAGAGGATGTATGGAAATGGCTGGATGCTCAGGCAAAAGTTTGCTGCAGGGGTGGGGCCTTCATGGAGAACCTCTGCTAGGGCAGTGTGGAAGGGAAATGTGGGGTCAGAGCCCCCCCATAGGCTCCCTACTGGGACACCACCTAGTGGAGGTATGAGAAGAGGGCTACCATCCTCCAGACCCCAGAAAGATAGATCCACATATAGCTTGTACCATGTGCCTGGAAAAGCCACAGACACTTGGTGCCAGCCCATGAAAGCAGCCAGGAAGGGAGCTATACTCCCAATGCCACAGGGACAGAGCTGCTCAAGGCCATGGGAACCCACTTCTTGTATCAGCGTAACCTGGATGTGAGACACGGAGTCAAAAGGGATCATTTTAGAGCTGTAAGATTTGACTGCCCTGCTGGATTTCGGACTTGCATGGAGCCTGTATCCTTGTTTTGGCCAATTTCTCCCATTTGGATACATTTATTGGCTGTATTTATCCAATACCTGTACCTTCTTTGTAACTAGGAAGTAAATAACTTGCTTTTGATATTACAGACTCACAGGCAGAAAGGATTTGCCTTGTCTCAGATAAAACTTTGGACTGTGAACTTTTACATTAATGCTGAAATGAGTTAAGACTTTGGGGGACAGTTGGGGAGGCATGATGGGTTTTCAAATGTGAGAGCATGAGATTTGGCAGGGGCCAGGGGCGGAATGATATGGTTTAGCTCTGTGTCCCCACCCGAATCTCATCTTGAATTGTACTTTCGTAATTCTCACATGCTGTTGGAGGGACCTGGTGGGAGATGATTGAATCCTGGGGAGGATTTCCCCCATACTGTTCTTGTGGCAGTGAATAAGTCTCACAAGATCTGATGGTTTTATGAGAGGTTTCTACTTACACTTCTTTCTGGTTCTCTAGTGCCCCCACCATGTAAGAAATGCCTTTCACCTTCCACCATGATTGTGAGGCCACTCCAGCCACATGAAACTGTGAGTCCATTAAACTTATTTTTCTTTGCATCTCAGGTATGTCTTTATTAGCAGTGTGAAAATGGATTAATACACTCCTTACATAATGTAATGGGATAAAGTATTAAAGTACTAAGGAAGTATATGTGTTTAGTGTGTGTGTGTGTGTGTGTATTATTCTGACTACTGACATACACCTTACTCCATTACATAAAACTCTTTACCTAGTGTTATATTTAATTTGCATAGGTCTTATATCTGCACTACATTGTTATTCCAAGGCATTGAGCAGTTTCTCGAATTGAACAGTTTCTTGAGTTAGAGGTAATATGTTCAGTTTATTCATCTTTAAAATTCCCACTGTCTCAACTCTTGTAGGTACTTCAGACCCAGTTTCAATGCCAAGCTTGGATTGCAGCCAGCCTACATGCTTACTGTCATCAAAGATCATGGTATTAGCCTGGGCATTGCTGTGGAGCAAATGTAAGGCTGAATTTGATAAAAAAAATACAATTGTCTGCTCCTTCTCCAGTCTCAGAGCATGCCTCTTTATTAATCCTTTTTTTAAAAAACAGTTCTAGTAACCTATTGTTGAAATGCAATAAACTGCATATTTAAAGTACACAACTTAATAAGCTTTGACATATGTATAAACCCATTAAACCATCACCATAATCAAGGTAATATTACTAATTGATCCTGATGAATCTTAAGGGAATTCTTCTGTGTTCCCAGCTGGATAATTGTCTCCCTAGAGAAAGATGAAGTTGCGCTGTGGCATTACAAACCCCCAAATCTCAGTGGTTTATTTTTTGCTCACGCTATGTTTATTTTGGGAGGCTGGGTACTGTTCTGCATCCTTACTATCCTCATTTTGGGATCTAGGATATCAACACAGTAACTCCCTGGAACACTGTAAGTAACAATGGATGGAAAAACAAAAGAAAATGTGGAAAATAAGCACTGACTTTTTAAATTTCCACCTTCTGCCTGCAAATGAAAACTATCTCCAGTGCTCAAATTTCATTGCCAAAGAAATCATAAAAGTACGACTGAATTCAATGCAATAGAGAAAAGCAATCTCACCAATGTTTCCAGAAAGAGAGAACAAAACATTTATGTAAAGCCCCATTGCCTACCTACAACTATATTTTAATAGTTAACACTTCAGGAAATATATTTAGAAAAGGAGATAGCTTCTTGCTGTGAATGTCTCCATTTGACCTGTAATTTATTTATTTATTCTTTCAATTTTTATTTTAGATTCAGGAAGGACATATGCAAGTTTGTTACAAAGGTCTATTAAGTGATGCCGAAATTTGATGTACAAATAAATCTGTCACTCAGGTAGTAAGTATAACATCCGAGAGATAGTTTTTGAAATCTTACTGCCCTCCTTCCCTCCTGCTTTTGTATTCCTATTTCTATTATTCCCATATTTATGTCCATGTGTACCCAATGTTCAGTGAGAATATGCAGTATTTGGTTGTCTGTTTTTGTTTTAGTTTGTTTGGTATAGTGGTTTCCAGCAGCATTCGTGTTGCTGCAAAGGGACATGATTTGCTTCCTTTTTAATAGCTGCATAGTATTCAATGATATATATGTACCACATTTTCTTGATCCAATCCTCTCCTGATGGACACCTATGTTGATTACATGTCTTTGTTCTTGTAAATAACACTGTGATGAACATAAGCATGCATGTGTCCTTTTGGTAGAATGATTTATTTTCATTTCAGTATCTAACCACTAATAGAATGGCTGGGTCGAATGGCAGGTCAACTCTTAGTTCTTAGTTCAAAAGAAATGTCTGAACTACTATCCACAGTGGCTGAACTAATTTACATTTCAGCCAACAGGATATAAGTGTTCCTTTTCTCCACGGCCTTGTCAAAATCTGTTACTTTTTAAACTTTTTAACAGAAGCCATTTTGACTGGTGTGAGATGGTATTATGGTTTTGATTTGCATTTCTTTGATGATTAGTGATGATGAACGTTTTTCATGTTTTTTGGCCACTTGTATGTCTTCTTTTGAGAAGTATCTCTTCATGTCCTTAACCTATTTTTAATGGGGTTGTTATTTTGCTTGTTGATTTGTTGAAGTTCCTTAGAGCTCTGGATGTTAGAGCTTTGTTGGATGTAGTTTGTGAATATTTTCTCCCTTCTGTAGGTTGTCTGTTTAAGTCCTTGAACGTTTCTGTTGCTGTGAAGAATCCTTGTAGTTTAATTAGTTCCCACTTGTCAATTTTTGTTTTTGTTGCCATTGTTTTTGAGAATTTAGCCATGAATTCTTTGCCACAGTTGATATTGAGAAGGGTATTTTCTAGATTTTCCGCTAGAATTTTTATAGTTTAACATCTTACATTTAAGTCTTTAACCCATCTTGAGTTAATTTTTGTATATGGTATAAAGAAGGAGTCCAGTTTCAATTTTCTGCATATGGCTACCCAGTTACCCAGCATCATTTATTGAATAGGCAGTCTTTTCCACATTGCCTATTTTCATCAACTTTGTCAAAGTTCAGAAAATTGGAAGTGCGTGGCTTTATTTCTGGGTTTCCTATTCTGTTGTATTGGCCTATGTATCTCTTTGTGTACCAGTACTATGCTATTTAGTCTTATAGTATAGGTTGAAGTCAGCTAATGTGATGCCTCTAGCTTTGTTCTTTTTGCTTATGTTTGCTTTGGCTATTTGGGCTCTTTTTTGGTTCTCTATTAATTTCTTGATAGTTTTTTCTAGTTTTGTGAAAAGTGACATTGGTAGTTTGATAGAAATAGGATTCAATCTGTAGATTGCTTTGGCAGTATGGTCATTTTAATAACATGGATTCTTCCAATCCATTAGCATAAACTGTTTAATCATGAAAGAAATGTATTTTTTTTTCCTTTCTTTGTGTCATCTACAATTGTTTTCAGCAGTTTTGTAGTACTCCTTTTAAAAATCTTTCACCTCCATGGTTACATGTATTTCTTGGTATTTTATTCTGTTTCTGGTTATAGTTAATGGGATTGCATTCTTCATTTGGCTCTCAGCTTGAACATATTGGTGTATAAAAATGCTACTGATTTTTGTGCATTAATTTTTGTATCCTCAAACTTTATTGAAGCTGATTATCAGTTCTATTAATAGAAAGCTTCTGGCAGTTTTTAGAGTTTTCTTTATGTAGAATCATATTGTCAGAAAAGAGAGATGCTTTGATTTATTTTTCTATTTGGATGCCTTTTATTTCTCTTGCCCGATTACTTGTCTGGGACTTCCAGTACTATGTTAAATAGGAGTGATGAGAGTGGGCATTCTTGCATTCTTGTCTTTTTCTACTTCTCAAGGGGAATAGTTCCAGCTTTTACCCATTCAATATATTGTTGTCTGTGGGCTTGACATAGATGGCACTTGTTATTTTGAGATTTGTGCCTTCAATGCCTTGCGAGTTTCTTGAGGGGTTTTAACATGAAGAAATGTTGGATTTTATAGAATCTTTTTCTGCATCTATTGAGATGATGATGTGGGTTTGTTTTTCATTCTGTTCATGTCATGAATCATGTTTATTGATTTGCACATGTTGAGCCAACATTGTATCCCAGGAATAAAGTAGAATTGATCATGGTAAATTAGCTTTTCTTGTGCTCCTGAATTTGGTTTGCTAGTATTTTGTTAAGAATTTTTGCATCTGGGCTCATCAAGGATATAGGCTTGAACTTTTCTTTTCCGCTGTGTCTCTGCCAGACTTTGGAATGAGGATAATGCTTGCTTCATAGAATGAGTCAGGGAGGAGTCCCTCTTCCTCATTTTTTGGAACAGTTTCAGTAGGATTAGAAGCAGCTCTTTTTTATATAGTCTGGTAGAACTTGGCTGTGAATTCATGTAGTCTGTGGCATGTATGGTTGGTAGGTTTTTGTTATTGGTTCAGTTTCTGAACTTGTTATTGGTCTGTTTTGGTTTTCAATTTTCTCCTAGTTAAATCTTGCAAGGTTGTTTGGTTCCAGGAATTTATATATTTCCTCTAGATTTCCTAATCTGTGTGTATACAGATGTTCATAATAGTCTCTAAGGATCTTTTGTATCCATGTGGGATTAGTCGTAGTGTCATTTTTTTCATTTCAGATTGTGCTTGTTCGGATCTGCTCTCTTTTTTGGTTAATCTAGCTAGAAGCCTAACAATCTTGTTTATAGTTACAAGGAAACAACTTTTGGTTTAGTTGATCTTTTGTGTAGATTTTTGAGTCTCAATTTTGTTCACTTCTACTCTGATTTTGGTTATTTCTTTTCTTCTGCTAGCTTTGCGTTAGTTTGTTCTTGTTTGTCTAGTTCCTCCAGGTGCAATGTTAGATCATTAATTTGAGATCTTTCTAACTTCCTGATGTAAATGTTGGGTGCTATAAATTTTCCTCTTAACATTGCTTTAGCTACATTCCAAAGATTTTGGTATGTTGTGTCACAATTTTCATTAATTTCAAATAATTTTTAAATTTTTGCCTTAATTTTATTATTTACCCAAGTCATTCAGAAGTGTGTCATTCAATTTCCATGTAACTATGTGAACCCTGGAGGTATTCCTGGTATTGATTTCTATTTTATTGAACTGTGGTCCAAGAAGGTGCTTGGTATGATTTTGATTTTTTAAAATTTATTGTGACTTGTTTATAGCCAAGCATGTGGTCAATTTAGATTATGTTCTATGTGCAGATGAGAAGCATGTATATTCTGTGGTTGTTAGTCGAAGTATTCTGTAGATGTTTATTAGGTCCAATCAGATCAAGTATCAAGCTTAAGTTCAGAATTTTTTTTGTTAGTTTTCTGCCTTAATGATCTGTCTAACACTGTTAGTGGGGTACTGAGGTCTCCCATTATTATTGTGTGAATCTTTTTTGCAGGTCTAGAATCAGTTTTTGAATCTAGGTGCTCCAGGGTTGGCTGTGTACATATTTAGGAGAATTAAATTGTCTTGTTGAATTGAACCTATTAACATTATGTAATGTCCTTATTTGTCCTTTTTTACTTTTATTGCTTTAATGTCTATTTTATCTGATATAAGAATAGCCACCCCTTCTCTTTTTTGTTTTCCATTTGCAACATGGATCTTTCTTCATCCTTTAACTTTGTGCCTGTGTGTTTGGTTACATGTGAGCTGGGTCTTTTTAAGACAGCTGACAGTTGGGTCTGAATTTTTCTTTCAACTTGCCACTCTATGCCTTTTTAGTGGGGCATTTAGACAATTTATGTTGAAAGTTAATGTTGATATGTGAAATTTTGATCTTGTTGTCATGTTGTTATCTGGTTACCTTGTAGACTTGATTGTGTAGTTACTTTATAGTATCTGTGGGCTATGTACTTAAGTGTGTTTTTGTGGTGGCAGGTATGGTTCTTTCATTTCCATGTTTAAGCACTCCCTTAAGGGCCTCTTGCAATGGTGTTCTAGTGGTAATGAGTTCCCTTAGTCATTCCTTCTCCAAAAAGGATTTTATTTCTTCTTTGCTTATGAAACCTATGAGAAATATTGGTCAGATGTGAAATTCCTGGTTGGAATTTTTCAAGTATGCTAAAAATAGGTCCTATCTCTCTGGCTTGTAAAGTTTCTGCTGAGCGTTCTACTGCTAGCCTGATGGGATTCCCTTTGTAAGTGACCTGACCCTTCTCTTTACTTGCCTTTCCCTTTTTTTTTTCATGTTGACCTTGGGAAAATCTGATGATTATAAATCTTGGGAATGGTTATATTGTATAGTATCCAGCAGAGGTTCTCCAAATTTATTAAATTTACATGTCTACCTCTCTAGTGAGATTGAGAAAATTTTTGTGGACTATATCCTCAAATATATTTTGCAAAGTGCTTACTCTCTGCTTCTCTCTCAGGCCTGCCAAAGAGTCATAGGTTTGGTTTCCACATAATTCTGTATCTCTCAGAGGCTTTGTTCAATAAAAAAAAAATTTATTTATTTTTGCCTAACTGAGTTGATTAGAAGGACTTGTCTTTGAGCTCCAAGATTCCTTGCTCAGCTTGATCTATTCTGTTGTTAATGTTTCCAACTATGACTTGAAATTTCTATAGTGAATTTTTCAATGTAAGAAGTTCAAGTTGGGCGCGGTGACTCACGCCTGTAATCCCGGCACTTTGGGAGGCCGAGGCGGGCGGATCAGGAGGTCAGGAGATCCAGACCCTCCTGGCTAACATGGTGAAACCCCGTCTCTACTAAAAATACAAAAAATTAGCCGGGCATGGTGGTGGGCGCCTGTAGCCCCAGCTACGCGGGAGACTGAGGCAGGAGAATGGCGTGAACCCAGGAGGCGGAGCTTGCAGTGAGCCAAGATCCCGCCGCTGAACCACTCCAACCTGGGCAACAGAGCGAGACTCCGTCTCAAAAAGAAAAAAAAGTTCACTTCAGTTCTTTCTTAACATGGCTGTGTCATCTTTCAACTCTTGGGTTGTTTTACAAACTTCCTTGAATTGGGTTTCAACTGTCTCCGGGATCTTATTGAGCTTCGTTCCCATCCAGGTTCTGTATACTATGTCTGTCATTTTAGCTGTTCCAATTTATTTAAGAATCATTGCTGGGGAGCTAGTGTGATCATTTGAAAGTAAGGAGACACCCCAGTTTTTGAATTGCCAGAGTTCTCTTGCACTGATTCTTTCTCATCTGAAAGGGCTGGGGTGTTTATCTTTTTGAATTTGCTGTTATTTGGATGCAAATTTTTGTTTTTATATTAAATTGAGTATAGTTGATTGGCTTCATTTCTGAGTGTTTTCAGTGAGCTAAAGCTATGTTTGGAATCTTCATTTGTGGCTATAGTCCTGCATTAGGTTTCACAGGCAATGTATACAGGAAAGATCTTGTTGGTGATGTGATTCAGGCTGTGATCCAGTGGATGGTGCTTGAAAGTAATGGCTGGCAGATAGATTCTCACTCAGCTCCAGAGTTCTGCATTTCAGTGCATACTCATCATTGCTCTGTATTTGGGAGAGATAATAGGGTACAGTGACCCCTTTGCCAGGTCCATTCCCAGGCCTTATGGGATCCCCCCCCCAATTGCTGGCACTACCTCTGTGTTTCCTTAGCCCCAATGGTGCACTAGCCATCTGTGTTCCCCTTCCTGAGACCAGCCCAAGATGAAATGTAGGCTGCCAGGAGACCTGTAGCACTACAGAGGTCTGCTGGTCATCTGTGCTTAGCAGAGTCAGAGCGGATTGTGGTATGTCTGCAGGCCATCTGTTGATGCAGTAATTCAAGGGGAGAGAATCTCCAGGAGGGGTGGTGTTGCCATGGGTATGTACCTGATGTGGCACCCACATCCCATGTTTTTTTTGTGTGTGTGTGTGTGTGCTGAGCAAACAGCTGTGGGGACTACTTAGCTCACTCTCCCTTGACCAGGTCTGCTTCCAATGGCTGCCCCAGAATCTTGTCTGACCCGCTAGTTTTTTCCAAGCCTTCTATACCCAGATTGCTGAGTTATTAGGTGTTCCAGGCTCTTGTGCTCCCTTAGGCAGAGGTTGCAGCTAGCAGACAGGTCACATTCTTCCTAGATTGGCCTTGTAGAGGGAGGCATACCCAGCTCCCCCGCCAGCCCATAAACTTGCATCTCACTCTTCTCAGTGTTCTGAGAGTAGGGACTCTTCCTCCTCTCAAGTGCCAGACACAGATTTCAGCTCAGCACTCCTGAACTCTAACCCTTGTTATTAGGACTGGGCTGTCAACTTTTGTCTCCTGGATCCTCAGAGTCAATCTGTGCTATGGGTGCTGATGTGCTCCCAGGATACCAGCAAAATACTCAGGCTAAGCAGGAGATGCTGTGCTGTAGATATGTTCTTGCTGGAGTGTTCAGGCAGGAGCCTTGGAAGGGGCTGATAGACAGGTGAGTACACAGAGCCAGTGTGTCCCAGTCCTGCAGGAAAGAGAGCCCTGCTCTCTCCTGGCCCAGAGTTTGTAGTGGTTAGAGTCACTCTGAAGAAGATGGAGAGCCTTAGGAGATGGGCACTCATGGCCACATTTTGCTACAGCAGCCCCAAGTGCAAAACCCCCTGGGCTACATACAGACTCCAGCTCCATCTCTGCCTATTGTCTGGGTAGATCCTGCTGCCAATTCAAATTTCTATGGAGGTCATGGGATCTCCTGCAGCAAAGATCCCAGAGGTTTAAGAAGAGAGTAAGTTGCCCTGCAGTTGCTTCACTCATCCTTCCTTAAGAGCTATTCAGGATCGGGGGCCAGTTCTGGTGCTCAGCAACCCTGTGCAGGGCTCCCAGCTTCCTCCATCTTCAGCCTCAGAATCTCTGTCACTTCTCTGTTGGCTCTCAGTGTTTTCTCTTAAAACATCTGTTCACAATGTATTAGTTTACTCAATATTTTTGTCTCTCTCACTGGAAGAGGTGCTTCCTGGCTGCATCTAGTCAGCCATCTTGTCCTGAATCTGGCCTGTAATGCAAATCTCTGAGGTTTCAAGAGTCAAGAAGGCATGAATGCCTTTGTGGAAAAAAGAAGAAAAGATATAGGGCAAAATAAATAATTGATGTATTAATGCATTCTTCAGTCACATATGTATATTCCAAGGGGAGAATATGATTGGACTTTCAATGTCATCTAAACTAATGATCATAATAGTATCACTGCAAAAGGACTTATTTTTATCTTATGTTTTACATTGGTATTTATTACCATAGGTAAAAAACCTAACATATGAGTCTCTGTAAACACACAGACCACTGAAAATATGCTTTTGGTTATTATTGCATTGGCAACAAAAAAATATTTTGAGCGTCAACTCAATACAAGATCTTTTCTAGAAACCAAAGTTCTATCACTAAACCAAGCAGATGAGATTCACTACCTTCATGGAGGCTTCAGCTGCAAGAAAGAGAAACTACAACAAATATATAAAACACCTGATACGTTAAATGGTGAAAGAGCAATAAAGATATAAAGCCATAAAAGAACAAATGTAAGAAAATTAGGAAGTGAGCTGTTCAGGAAATTCAAAGTATTTCTAATTCTGGCATTTATTAATCTTGTACATTTATTATACCATTAACATTCCTTTGGCAGATATTGCTAATTATTCCTGGATATCTACTTCCTAAATTTTGCCAGTGTCTGTGGTAAACAGTTAGAGACCAGTTTCCTTTGCAACTAGGTGTGCCAGGTGGCAATGCTTTGTCCAGTGGCACATGAGTGACATGTGAGCAATTTTTGCACTGAGTTCTTAAAATCGTGCTGCTTGCCTCCAACCCACTCTCTTTTCTTTTCCTGCTTTTTCAAAATTGTTATAGATGGAGCAGTTCTTAGACCTAAAGAGATAATAAGATTCAGGGCCACTTGGCATCCACCAACCTGTCACCTCTGCATCATGTGAGACAAATAAACTTCTATCTTATTTAAGTGTCTGTATTTGGAAATGTCTTTGTTAAAGCAGATTTGCAGCATACTAACACAATACCTGCTGCCCCAGATTAATTATTATCAGTCCCCCATTTCATGCTTGAAAGTGTCCTGGATTAGACAACAAATGACAAAATCACTATAGCTGTAAATACACAAGTGGTTATTACTATATCATACACTCATTCTCCAACTTTGAGAAATATTTTGCTCCACAAGCATTATTATTCAACTATGCTATTTGTTGTAAGAAGCATTCCCACATGTGAACACCCTGAAGGGCAGAGAGTGATGTCTTTTTATGTTTTGAAAGTGAATTCAGACAAACTCTACAAAGCCTTTGAAAATAAAGACAGGACAATAAAGCAGCTCAGCACAATCTTTATTCTTGAAAAACACGGCTTTCAGAGTTATATTGTCATCTTAGAGTTGCAGTGACTTTCAACTTGAAGACTGCCTGCCTACTAAAAATTAAGAAAATCCAGTGACTCCATGGGGACAGCAAGATCCTAGCCCAGAGTTAAACAGCAAGAGCAAGAAATGAGACCAGCCATGGTCTTGGAGAAGGGTAGGACTTTTAAGTATTAGATTGCATTTGAGAATTAAAGTAACTTAGCACTTTAAACATTTCTTGAAGATCTTGGATGGAAGGCGAAAATCATATGACACAAGACTGCAAATCAGAACTGGAGATAAATGCTGAAAAAGATTAAGGATCATGGTTCTGTTCTTGCTTAGGAACATGTGGGCAGGACTACCATTCCTCCTTTCTCTCCAACAAGCAGCACCTCACCACTACTTGCCTTGTGCCATCATGACTAACCTTGTGTCTTTTATTCTTGTTTTCATCAAGCACTGGGAATCCCATATAATCCTTCAGTTTCATTTTCAATTTCTTTCCATGCATTCTCTTTTCTGTGTACTTCTACTGCCAATGGCCAACTCCCAGAAATTTTATCAGTGTGCTGGAACTGAGGGTCATGTATGAGCAAAACCTCCTCCATTCTCAGTCTCTGTGCTGAGTGTTAATTTTACCTTCTTGCTGGCACCTGATTTCCCTTTGAGAATGCTGCTTCCTTACAGTTCTCTCAGTTGGTGACTTTTTCCCCATATTCTTATGTATACCTAGAGGTGTGTGAGGTTTCCCCCTTATATTTATGATTGTTTTCAGGTATCTCCTTCCTTTTTTCCTAAAAATTCCTCAGATTGAAAGTTTTAACCATTAGACTACATTAAACATTACCCAACCTTTTCTGGGTTATTTCATATTTTAACTCCCTGGAGATTTTATCACCTGATTTAAAATTACTTCTAAATTCTCTAAAATTACTTCTCTAAATTCTTAGTAAATTAAATATACCTGTGAATGATTCTTCTAATTCCTTGGCCTTTCAATTCTTTTACTTCTTTTGCTCCGGAAATCTTGTTCCGAGATCTTCTTCCAATATATAGTAATTCACTCTCATCGATGTTTCCTGGGTCTTAACACGAATAATTGTATCCCTCCATAATATAATTTAGCCACCCCGTTCAACAAGTAACATCTATCTTTGTAATATGCCTAACACAGGATTTCTTTAACTACAACTGCAGTCCTTTGAGCCTACCAACTTTTTACTCTTTTTCATTCTCTTCATGTCCTTCTCCCTCCTTTAATGAGCTTCATTACATTCTATGGTTAATTATTACAATATTTCCTTTGTATACATGCTCAATTTCCTTCTACCTCGCTCTACTTGTTACTCTTAGCTTGTACAGCCTCAATCCTGATTAAATCAGATTTTGTACTTATTTGGCATAGAGAAATTGTTTGAAGAAGAACACACAATGTATTACATGGTCTTACATTTTCATGACCACTGTCTTAGTCTGGTTAAGCTGTTCTAACAAAATAGTATAAACTGGGTGGCTTAAAATCAACAAAAATATATGTCTTACAGTTCTGGAGACTGGAAAGTCCAAGATGAAGGCCAGCTCAGAGTCTGATGAGGAACTCCTTTCTGGCTCATAGACAAAGCTTCCTTGCTGTGTCCTCACATGGTGGATGGGTCTAGTTAGCTCTCTGGGGTATCTTTTACCTCAGACACTCATTCTATTTGTGAAAGCTCTACCTTCATAACCGAATTACTGCCCTATCTCTTAATACCATCACCTTGGGGTTTAGGATTGCAACATATAAGTTTGGGGGGACATAAGCATTTAGACCATAGCAACAAATAGTCTCAGATAGTCCCTTAGTGCTTTCCCACAGTAAGCACACTTTGGCCCCAAGAGCCAAATCTAATCCATTGTCTGATTTGCTTTTAAAGTTTTGTTAAAATATAGTCACACTCATTTATATATGTATCTATGGCTGCTTTTGCTGTTATGCAGGGCTGAGTAGTTGTGAAAAAAACCAGATGGGCCACAAAACATAAAATATCTATATTTATTATCTGATCCTTCATTGAAAGTTTGCTGACCTCTTTTCTTATTTATTCACTCTCTCATTCTCCTGGAGGACAATTTTTAGCCTTGTTTATCTTCTTCTTAACTTTCCAACAATACTTTCTGAATTCTCACTTTCAACTGATGTTTTTGATTCAATTCTATTCAGTAAAAAAGAAGCAGTAAACATGGAAGATCTACCTTACCGCCATTTCTCTTTCTGCCTACTGCTATGTATGTTAGTTTAATGGACACTTTTTGTTTCAATTGACAATTTTCTGTTTGTTATTACAGAGAAACACACATGCTGGCATTTGCTCTAAATCCACTTTCCTGTAGTGTACTCAGGATTATCACTCTAGCAAATTATTTACTCTACTGAGTGATCCATTTTCCCATCTTTACTGGATTATTCTCTTTAGCATACACACATGCTGCAAATTATTTCATGTTGAAAATTTCTTCATCTGACTTTCAGCTAGTAACCTGCTTTCAAGTTCTCGTTACAGAAAACCTTCTCAAAAGGGCTGTCACCATCTCTATATTCTCTCCTTGAGCTTATTTGTCTCAGGCTTTTCCCATTCTCATTCAATGGAAACTCAACTGAGTGAGAATGAAAATTGAAAGTTTTCTTATCAGGATTACTCAGGACCTCTATCTGCTAAATCCAGTTTTAAGTTTTTCTTAAACATGATCTACTAGCAGAATACGAAAGAATGAATCCCTCCATTTTTCTGCAAACTCTTTCTTGAGCAGGCTTCTAGAACACCATACTCTCTGATGATTTTCTTCCCACTTGACCAGCCACTTCTCTTCCTCTCCCTGACTGTACCACTTTAATGTGAGTCAGACATACTTCACAGAGCTCTGTACTCTCTCTTCTGGTCACCTTATCCACTCTCATAGATTTTGGTACCATCTCTACCTGATGACTCCCAGACCTCTCATCTGAGGTCCAGATAGAGATAATCAACTATTTAAAGGTTTAAAGGAACTTTAAATGTTGCATGTCCAAAATCAAACCCCTGACACCCATCTCCCACCAAAATGTGATTTTGCCAAGAATCTTACCCATCCTAGACAGTGGCATCTCCTCCCACCTGGTTTCTATGGCCAGAAAGACTTCATTCATCTGGGTCCTTTTATTTCTTATTCTTTCTTATGGCAGAAGCTAAGTTCTTACAGTGTTCTGCAAGGTTCTAGGATTTGACTCTCATCCCCTCTGTAACTTACGTCTAACTATTTTTCACTTGATCTGTTTGTCCCAATTCTATAGCTCTTGATTTGAACTTCTAGGAATGTTTTGACCTCAGGGCCATGGTACTTATTTCTCTTTCCTATATCCTACTGACACTTCATAACTGGTATTTCTGCTTTATTTTTCTTCTTATATTTAATACATTCTGGTGTAGTTGTTTTAACAATATATTTTTCTCCCTCCACCCACTAGAATGTAAACTTTATAAAGTAAGAATTTTAACATTTTGTTTTTGTCATTTTTTTTCAGTGCATTATCTCCTGCACTTGGAATAGTCTCTGGCTTATAGAAAGCTTTCATGCCATATTTCTTAAATAAAAAAATGCATTAACATTATTTAAAGACTGCAAAAGTCAGCAGGCATAAAAAAATGATGGAGGAGAGAGAATAAGATGGTTTTCTAAAAAAGACATCCTTTCTTGTCTGACCCTGAAATGCTAGTAAATACAATTAGTCACAAGGTTGTGTGTGCATATTTATTAATTTATATTCTGTTTAATAAAGTATAAGCTGTCAGTTCTGAAAGCTTTTGTTATGGGACCTGAAGTGGAAAATTGGCTGCCTTGCATATTTTCCTTCTTGTGAGTCGAGTTTGGGAGAAATCCCTTATGGTTACACTGAATACGTTCTATTAGGTTGACTTGGCTTACAGAGTAGTTTACAGCCTTTTAATTCTCATTCACTATGTCTAATCCAACATAAGTCTAAGCTATAAAATGTTCCATTTTTCCCCAGGAAAAAATGGATTATTGATCATGCATCTGCTTGGGATGGTCCAGGTTGCCTTTGAAAAAATCAGGTAAGTAAAGTTCTCACTATCACAGGAAGAGTCAAATGATACAAAACAGCATCTTCTATAGACCTGTGGTATGACGGTGTTCATTAAAATAATTAATCTCTGAACACCATTTTAGTGGATGGACAAGAGACACAGCCCAGGAGTTTACAAGATTGCTATTTTAGTACAATTGATTCATTCACTTACTGAATTCATTTCAACTCAATTCCCCAACTAAAATTTTTTGTGCATCTACTATGTGCCAATCCACTATATAAGGAATTGTAGGATTAATAGGTATATATATATATATATATCTCCTATTGCTTCTGTCCCTCTGGAGAACCCTTACTAATACACTATAGAAACCAAAAATTCCTATCTTCCTATTCCCAGCATCTGATGCCCATTCACACAATGCCAGAAAACAATTCTCTGGTTCTGAGGCTTTCAGACTTGGTTGTGTGCTATGGCTTCTCTCTTTCCCTATCTTGCAGGCAGCTTATTGTGGGACTTTGCCTTGTAATCATGTGATGGGATGTGGTAATAAATAAGACTTTATAATGAGTCACCATTATTATGGAGTTTAAATTCTATTAGATGAAAATCTAATATGCTAACCAAAAGAAAATGTCAAATAGCAAAGATAATTTTGATGTACATAAAATGGTGATGTGATTGATTGGAGAGCTACTATAGAGTGTTTCAGTGAGTCCTCATAAGGATGAGTTCTAATGACAAGATGAGGCCTAAATGGTCAGGAGGGAAATAAGAAGGTATTGGAAAGGATTATTCCTGGCAAAGGGAACCATGCATCTTGGTACTAAGACTTCCAGGTGGGAATAAATAAATACTAAATGTACAGGTGTGTACATTTATGATCAAATAATAGATTAGCCACTATAAATCCCCTCCTAAAAAATATTCATTAAATATATGTTAATAGAGCAGACAATTTTTATAGAAACATGGGCAATGCAGGCCAATAGAAAGTAGCTAAACAAAAACCATATGTATTACCACCACCAAAAGATAAGTTACAATTTTCTATGAACATGTAATGTGTGCATATTTATTTATATAATGTGATGAGCATACCTTATTAAATGTATTGTCTCTCTCTTTTTTTTTTTTTTTTGAGACAGGGTCTTGCTCTGTTGCCCAGGCTGGAGTGCAGTGGTCTGATCATGTGTGGTCAAGCCCCAAGGCCTCTTCCTGCCTTGTCCTCCTGAGTAGCTGGGACTGCAGGTATGCACCACCAAGCCTGGCTAATTTTTTATTTTTATTTTTGTAGATATGGGTTCTCACTATGTAGCCCAGCCTGGTCTCAAATGTTATCCAGCCTGGTCTTGAACTCCTGGACTTAAGCGATCCATCCCCCTTGGCCTCCTGAAGTGCTGGGATTACAGGCATGAGTCACTGTGCCTGGCCATAATATACGGATTCTCTAAGAGGAAAACTCCCATTAACCAGATTCCAAGTTTGGTGTTTATGATTATGACAGACTTAGCCAGTAATTGTGGAATTCTGGCAGTGGTCTACTAACTTGTATCCTACAATCATGGCAACATTTTTCAATTTTGATTTAATTTTATTTTTGTTCATGTTAAACACTTACCTTATGCAAAAGTCATAACTATATGTGATGATTAATATTAGGTGTCCAATTTCACTGGATTAAGGGATGCCTGGATGACTGGTGAAGTAGTTTCTGGGGGTGTCTCTGAGGACGTTCCCAGTGGACACTGACTTTTGAAACAATGGACTAGAAGAGAAAGGCCCACCCTCGGTGTGGGTGGACACCATCCAACCAGCTTCCAGTGTGACTGGAACAAAGCAGGCCGAAGAAGGAGAGAAAGTAAATTGCCTGCTGAGTCCCCTTGCTTTCTCTCTTCCCGTGCCATGCCAGATGCTTGGCTCCCTTTCCTCCTGCCTTTGGACATTAGACTCCAAGTTCTTCGGCCTTTGAACTCTGAGACTAGCATCAGCGACCTCCCAGGGGCTCTCAGGTCTTCAGTTTCAGAGTGAGAACTGCACTGTCAGCTTCCCTAGTTCTGAAACTTTTGGACTCGGACTGAGCTATGCTATCAGCTTCTTTCTTTCCCAAGCTTGCAGATGGCTTATTGTGGGACTTTGCCTTGTAATCAGGTGAGCCAATTCTTCTTAATAAACTCCCTTATATAAATGAGAATTTGTACAAAAATGAAAACATTATACGCATATTTAAGATGTAGTGCCTCTCATTTTCATATCTACAGCATACAATGTAAAAAATGCACATGCCATCATTACCAAAGCTATTATTGTGTTCATCCATTTGAAATTTTTTTTGAAACAAAAATTTCAAAGTTATTCTAGGATAATGTTTAGGTCAGCTGGAAACTACATAAAAACTCAGGGTAGAGATTCATCTAACATGGTTTCTCCCTTTGCAAGTTCTCTCATTTCAGCAAGTAGAAAGCAAAAGGAACTTGTTTGAACCGTTTTGTTGTTGTTGTTGTTGCCATTGTTGTTATTTGTTTAATGGAAATTCTTTAGCAAAAGATCTAATCAGTTGTTCGTACTGATTGGTTAATTAGAATGCATTTAACCAAGTGTAAAACATCTGGTCAATTTGACTCTATTATTTAAGCTGCCAATTTTATTTTAAAGAAAGAAAACTGATAGCCACACTTGCATCATTATAGCCCCAAATTCCTAAATGGTTTGAATTACTCCCTTTCCTCTTTTGCTGAGAATGTTTGGTAGACTTAGTAACCAGCATAAGTATTCAAGTTCAATTATCTAAATAGAAATGGTACCCCAAATTTGTGTACTTCAAACTAAAACAAAGCCAACAAGGACAAGAAAACATGTTGCTAAAAATTGTTGACTCTGTTCTGATCTCTCAAAGCAGATGGACTGGATCATGGTAAGGGCGAGGAGAGCAACCTAGGCAACAGGCTTGCTTCATGATTGCTTTAATCCCAGGCCAGCTCACACAGTACATCAGAAGAATGAACCTCTTTCTCTGCCCATTGTATGCCTTATTTCACATAGTGATTCTGACTAGTGAACACTGAACAATGCAATTTGCAATTACATGAAGTATTAACCACATTGATCTGACCAGTATCAGTGGGAGCAGTGCCCAGACATTCTCAAATGCATGCTTGAACTGATCATCAAAAATCTCTGCTTCCTTTGTTACAGCATTTTTAAAAGCTTAAATTTTAAAAACATAAAAAAAATATGTTTTTGTCAGTTTCACACTTCCTTATTTCACTCTCGACAACAGTAATACCAGGAGCTGCAAGTAATATGTATTGAATGTTTACATGATTTATCCCCCCGTTACCTTCATTTTTTAGAAAAGGGTACCTAGGCTTGGAGGGGCTAAGTAACTTCTGCAAGGTTAGAGAGCTACTAACTGATGCAACTGAATTCAAGTTCATGTCATCCAGCTCCACAGCAAGTGTGCTTAACTGCTGTATTAGCAGGTTCATGAGAATAGAGACCTGAAAACACCAATAATAATATCAAAAAGGAGTGTGACTATGCTCAAGAATAAGTTTTATTAATTTATATTAAATAATTACAGGTTAAGCATTCATTATCCAAAAACCTTGGGACTAGAAGTGTTTTAGATTTTGGACATTTTCTGGTTTTGGAATATTTTCATGTACATAATGAGATATCTTGGGTATGAAACTCAAACGTGAATTCATTTATGTTTCATATCTACCTTATACACACAACATGAAGGTAATTTTACACAATATTTTAAATAATTTTGCGCATGAAACAAAGATTGTATACACTAAATCATCAGAAAGCAAAGGTGTTGCTAAGTCGCCAACGTGGACAATTGGTTGTTTAGCATCACCATCATTCCTGACTTTCAATTTGTATGCTACTGATGAGCAATCACTTTCTTACATTTATTCACATATAAGTACTTAACAGTAAAAATATAACATACTGTTATCATGGTTAAAAAATGTGTTCAAGGTAACTAAGCAGCACATTAACATCACCAGAATACCTGTATCAGCTGTTAAACAATAGCAACAGTAAATGACGGCAGGCTTTTGTCTCCACTTACAGACTTAGTGTTTTTTTTTTTTTTTAATTCAAAAGCTTACTGTACACTTTATTATTTTATTTTATTTTTTAGCTAGGAAGGAATATCAGAAACAGCCGAGGGACCATAACGTGTATCCCATAGGGATGAGGAGGTGTTCTGCTGAATGGTTTTTTAAAACGCTTCTTCCAGAGTCATCTGCCTTAGTAACAACAGTTTTATCTTAGAAGACTCTGATTTTATAAACTGACATGACTTCTTGTTCTGTTACTACTCTGTGCTGCTCTAATCCTTCAACAGGTCCATCACACATTTTTCCTATGTTGTCTATAGGCACTTTTTCTGCAGTGTTAATAAAGTCATTTTTATCATTGCTATTATTATGATCACCTAGATTCAAAAGCATTTTGGCTATTTCACCATCAGTCAATGAATGAACAACTGGAGCCTCATTATCAATGTTAAGTTCTTCAATATTCACTTCTTTCAGCTTACTGATGGATGCTGAAGGTGTATTTTGTGCCTTTGTAAGGAGGTTAAACATTATTTCTTTTCCACACGTGATATATGGAATTCTTCAAAGTTACTACCTTATTCATCATCATCACTGAACATAGACACAAGGCAGAGGTTGTGCCAGGCATACACAACTGTGTCCTCAGTCACTGTGTTCCAAGCATTGGCAATGATATATGTGGCATCCATCATGCTAAAGTCCTTTCGAAAATCTTCCAGACCCATGCCTCTCTATTCACTGCTGCTAGCATGGTATTCAAGAAAATACTTTTATATTTACTTTTCATTGATCTAAGGAGATCCTGGTCACATGACTTAATAGTCACATTTGAGGAAATGTATATGACATAAATATTTCTTTTAATGAGAATTTCAGCTGGAAGAGGAGCAGAATAGTTGTCAAGGGAGAACAAAATATTGCAGTCATCATTCAGTCCACCTTCCCTGCAGTGAACATGAGCCACTGCTACAAAATGTTTGTGAAACCAATCAGAAAAGATATCCCTGATAATATTTGTCTATTTGTTTGCATAAAAAGTGGACTGGCAAGATGCTCACTACTTGAAAACAGTGAGGATACAAGCTTTTGTCTATCACAGCAAGTTTATGTTTATGTCTGTCTGCTGCATTAGCACATCCCAGCATAGTTATTCTCTCCTTGACATCCATAATTCTTATTGGGACTCTCTCATCAGCTAAACTTGGCATCTTTCTGAAGCAATATGACAAAACAATGATGTTTCATCAGCATTATAGAGTTGTTCTGGCATCAAATTTCATCAACAATAACTTTGGTAAACTTGTCAATGAAATTCTTTACTGATTCATGATCAGCAGATGCTTTATCAGCAAAAATCTTTAAAAAATAATGCCATGTATTTTCCTAAATTTCTTCAATCAGCCTGTTGAATATTTAGTTTCTTTCAATTTTCAGTTTATTGTAATATATCTTTGCCTGTTTCATGATCAGCATACTCTTAAGTGACATGTGTTCACTGTGACTCTGAAAGATCCACATTTCAATACACAATTGAGATCTTCATTTTTAGCTATATACAGTGTTTTAAAAAATGTTTCTTAACTTACGTTCATCACTTTCAGCATAAAATTTCAACAGTTTGTCCTTCTCTTTCTTCAGGTCATGTACAATAGCCACTCCAACACCATACTCTACTGTAAGGCATTTCACATTGACACTGCTGTCCAGTTGTTCTCCAACAGCTTCACTTTCTGTTATATAGATAGACATAAATACTTCTGCTTTTCAAAATCACTGTTACTCATAGGGGTGTCTTCAGGCTTGTTGATATTTTCAATAATATCTTTTACCACAAAGAACAAGCGAAACAAAATGAGTAATACACACAGATCATGGCTCCATGTAGGGCATTGTGGGAAACCTACCACTAGTGTGTCTGGCCTATACACATGCCTTTTTAATATCCTTTGTGGATGTATTTCCATGGGGAAATCTGAGCTGATGTGGCATAGAGATATTACAGATGAAGGAGTATTTCTTTCTCTTAGGGATACCAAATAAACTGTGTGTTGCCTGAATTTTGACTGTGAGGTGAGGGGTAGAACTTTCCATTTGTGGCATCATGCCAGGATTCAAAAAGTTTCAGATTTTGGAGCATTTCAGGTTTCAGATTTTTGGATTAGGGATTCTCAACCTGTACAGTCATCATATGCTTTTACCAGTTATCAAATGAAATTGTGAAGTCTATTATATTTTGAACTACTTTATGATATACCTGTCTTCCTCAATCTTGATAGGCTCCTTGCACATGTTTCCATTAGCAAGGCCAGGTGACCTGTTCCTTCTCGATCTTGAGCTATGCAAGGTCAAATAAATTTTTCTTCTTGTGTCTCCAGTAATTGTCACAGTCTTGGAAGCACAGTCCTAAAGTCTTACGGCTTTTTTTTTTTTTTTTTTTTTTTGAGAGGGAGTCTCGCTCTGTCGCCCAGGCTGGAGTGCAGTGGCCAGATCTCAGCTCACTGCAAGCTCCGCCTCCCGGGTTTACGCCATTCTCCTGCCTCAGGCTCCCGAGTAGCTGGGACTACAGGCGCCCGCCACCTCGCCCGGCTAGTTTTTTGTATTTTTTAGTAGAGACGGGGTTTCACAGTGTTAGCCAGGATGGTCTCGATCTCCTGACTTCGTGATCCACCCGTCTCGGCCTCCCAAAGTGCTGGGATTACAGGCTTGAGCCACCGCGCCCGGCCTAAAGTCTTAAATGCAGTGAAATAATTGTTGCTGAATAAATTTTGCTACTTACACTCAGAAGAATAAACAAGATGACCTTTGAGTATCTCCCAACTTTGTTATTTCTTAACACAGGTCTTCATAGAAAACTTACTGTTCCTAACAGCTATTTAAAACACTGAAATGTCTTGCTAGAGTAATACATTCAGATGTTTAGGAAAGTTTATTAGTCAGCTTTAATATAGCTGAAAATGACCATTTCTCAGCATGACTCAGCAGTTTTCATATGTTGGTACAGCAATGGGTTGGCAAAATTAAATACATATATTAATTGCCTAATGATAGGATAACTATTCTTAAGTAAATAACAGGGTTTTTAAATGTTCGCTTGCCACAGGGCCTGAAAGCACAGAAACCCTTCACATGGTTCTGTTTTTTTGTGTCCAAAAAAAGAAGAACATGGCTGCTGGAATCAAACTTTGCTTTTGAAAGCTAACTCCACCAACTTCCAGATATAGAACCTTGGGCAAATTTTGCAAGCCATTTACCTTAATTTTCCATAAGATGCTTGTGAGGACCAAATGAATTAAGCAATGTAAAGCACTTAGAACAATGTCTGACACACAGCCCTTAATATAATTTGTCTAACTTCATGTCATTTTAAAATCCAGAATATCAATAATTATGAGAATTACTCCTTTTTACATTTGCTTTGGAACTACAACATGAAAAGACAACTACACAATAATGGCATTTTTGTCTCAAAATGTGTTTTCCACCTATAGCTTTATGTCTTAGTTTAATGAAAGGGAAGGCTAGGGGATCTATCACCTATCAGGCAGTGCCCCTGTTTGTGTGAACTTGTCTAATCCTCAAATCATCTTCATAAATAAGGCTTAGAGAAATTAACTTATTTAGAGTCACACAGCTTGTCAGTGACCAAGGTCAGATTCAAACCCAGTTCTCTCTCATTTAGAAAATGATTCTCTAGAGCAATGTTTTTCATTAGGTGGGTTGAAGAGCTTTTAGGGACACTGGAGTTATTACAACTGGCTGTTTAATCTACATGTGCAGAAAGTGCTGTCTGCAAACTGAAGTGCTGCTATGTTTCATACAGACATGAAACAGAATTTTAGCATGCTGTTAAGAATAAATACAAATGTAGTATTTTAATAAATTCATAAAATCTTGTTCTTATATAGTACTCAACTAACAGATCATAAAAATAAAACTCATCATGTAGAGAGATCCATGAAATTTGTCATTTAAAGAAAATTATAAGGCCCTGCTGTAGCTCTTTCTCTAAGACATGGAGGAGAACTACATAACTAGAGGGAACAGTCACAGTATATATCATATACAGGACTTACAATGGACCTAGAAGAAAGGTGAGGCCCAATATAGTAAGTGTCTACCATCATGAATTTTTATTGAATGAATAAATGCATATGTAGATACATACATAGAAATGGAAATGGTCAGTTTGTTTAAAGTCGATGGAACCAGCCTAAGAACAATTAGGATGGCTTCATTAGCATGGGAACTATAATTATCTCCCCTTTTCTTGCCCATGAGAAGATCTAAAATAGCTTTTCCCAGAAATGTCCATTCCAGGAAAGTGAGAATTTGTATTTCTTTATGGAAAGTTTTGTGTGGTCAAGTAAGTTGGCAAATGCTGTACTCTATAGCCATCTTTTGGAGATTTGCCAGGCACATAAGTAAATCACAGGCTCCGAGAAATCTTATGGTTAAAAAAATAAAAGAAAACTCAGAAATTCTCTAACCTATTGGATCACAGAAGCCCATTCTCCTGTAACACCTATTAGCCTTCTGCAGAACTAGTTATCCAAAGTACATAGTTTGGGCAGCAATCTTCTACATAATTCTTATCCATCAAGGTGCCAGTCCGTTCCCTTTTGATACTTCATGTGATTAGGCAATTAGTCTTTCTAGTATTTAAATATGAGGGAGGCTATTAGATAGTCTTTCTAGTATTTAAATATGAGGGGGTAAACTCTTTCATAAAAAGAAAACATGCAATTTCTAAAATGGGTCTATAAATTTCAGAAGCTAGAAAAGCAAGACCCCTGCTCTTTGTGATGAGAGCTTATGAGTATCCAGTCAGTGGAACTCCATCTCACTAACTGCCCTTTCTCTGGGTGTTCAGTTGTGTGCTCAGGTTCAACTTCCCCAGGGGAAGATAGCTCTGGGGATTGTTAGCAGGTCACACAGCTGAGTCAACTGCAAAGCTGCTAGGAGGAATGTAATGCTTTTGTAGGTTGGGGAAGAAAATAAACAAAACAACTACTCCTGGGAAACCCTATGACCCCATATAATCAGTAGCAGGTGCCACAAGCTTCCCACCATGGAACATTCCCTTTCCACAGCTGCTAGTCTCTGAAAGGCTTACAGCTGGTGCCACTTAACAGAGACAGGGAGGCTTTGAGATCTTTCCAGGACCTACTGAGGTGTTGAGAGCAAAGATGTCTGTTTCCAGAAGGTGATCAGAGAGATACCTTCCAAATCCCTTTTAAGAAGGTATGATATCCAGGTGTATGGCCTGATCCCAGGATTCCCTAAGAACATAAAAAGCTGAAGGAAAGCCACAAGCTGATATGCTCGGATCTTATCCACAAATCCTCAAACTTTTGCTCATTGGAAACTACATGCTCTGGACTACATTATCTCCATTGGGAGGTAGAAAGTGAGGAGCATAATGTTCTCTCCTTTGCCCCTCAGTGAACTTACAGCTTATTTTGGTAAGATAATGTGGATGCACTTTAAATAGATAAATCATTATGCAAAGCAATTCATCATCAGCATCTGGCAAATGGAATGGGTGCAACTGCCAGAGGAGGATAGTCCAGGTGGGCAGAACAGTTTTGAGCAAAAACTGGAAGGAAGAAATATATCAGCTCAGTGGAGAAAGGAGAAGAGTTTGGATATAAAAAAGTTCAAACGGGAGACTTGATATGAAAATGAATCTTGGATGTCAGGCTAAAGAGTGCAGTGTAGGCATTAATATTTAATAAACAAAAAATGAGCTAGCTCCATGTATCTCTAATGTTATGCCCTCTTCCCCTAAAAGCATAATCTCATTGCTCTGTTCATACCCAACTATACGCTATTACCCGCATACACCATGTTTTCTCATGCTTTTGTCTGTCAACACTATTCTCACTCTTTAGAATGACGATTCTATCTTTGCATCTTGTTGACTACACCCTATGGTTTAGGTAACTCAAATATTCCAGGTGACCTGTTATTCAATACAAATGAGGTCATAAAACACCAATGCTCAGACTACGGGAGTATTTAGCTCTGCCTATGTGACCCTTAGATATCAGCCCCCTCTCAGCATCTTTCCTGCTATTTCTGAAGAGTTCTCATGAGAACTGTTCACATCACAATTTATTTTTTATTTTAATCTGTTGCCCACAGGCCAAGTACTCTTTGGAGAACTGTCTCTCCTGCTGCTGACTGAGCCATCATTCAGCAATGGCCATGCTAAGCTCTCAAAGGGCCAGAGCTTATGAACTAGGGATAACAGGGTTGGGGACAGGTGATATGGAAGAACAGGCATTGTGCTAGTTTTTTCTCACCACGTTTTCTTTGAGAAACTGAACTTAAAATTATGAAGCCATACAACGAATTTCTTGGCTTTCATAACTGAAAAGTTCATTCAGTCGTGGTTGGATTCAAGACCTTGTATGATGTCATTGGGACCCGAACTTGGTCACCCCTTCTATGTCCTGGCTTTGATTTTCATTTTTCTGCTTCAGGCTCAGGTAAATGTACAGCTGCATCGCCAGTCACAGAAGAGCTTCTGTTTCACAGGCATGTCAAAAATGTACGGAGATGACCTCCACTTTGTCTGATTTGTGTCACATCCCCAACCCTGAACCAAAAACAATAGAAATAGAACATATTGACCAAACAGGATTGTATCATGATTTACCAATGCATCTAAGGGTGAATAGGTCCTGCCCCTCTCTGTAAAATGAGAAAAACCTGCTTCCTAATAGCAAAAGAGAAACTTGGAGAATAGTACCACAAAACTAATAAGTAGATGTGAAGGAAATAAACATATTTCACTCCAAAATATAATTCTTTGACATATTTTGAGATGGCTATCAAGGGGCCAACAAACAGAAGTTGCCTTGCAAAGCTGTCTTTTGTGGAGGAGATTTGCATCTGTAAAGAATTTGCCTTAATGCAGCCAGTCCTCTTGTCCAGATCTAGGATATTAAATAAGAGTCTGACACCTTTAAAAGTCTGAAAGAAAATTTACCATCTATTCTCTCCAAGGGCTGCTACTTGTGAGATTTCACCTACATAAGACCATCTTTGCTAGCTAAAATTAACTCATGATGAATTAAAGATTTAAACGTAAAACCTCAAACTGTAAGAATCCTGAAAGAAAACACAGGAAATACCATTCTGGATGTCAGCCTTGGGAAAGAATTTATGATAAGTCTTCAAAAAAATGGTAATAAACTCCAAAATTGACAAATGGGAACTAATTAAACTAAAGAGTTTCTGCAGAACAAAAGATCAACAGAGTAAATAGACAAGCTACAGAAAGATAGAAAATATTCACAAACTAAGCATCTGATAAATGCATAATATCCAGAATCTATAAGAATCTTACTCAATTGGAAAAGCAAAAAACAACCACATTAAAAAGTGGGCAAAGAACAAGAACAGACACTTCTCAAAAGAAGACATACAAGTGACCAACAAACATGAGAAAATGCTCAACATCTCTAATCACCAGAGAAATGCAAGTGAAAACCAAAATGAAATAACATCTCATACCTGTCAGAATGGCTATCATTAAAAAGTAGAAAAAACAACAGATGCTGATGAGGATGCAGAGAAAAAGGAATGCTTATACACTGTTGGTGGAAATAAAAATTAGTTCAGCCACTGTGGAGAGCAGTTTGGAAATTTCTCAAAGAACTTAAAACAGAACTACCATTTGACTTACCAGTCCCATTGCTGAGTGCATATCCAAAAGAACATAAATCACTCTACCCAAAAGGCACTTGCACTTGTATGTTCATCATAGCACTATTCACAATAGCAAAGGCATGGAATCAATCTAGGTGCCCATCAATGGTAGATAAGAAAAATAAAATGTTGTACATATACATGGTGGAATACTAAACAGCCATAAGCAGGAAGAAATAATGTCCTTAGCAGCAATATGGATGCAGCTGAAGGCCATTATCCTGTTAATTAACACAGGAACAGAAAACAAAATACCGCATGTTCTCACTTATAAGTGGGAGCTAAACACTAGGTACTCATGTGCATAAAGATGGCAACAACAGACACTGAAGACCAGTAGAAGAGGAAGTGGGGAAGGGTTGAAAAGCTAACTGTTATGTACTATGCTCACTTCCTGGGTGACAGGTACAATTGTATCCCAAACTTCAGAATCATACAATATACCTATGTAACAAACCTGTACATGTACCCCCGGATGTAAAATAAAAGTTGACATTATTTTAAACAAGCAAAAGAAACAAAGATGATAACAGCCCCTTTCTGAAACAAACCCCTTCCTTGCTTGTGGACCTGACCACCTTTGTAAAACTAGCAAATTAGCCACAAGATTATAAATGGCGCAGGGAGTCATGCAGCCAGAGGTCACAAGATTCCTAAACTCCCCAATTGCTCCTATAGATGATATCACAATTGTATAACCTAAGATTGGTGTTTGAAGTATTTTTCAGACCCTACTTTCTGATGGACCAGCTGGCAGCACCCAGACAGTTGAACTGGCTCATCTGGTCTTGTAGTCCCCACTCAGGAAGTGACTCAGCACAAGAAAACAGGCTCTGACTTCCCATGATTTCTTCTCCAGCACAAACAATCAGCATTCTCCATTCCCTAGCCCCCTGCTTGCCAAACTATCCTTCAAAAACTCTAGCCTCTGAATTTTCAGGGAGGCTGATTTGAGTAATAATAAAACCCCTGTTCTTCCACTTAGCTGGCTCTGCATTTTTTAAATTTCTTATTGCAAAAACCTGCTGCTATCAGTGCATCAACTTTTCTGGGTAGCGACCAAGATGAACCTATTGGGTGAGTACATAGGTTTTATTATATATCATATATATATGATGGTGAGGCAGCTGTACATATGCCTGAGTCTGAAGCAGACAAATGAAAATCAAAGCTAAGACATAGAAGGAGTGACCAAGTTCAGGATGTGATGACATCATACAAGCGCTTGAATCCAGCCATGACTGAATGAACTCTTCAGTTATGAGAGCCAAGTAATTATTTGTGTGGCTTAATAATTTTAAGTTTGGTTTCTCAAAGAAAACTTGGGTGAGAAAAGAGTTAACTCAATGTTTGTTTTCCCATAAGACCCATCCCCATATGTATAAAAAAGATAGAACCTATGCACTCACCTATGTAATGTGTGTGTATATGTATTACATTTAAGTGTATACATATATGTTACATTTAAGTGAACTGTTAAATGTTATAGATTTATATTGTAATCACAGCAGAAACCTCTAACAATATACAAACTTCTAGAGCTAAAATGCTAATAAATGGATTAAGTAGAATACTTAAAAATAGTTAACCCGGCCGGGCGCGGTGGCTCAAGCCTGTAATCCCAGCACTTTGGGAGGCCGAGACGGGTGGATCACGAGGTCAGGAGATCGAGACCATCCTGGCTAACACTGTGAAACCCCGTCTCTACTAAAAAATACAAAAAACTAGCCGGGCGAGGTGGCGGGCGCCTGTAGTCCCAGCTACTTGGGAGGCTGAGGCAGGAGAATGGCGTAAACCCGGGAGGCGGAGCTTGCAGTGAGCTGAGATCTGGCCACTGCACTCCAGCCCGGGCGACAGAGCAAGACTCCATCTCCAAAAAAAAAAAAAAAAAAAAAATAGTTAACCCAAAAAGAAAGAAGGAAAATAGAAAGATGAACTAAGAACAGATGGGACAAATAGAAAACAAAGAGAAAAAAATTAGGCAAATGCCAATCATAATATTAATTATATTAAACACAAATAAGATACACACACCTTCAAAGAGGTGAAGATCATAAGATTATATTAAAAAGTGAGAGCTATGGGCCATCTAAAATAATTGTACTTTAAAGAACTAGATGGCTGAAAGTCAAAGGATAAAAAAAGTTAAGCCATTTGAACAGTAAGCATAAGAAAGCTGGGTGATTCTATTAACATCAAAGTGAAACTAAGAAAAGCTGATTTTTAAAAATGTGAATTATCTTATATTTGAGTGAAATATTCTATAAATATTAATTGGGTACAGCTAGTTGATAGTATTGTTCAAGTCTTCAGTATTCTTACTGCGTAGCAAGAATTCAAGTGAAATTGAAAACTAATATTTTTAGATTATTATTAGCATTTTTTAGCAATAAAGTGTTTTCATTTAGGGTACGTACATTGCTGTTTTAGACATAATGCTATTGCACTCTTAACATACTACAATATAGTGTAAATATAACTTTATGCACTGGGAAACCAAACAATTCATGTGACTCACTTGATTGCAGTAATTGGTTTCATTGCAGTAGTCTGGAACCAGACCCACAATATCGCCAAGTGTATTAGTCAGGGTTCTCTAGAGGCACAGAACTAATAGGATAGTTGTATATATGAAGGGGAGTTTATTAAGGAGTATTGATTCACACAATCACAAGGCAACCTCCACAATAGGCTGTCTGCAAGCCAATCCGAGTCCCAGAACTGAAGAACTTGGAGTCCAATGTTTGAGGGCAGGAAGCATCTAGTGTAGGAGAAAGATGTAGGCTGGAAAACTAAAGCAGTCTAGTCTTTTCACGTTCTTCTGCCTGCTTTTATTCTGGCCACGCTGGCAGTTGATTAGATTGTTTCCACCCAAATTGAGAGTGGGTCTACCTTTCCCAGTCCACTGACTCAAACGTTAACCACCTTTGGTAACACGGTCACAGACACACCCAGGAACAATACTTTGCATTCTTCAATCCAATCAAGTTGACACTCAATATTAACCATCACACTGAGGTATACTTTGAAGCCTTTAGTGACTCTGGGTCTTTCTATGAAGAATCGATTTTGGAAGTCACATCCTGTGACTATCCTTGGAAGTTACTTAGCATTACTTCCAAAATACTTTGTTGACTAGTCACCAAGTCCAGCCCGCATTCGCAGAAGTAGATTCAACTTTGAAGAGAGAAGTATCAGATAATTTGGGGACAAATTTTGAAATACTGCACTTGACAAGGAATTTGAACAAGGGAAGTTTTGTAAATATTTAATGGTTTTAGGTTAATATACCTTGATTCTCTATCTCACAATGAAGGATTTAATCATGTTTAATAGTCCTGGTATACTTGAAATCCTTCGTCTACAGATTTTCCCATTTGTTACTGTTTGGACGGGCACTGTCTTTATTTGCTGCTGAAGAGAATGAAGACTAATGAGAGAGTGCATTCCAATCAGTGCTTGTGCAAAGAGGCCATTCAAAGAATTCAGTATGAATGAAACATGGGACATAAATGAGGGGGTAATGGCAAATGCAGTCGGATAGCTAGTGCCCCACAGTTTCTCCTCTTCTCCTTTCACCTTCAGTTTTTGTCATTTTTACTTTCACATTTTCAAGGGTAATATCATTTATTTTCTATAACCATAATTGTTTTGTAATTTGTAAGTTAATTCTTTTTTCCTTTTCAATTTTTATTTTAAATTCTGGGGATGTTAGAGTAGGCGGATTGGATACCTAGACATGAGCCCCTGAGAAAAATGGGGTCTGGAAAATCTCAGGCCTCGGAGATCACCAGAAACATGCATGCTAGCTTTGAGCAGAGAGCAGAGGAAATACCTATGCAGGAAGGAACACCCCTTAAGATGCCCAGTAATTGCTCACTCTGCAGTTGATCTGTCAGAATGTAGCTGCATGCTGATAAAGAAGAAAGAGGACAAAGGAGAAATTCCTAAGAGATACACAGGTGAAATAAGTATAGATTTGACCTCTATACAACCATCCTGGGCTGGCGGTAATGAGCAATGCAGCTACTAGGTAGAATTCACATCTAACACTGGAACCATGCATGTGTACCAACTAATAGTAAGGGAGGATCCCACAAGCTTGGGGTGGGAACTAGGTGAGAAAAAGGAGGGGACTTAAGGCAGAAGTGGGAAAACTAGACCAAAAAAAAAAAGTTGAAGACTTAAGACAAAGTTGGGAACTTCAAGAAAAAATCCACCATCATAAAAACCCAATGCAGAACCCTCGGGGGCTGCTGGCTTGTTCTGTTTCAGTAGCCTGCTCTGCCTCATCTTTCAGAGGGTAACGTCTCTCTAAAGAACCTTTCTGCTCTCCTTTTCTCTTCAATAAATTCGTTTTGGCTAAATTGTCTCTTGGCTGAAATCTTTCACCCAAGATGACTAAAGACCAAGGATTCCCCCACTTCCTGGTAGCAGGGGTCCATGTGCAGGTTTGTTACAAAGGTATATCGCCTGATGTTCGGAGTATGATTGATCCCTCATCCAGGAAGTGAGCACAGTACCCAACAGGCAGTTTTTCAACACTTGTTCCACTCCTTCCCTCCCCCATCTTTTATTCCCCAGTATCTATTGTTCACATCTGTATGTCATGTGTACCCAATGTTTAGTTCTCATTTATAAATAAGGACATATGATATTTGTTTTATGTTTCTGTTACTTCACTTAGGATAATGGCCTGCAGTTGCATCTATGTTGCTGCAAAGGACATAATTTCATTCGTCTTTATAACTGCATAGCATTACATGGTGTATCTGTACCACATTTTCATTATCCAATCCACCACTGATAGGCACCTGGGTTGATTCTATGTCTTTGCTACTGTGAATAGTACTGCGATGAACATAAGCTTGCATATGTCCTTTTCTTGAAATGATTTCTTTTCCTTTGGGTATATAGCCAGTAGTGAGATTGCTGGGCTGAACGGTAGTTCGACTCTTAGCTCTTTGAGATATCTTCAAACTGCTCTCCACAGTGGATGAACTAATGTACATTTCTAGCAACAGTGATATTCATTCCTTTTTCTCCACAGCCCTGCCAATGTCCGTTATTTTTTGACTTTTAAACAAAAGCCATTATAATTGTTGTAAGATGGTATCTCATTTTTTATTTGCATTTCTCTGATGATTAGTGATGTTGAGCATTTTTTAATGTGCTTGTTGGCCACTTGTATGTATTCTTTTGAGAAGTGTCTGCTCATGTTCTTTGCCTATTTCTTAACGGGATTATTTGGGTTTTTTGCTTGATGAATTAAGTTCCTAATAGATTCTGGATACTAGGCTTTTATTGGATGCATAGTTCACAAATATTTTCTCTCACTCAGTATGTTGTGTGTTTATGCCACTGATTGTTTCTTTTGCTATACAGAGTATCTTAAATTTAATTAGGTACCACTTGTCAATTTTTGGAAAGCACAATATTAATTATCCAAAATGAAGTATAAAATGTTTTAAATTCAATTTGTTCTACTAACTTCTGAAAAAAACAGTCTTGAACTCTTCAACTATAATTACAGATTTGTCTCTCTTTTCCTTTTAGGCTTTATTAATTTCTGCTTCATGTATGCTCAAGCTCTGCTTTTAAGTGCATGTTCATTTGAGTTTGCTATATCTTCTTTAGAAAATGACACTTTATTATTATTCTTCTTTATTCCTGGAAATATTTTAAATTCTAAAGTCTGCTTAGTCTGACATTAACATAGCCACTTCAGTTTTCCTTTGATGGGTATTCTAATGCTATATATTTTCTCATCATTTTATTTTAATTGATCAGTGTCTTTTTTTGTAGACAGAATATAAATGGCTTTTCTTTTGCACCCACTCTGACAATTTCTGCCTTTTAATTAGAATGTTCAGACCTTGTGATGGTTAATACTGAGTGTCAACTTGATTGGATTGAAGGATGCAAAACATTGTTCCTGGGTGTGTCTGTGAGAGTGTTGCCAACGGAGATTAACATGTGACCCAATGGGCTGAGGAAGGCAGACTCACCCTTAATCTGGTGGGTGCAATCCAATCAGCTGCCAGCAAATATAAAGCAGGCAGAAAAGCATGAAAAATCAAGACTGGCCTAGCTTTCCAGCCTACATCTTTCTCCTGTGCTAGATGCTTCCTGCCCTCAAACATCAGACTCCAAGTTGTTCAGTTTGGGGACTCGGACTGGCTCTCCTTGTTCCTCAAGCTTGCAGACAGCCTGTTGTGGGACCTCGTGATCATGTAAGTTAATATTTAATAAGATCCCCTTTTATAATATATAACACACACACACATATATATATTACATATGTATAGATACACATATTATATTACATATGTATATATATTAACTGCCCCTAGAGGGACAGAACTAATATCTATCTATCTATCTATCTAATATAACAGAACTAATAGGATATATATAGGATATATATAGATAATATGTATATAGGATGTATAATAGGATATATATGTCCTATATCAGTCAGGGACCCCTGACTAATACAGACCTTTCATTAGAATGCATAGTTAATGTGATTGTTTATATGTCTGGGTTTAACTCTACCATCTTGCACTATGTTTTGTTTCCCCTAACTGTATTGTTTTCTTTTCCCATTTTCTTTTGAATTATTATTTTAATGATTCTATTTTATTTTCATGATTGGCATATTAATGATATTTCTTTTTTCAGTGAGGAGTGTTCCTTTAGAATCTATAGTACACATCAACGTATTATAGTCCATATTTGTCTACCATATATATCTTCATGAATACTATAAAAGCTTTACAATAGTGTACTTTTATTATTTCTCTCCCATCTTTTGTGCTATTGTCGTATATTTTAATTTATATCATTTATTTTCATGTTACAAATACTACAATAAATTATGGTTTAAATTTTTCTTTAAATGTAAGATTATTTAAACAGGCTAGAAATGAGAGAAAATATCTTTTGCATTTACTCATGTATTTCCCATTTGGAAGGTTTTTACTTCTTTATGTAGATCCAAATTTTCATTCTGTTTATTTCCCTGCTACTTAAACATTTTTTGGCTTTAGTATTTCTTATAGTGCAGGTCTTATGATGGTGAAATCACTCAGCTTCATTTGCTTACAAAGTCTTTATTTATCCTTTGCGTATGATAGAGAATTCTAAGTTAATTTTTTTCATTTAGCACGTTTAAAATGTCGTTTCACTTTACTCTAGGCTCCATAGATTCAGATTAGAAGCTCATCATAAGTCTTCTATTTATTCTTGTGCACATGTGTCTTTTTACTTGGACTTTTTAAAAATAATTTTTAGTTATTAGTAGTTTTTTTGCATCTTAATTGTTTTGTGCTTTGCTTTTTAGTTGAGGTTCATTGAGTTTCTTGGACATGTGTGTTTATTTTAGTTTTTATCAAATTTGGAAAAATGTTACCCATTATTTCTTTAACTATATTTTTCTACCATTCCTTAACTCCACTTTGAGGACTCCAATTTCATATATGTTAGATCACTTGATATAGCTCGTTTCTGCTGTTTGAAATATTTTACACTTCATTTTGGAAAGTTAATAGTTCTATGTCTTCAGTCTCATTGATTGTTTCATCCACAGTGTCTAATCTACTGTTAATTTCATTCAGTGTACTTTCTATTACAGGTTTTTTCTTTCCAGAATTTTCATTTTTGTTCCTGTTTCTTTTTTATCATTATTATATTAATGTTTTAGTTTATATCAGTGGGCATATCAACGATATTTATAATACATTCTCTAAGGACCTTGTCTGCTAATTAAATGATATCTATTAGCTGTCTGTTTCTATTGATTGCTTTTTTTCCTTAGAGATGGGCAGTATTTTCTTGCCTCTTAGCATAGCAGGTAAGTTTTTAATTAGGTGCCGGATGTTGCACCATTTTGTGTTTGGCTTCTGATTTTTATTCTATTTCTCTAAAGAGTATTGGATTTTGTCTTTTGTTCTCAACTAAGTAACTTGAAGTCACTTTATCTTTTTGATATTTGCTTTTATGTTTTGTTGTGATAGATCCAGAGAAGCCTTTATTCTTGGACTAATATAACTTGGACTACTAAGGAATGACCCTTCTAAGGAAACTACTTGTTATGAATTGAACTGTGTTCCATGAAAAAGATAAATTGAAGTCCTAATCCTTGGTATCTTAGAATGTGACCTTATTTGGAAACAGTATTGTTGTACATAGTTAGTTAAGCTAAGGTGAGGTCATACTAGAATGGAATGGGCCCTTAATCAAGTACGGCTGTTATACTTAAAAGAAGAGAAGAAACATACAGGGAGATGGCCATATGACAACAATTTCAGAGATTAGAGTGGTTTATCCACACGATAAGGAATACCATAGACTGTCAGCAAACATGAGAATCTAGATGAGACTGGGAAGATTTCTCTGTTAGGGATTACAGAGGGAGCACGGCCCTTCTAACATCTTGATTTTTGACTTTGAGCCTTCGGAACTATAGGGCAATACATTTCTGTTGTTTTGGTGATACTTTGTTTCAGGAGTGCAAGAAAACTGATATACTACCAATGCTCCATGTATTACAAGGTGTCTCTCTTTTGGTCACCGTGAATAGAAAACTCTTCCCAGCCCCATGTGGGTATCAGAAGTTCTTTGACCTGTTGCTTTCTTGAAAGAGTTTTATGATTTTGTTTTTATTTTTCTTTTTTTCATTTGAGTCTCATGTCCTCCTTCTTAGTCTAGTTAAAGGTTTGTTAATTTTGTTTACCTTTCCAAAAAGTCAACTGTTAGTTTTGTTGACTTTTAAAATGTATTTCTCATTTTCATTTCATTTATTTCTGCTCTCATCTTCATCTCAGTTTAGGTCTCCTAAGTGTTAAAGATCATGCCGAATGCAAGAAAAAATGTGTGTGTGCAAATAAATAAATTAGCGTGATTTGTGTCATGTAAGTTAAGCCTTCACTTACTGGATGATCTTGGTTATTATAAGAAAACAAACTATTGAGAGCTTGGGTGACAAAATAATATAGTGTTTTCCCGTAATAATTGAATATCTATTCTGTTTAAGGCTTTGTGCATACTATTCACATGCATCTTCTAAATAAATTCATCGAGAAAAGCATGAGAGAAGGTTAATATTGCCCTGCGTGGTAACTCACGCCTGTAATCCTAGCACTTGGGAAGGCTGAGACGGGCAGATCACCTGATGTCAAGAGTTCGAGACCAGCCAGGCCAACATGGCAAAACCCCATCTCTACTGAAAATGCAAAAATTAGCTGGGCATGGTGGCACATGCCTGTAAGCCCAGCTACTCGGGAGGCTGAGGCAGGAGAATTGCTTAAACCCAGGAGGCAGAGGTTTCAGTGAGCCGAGATTGTGTCACTGCACTCCAGCCTGGGCAACAGAGAGAGACTCTGTCTCAAATAATAATAATAATAATAACAACAACAATGAGAACTGGAGGTTAAATTATATACCCAAGGTCATATAACCATTCATGGGTATGAGCAAGACAGAACACAAATTCTGACTACAAAATCCATTCTCTAATATTTGCTTCTGTAATCTACCAATGAAAGATTACTTTCTCATAGAGAAATTGCTTTCTCATAGACAAAGTACAAAAGCATCTAAATACTCTAATCATGTTTACTGGGCACTTATAATAAAAGCCAGGATAGAATGCCATGCACAGATAGAGAAAAAATTTGATGAATAGCTGAAAACATATGGGCAAATTCATACAATAAGACATTCCATTTATGTATAATCGAGGAGACAGAGAAACTCTCATTGGCAGAGGTGATAAGTAAGAAGAGATTTGCAGGTATTGGATATTTACACAAAGGGATACATTTTGATTTCACCTTCTTAGGGGAATTGCTAATTACTATCTATGTCAGATCATTTCATGTCACATACTAGTGCAATAGTGTAAATAATTACACAATTCCTGTTCTAAAATAATGATTCTGCAAATAATGATGCTGAAAATAATTAGACAGCATTATAAATAACATTACGTAGCCAGAACAATTGTTACATTCTAATTAAACTCAACAATTAGATTCTGCTTAGGCAGTGGAAATGGTATCATGCATTAATTACTCAAAAGTCACATACAGGTTTTACTTATTGCTAATAATACAATCGTGTCACTTTGATCGCTTTATAATTAATTTGTTCTTCAGGATAGCTTCTTTAACACTGAATGTTAACACTGCTGTTGCAAACACTTTATTTATTTATTTATTTTTGATTTTTCTAAGTTCAGTTTTATTTTTTATGGGTAGCTATTTTCTTTATCTGACTATGTTGTAAGTTTTTCAAATTGATGGACTTTTTTACCCACTTTTATTAATGGACATTTGGGCTGGTTCCATATTTTTGCAATTGTGAATTGTGCTTTAACTTATAAACATGTATATGCATGTATCTTGTTCGTATAATGACTTCTTTCTCTCTGGGTAAATATTCAGTTGTGGGATTGCTGGATCAAATGGTTGTTCTACTTTTACTTCTTTAAGGAATCTCCACACTGGTTTCCAATAGTGGTTGTAATAGTTTATATTCCCACCAGCAGTGTAAAACTGTTCCCTGTTCACTGCATCCCCACCAACATCTATTATTTTTTTGATTTTTTGATTATGGCCATTCTTGCAGGAGTAAAGTGGTATCACATTGTGGTTTTGATTTGCATTTCTCTGATCATTAGTGATAGTGAGCATTTTTTTATTTGTTTCTCATTTGTATATCAAAATGTATGACAATACCTTTTGAGAATTGTTTGTTCATGTCCTTAGCCTACTTTTTGATGGGATCTTTTGCTTTTTTCTTGCAATTTGTTTGAGTCCTTGTAGATTCTGGATATTAGTCTTTTATCAGATTTATAGATGGCAAAGACTCTCCCACTCTGTCGGTTGTCTGTTTACTTGCAGACACATAATTTAAAGAGACACATCAAGAAATTCAAAACTCACTGCACTTTTTTTTTCGGTGTAAATTTGACATTTGACTTTGGAAACATCTTACTTCCTGTCTTTCCAGAAACCTATCGTTTGACTCATCTGTGAGTATCTATTTTGCAGGATTGTTCCTGTTACCAATTTTTTACTAGTCAGGGCCCAATCAAGACACAGAAAGCACTGCAGTTATTTTAACGGAAATAACTTAAGGATGCATTTGTTTGCCAGGTAACTAAAAAGGCAAAAAGAGAGCATTAAAATATTGTGAAGGCTGCAACCATAGGAAATGGCTATGACCCGTAGAGCTGAGGAAACAATAACAAAAAAAGAGATTGGAAATTTAAAAAGTTAGTAGCTTGCAGCAGAGGTCTGAAACTGGAGCTGCAACTTAGACTTCTCAGGGGACAGCATCATTCAGCTTGTGCTGGTTTTCTGAGCTCAGAGAATGAGCCCATGGGGTTGTGACCCAGATCCCTGAGGATGGAACACTGACTAATGCTGATATCCCTGAGAGACCCACAATAAGGCTGAGTCTGTAAGTATTAAAAACAGTGTGAGCTTGATTCCTGAGCTGCCATAATGAACTTATTTACCGCTGCTGGGTGGAGAAGCAAGGCTGGGGCGATGCTGATAAGAGCATGTTAGGAGCAGGGAGCAGATATGAATCCTGCTGGAAGGCAACAAGAAGCAGAAAAGGAGAATGTCCTTTCCTCTCTTCCAGCCTTGAGTCTTCCTCTAGAACCCCCAATAGTCATGGCCTAATAGGGAGCCAGATGAAAAGGCAGAAAAGTGGTTTTCAGACTTCAAGCCCAGGCATCATCAAGTAGAGGATAGAAGCATGAATTTGGAGCTGAGAGACCGTAGCTTAATACGTGCACATCCTCCTTGACATTTTCATTTTCCACTTGATTGAGAAGACCTTAAAGGCAGCAACATTTCTTATTCACTTCTACTTCCTATGTATCTAACCTGGTGTCAAATTGAAAGGAGCATTCAATTTTTTCTTTCATTTAAAATAAAGAAATATTAAACTGTATATATGAGAAAGAGACAGAGACAGGCTGGCAGAGACAAGAGGGAGTATGTACTATGTGCTGGACATTTTCTTTCAGTGATTGAACAGTGAACAAAACAAATGCCCTGCTTTGATGGAATTTATATGCTCAATAAGTGTTGAATTAATAAATACCTGATACTGCCAATTTCTCCTTTTCTCTAAAATGTTTCCCTACAAGCCACATTGCCTTGCCTTCTTCTACCTCTTGATGGTTTCTCTGGGGATCCTTGGTGGCTCCTCTTTCTACCTCCATTCCTAGACATAAATATTTCTCAAGTTTCACTTGTCATGCCTCTGCTCTTTGCTTTCTCTGCTCTCACCCACTGAGATCTCATCAATTCTTACAGATTAGACTATAATGCATATTGTTCCAATTCAAATGCTTCATCAGTTGTCTGCTGGAAATGTCAATTAGGACACCCACCCATAACTTTGGACTCAACATATCTGATGAAGGCTCATCTCCTCTCCCCTTCAGACTACTCATAAATAGTGGAGGTAAATTTCTGGTTTAAAGAATTTCATATAAAGAATTTCAGTTTGTGTATGTATATAAACATATGTGTGTATATATGTATATGTGTGTGTGTATGTGTGTGTGTGTGTGTGCTCATATATGATGGATGAACAAAACATAGTTTCTACTATGAGCTGTGGCCAAAAATATTTGAAAGCCAATGGAATATATGAGCTCCAAATTCTCAGAACTTAAAAACATGATATGTTAATATACCTTAAACTCACAAGAATTCAATTATTATAGCAAACTTTATAGCCGTTCTACCACGTGTTCTGCTGTGCCAAGTGCTGGGATCACTGGTGATGTGCTTGTTTACTGTGTTTTTCCTGATGAGAAGGCACCTTTTCCCAGGGTTGGGCTGTTGAGAAGGCACCCTTTCCCAGGTGCCTTCTCATCAGGAAAAGAAACAGGAAACAAGCAAATAGGGCCAAAATAACTTGACAGGTATTGTATGTTTATACACGATGTAGATGTTTCTGCTGTGGCCTAATATATGTCTTTCTGAAAAATCTTGTGTTGTGCAAAATTGAACGTGAAAATAGCAGGGCTTATATGACTAATACAAATCAGAGTAGATCACTCAAAATCAATACAATATTTTAATCAAAGCAATAACAAAAACAACAATTTAAATGCCACCTGATAACTTGGATATCCTAGACAAGATACTTCTGCAAATTATAAAAGTTCACATTAAATAATAGCCTTGGAGATCTGGCTAGCAGGTACTGAATAAAAGCAGATACAAATGGAGCTCTGAATCAGCAGGGTTGCTGTTAAGTCGAACAGAGGAGGAAGTGAAACCTGTCTTTAGCAGAGAGTCACACAGGCTAGGGTTCATACCTCTGTGGGGAAGGAGACTGAGCACACACATTTATTTTTATTTTATATTTATTATTTTATAAATAAATGCCTTTTATTTGTAGTTGACACATAATAATTGTCCATATTTACGTGATATACAGTGATAGTCCAATGTATGTATACAATGTGTAGTGATCAAATCTGGGTAATTAGCATATCCGTCATTTATCATTTGTTTTGTGGACATTTAAAATCTTTCCACTATCTATTTTGAAAATATAAACCAAAATATTATTTTTAAATGTACCTTTCTTCCCTAAAGCTCTTCAGCCCTAAAATAGAACTAAAGCATTTCTATGCAGCAGTCAAGCTTGGAGCATTTTTTCCTTCTTGGTAAAGTTTTAAACTCTGCTGTAGTTATTGTGTCTCTCCTTGTCTAGAAAAAAAAATCACAAATAAACAAATACTCCTTCCCTACCGGAATATCAGTGTAACTCCCCTGTCTATATGTCTACCTTGTTTTGTTTGCCTCAAGTCCATGGTGCTGGCATAGTTATTAATAGCACCCCTTTCATTCTCAAAAGTATCTGAGTTTGCACAACAAACTAAATGGTCATACTAATTATTTTGATATTTAACAATCTATTATAGCAGGGAAGACTGAAAATTCTGGATAATAGGTTGTGATAAATAGAGTGACAATATTAAGCATGTGTTGATAGGACTAACAAGAAAGACACATGTAAAACATTTCAGCACCAGTTCCATGGAGAAGACATTTAAACTGAACCGTAAGAGGGAACCGGCAGAAAAGTTGTTGTCAATGGAAAAGGAAACAGAGAAAATTGCCTGAGCAAAAACCCTGTGGTGAGAAACAGTCTGGCAGGTTAGAGGAACTGAAAAGCAGCCAGCATGACTGGATGTGGAGGGAAGGGAGTCAAGGATGGTGGCTTGAACTTAGGTGATCTCAAGGTGGACAGTGGGTGCCATGAGGAGGTTTGGAAAGACAAATGGCAGAACTTATCAATAGATTAAAAGAGTCATAAGGGAGAGAAAGGAGACAGGATGACTCCCGAGTTTTTAGAATAAACTCAAGAGATAAGGATTCAATTTCTAGCTCTCTTTCTTAATTCTTCGATATTTTTAGTGAGATCACTTCCCTTTGGGACTCAGTTATCACATCTATGAACAGGAGATGAACCGTATGACATCCAAGCATCCTACCACCTTTGGCATTTTGCTATTACAATTGCATTTCTCTAAGCACTTGGTTCATATGCTTATTGGGGCCTGTTCCTTCATGCACGTCAGTCCCTTTAAAGGAGTAAATAAAACACTTATCTCAACAAGTAAACTTATCCTTCTGCACATTTTCTCAGTGTAATTCCTCCAGGTTTCTCTCTGTTACTGTAATGCATTTCTTCTCATTCCCCTTTACTTCTGAATCTACTCCTTTTAGCCTTTCTGGGAATGAAGATTGGCACAGATAGTCCAAAATCAATTGGCTTTTACCACCCACCTTAAAAAAATAACACAGAAAGAAAACATTAGCAAGCAAACTGGAACCCTGATATAAGGTCACCACCCACTGCATTCCACTGCTGGTGAATCTCCCTGGAGTAATTTGATTAAACACATTCAATTTACTTTGCAAAGACAGACTCTGCTTCTACTGGCATTCACAGACTCTGGGGGGAGTTTTCAACATTTAAAGAAATGTGTCTATTTATTTAACAGAGTTTTATTTTCTCCATAAAAAAATCCTGCTTCAATTACTCTAGTGTATTCTTTCTATGTACCTAGAAAATGTATAAACTAAAACCAAAGTGAATGTATGAGTACACACATGCATATAAACAAGTTTATGCCCTTGTTGCTTTCAAGGCTAGATATTAAACTGCATTGATAAAGCACATATTGGTGCTATAGAAGTAGCCCAGGCTTAGAGAGGAGCTGACCAGAGAACATAAACACTTCAAGTTTCCAGTCTTCCAGTTTTTCCCAGAGGAAATGCCCCCAAGGCAAAAGTAGAGTGAATTAAGAACAGACCCCTTCAATGTGTGAACTGAAGACAATGTGCTTTATTAAAACTGTTGATTCCTGAGCCCTATGACAGAATGGCTGATGCAGAATCTCAGGAGGCAGGGACAAGGTACAAAATTTCTCAATGTTGTACGTGTACGTGACTCATCTGGGGATCTTGTTAGAAACACAGATTCAGATCCAGGAGGCCTGGGATGGGGTGGGAGATGATGCCTTTCTCAAAGCTCCCACATGATGACATGCTGGTACTCCGTGGACCACACTCTAAGGAACAAGGCACTCACGTTTGGGCACTAATGTGTAGTCTAATACTGGTGTCCTGTCATTAGCAGATTCCTCTTGCCAGCTTCATTTCAAAGGTGATTGACTCACTGCTAAAGGCCTGAGAAGCAATACATAGTGGAGAATGCTTCAGATAATACGGCTCATTAGAAATGGTTCAAAAAAAACATATGATCATTTTTACAATTTGAAAATGCCTATGCAATTTACCTTCTTAACACATCAAGCATAGAAAGGCTCAGCGAGGTTTCATCCACCTGTCCAATTTATTTCCTGAGCAATTGTCATCCAGCATTGTCTGTATCACCTTTGTTACTATCACAGCAAAGTGGAACAAGCTGTCCGTCAGCCTTTCTAGTCTTTGATGAAGGAAAATTGAGCTTCTCAACACTGATTCTCAGCTTTTTATCACTGATTGCCCCTCAGCAAGGTAAATTCAGTCTTAAAACAGCCTTTTATGTTAACCTGGCTGGGGAGGGCAAGAGGTACCGGCAATATCAGCATTTATTCCTTTTTTTTTTTTTTTTTTTTTCAGATGGAGTCTGGCTCTGTCCCCTGGTCTGGAGTGCAGTAGCATGATCTTGGCTTACTGCAACCTCCGCCTCCCAGGTTCAAGTGATCATCCTGCCTCAGCCTCCCAAGTAGTTGGGACTATAAGCACCCGCCACCACACCTGGCTGATTTTTGTATTTTTAGTGGAAACAGGGTTTCGCCATGTTGGCAGGGCGGGTCTCCAGCTCCTTACCTCAAGTGATCTGCCTGCCTCAGCCTCCCAAGGTGTTGGATTACAGGTGTGAGCCACCACACCTGGCCCACATTTATTCTTGAGCTAACTCATATGCTGCTTTTTTGCTGTGGCATTTTAACATTTGAGATGCTGGCTTCCATGCTTGCATTATTTTTAAGGAAAATAATTTCATCTGAACGTGCTCACCAACTCCTACATGTGTTGATTTTTTGCGTAGTGCTGACTGAAGTTGCCAAAAATAAAGGTAGGAACTAATATTGATCAATTTCTAATTAGGTAAACAACACCTACATCTTTATCTGATGTAACCTTCATAGTAATACTCTAGGTATGTTTAGCTACTTCCATTTTCAAATGTAAAGAAACTAGGCCAGCAATCTTAATGGAACCAGTAATGGAACTAGTAATGAAAATAATGGGAAAGTCAATTCAGGCCTAGATACCTCACTTTCAAACCCACAAATTCCTCTACAGGTACCTAGGCCTTCTGGATACCAGCTAGAATTAAGTGAAATGGGATGATATTAACCACTGGTCAGAGATTTACAGGCAATATTTATATAGGAGACATTTGAGCAAAATGGTCTCAAAAGATTCTTTATAATTCTAATGTTCTAATATTTTATCAACACATGAATAAAATATTTTATTCATTATGGATTGTAAACACTATGTTCCTCTGAATCACACATAAGCTTAAGTAAACTGACAAAAACTTAATAAGTGCTTTCAGTTAGAAGGAAGTAGAACAAAACAAAGTTTATCCTAGAACATTAAAATCACTAATAAGTGCAAGATAAAGGAGACATCATAGTTTGGGAACAATTTATGTTGAAAAAACAGGTAAATAAAAATCCCAGGTTTATTTGACCACAAAGTCAATATTATTGAACAATACAAGCCAAGAGTACTTAAGGATCATTTAATGAAAGAGTAGAGTAACTTCCATATAGGGAAAAACAGTGTTGCTAAGTTCTGAACTAGTTATACTGTAAAATGGGTTTAACAGAGTAGGATCTCTGTTTTTCACCTGTAAGGCTCTTTGAAATTATAATGACGTATTACGTTCTTGAACAATAACAAAGTACATTTTAAAAATCAAAATTGGTCAATTATATCTAAAATAGCGTGAATCAAGGATTGCAAGCTCAAGGGCTGATGGGAAGAGGCAGGTAAGATAACTGAGTACAATCGACTTTGTAGAGATTGGGATAAACTGGGGTATACTGTTCTCATGGAGAGGAAACCTGACCAATACATCAGATAATCAATGTATTGGAAGTAATTATCCAAGGTCAGTTTGTGAAAATATCAATTAACAGAAATGACCACTTCTGCAAAGATTATCTCACATAATAAATGTACTGAGTAATCATTTACCAGATTACTGGTTCAACAGAAATTTGTTTCTATTCACTAACTTCTAAGGAGTAGAGCAATTTGTGTCGCTTATATGTTCTAAAATCAGTCTTTGGACTATTCTTTGTACAATTTGAGGGTAATGAGCTTCTTTTGAATTTAGATTTTAAGTGCTGTGCATTGTTCCATGTGTCAAAGATTTTATCAATGGTAAGTAGGGCAGGTATCTCTTTTCTAATTCATTTTCCATTAAATCCACTGTGTTTTTTACTTTTCTCATTTAATAGTTTTGCTTTCTTGAGTGGGAGAAAAAGGAAGAGTTAACAACTAATGCATGGGAATTGAGACTTGAGGTATCTGTGTGAAACAATAAGAATAGTCATAATTATTTTCAGGGATTGTTGGAGAATCAAGCCAGGCAAGTTATCTTAAAGTTCATAGTAATTAGAGAGCAATAAGTATACAATTAGGCATTCATTTCTTCATCTGCCCATAGAGAAATATCATCTATGTATTCTTATATCAGAAAAGCAAGAAGAAATTGCTTCAATAAGAACTTCGTGTTAAATTTATCATATTTCATATTTCTACTCTGTGCAGGGAAGGCCAGGTCTGGCAATGCCAAGAAGCCAGCACTATAAATATAAGAATGAACGCTAACATATTTGAAGCAGAAACAAAAAAACCCCCATCATTTTAGGAAGTTTTAAAAAATGTATGCAAACATGTCACAACCTGATTCTTTAACAAATATCTTAATATGTTGATAGAAGGTTTTGAAGGATATTCACTAACAAATACAGAGAGAAGAAATAGAATGGAGTGTTGCAGAACAGTAACAGATGACAAGACAAAAGATGGAGAAGGGAAGATAGCAAAAAGTAATTCCAAGTGGATTAGACATTGAAATGTTTTTAAAATCTTCTACACCCTTTAAGACAAAATATTGAAAAAATATGCTTATCATATTGCCACAAGGAAAAGTTCTCTAAAGCAGCCATAGAAAGCATGACTGTAAAGGAAAAGATAAGTAAATTTAACTACAGAAATTAAATATTTCTCTGTGGAACAAAGGACAACCCTTACCGAGTCCTCAAAAAAGCAAACGCCTTAGAGAGTGGATTTGCAACCCATATCAAAGGAAACTGATTAACGTCTGTTGTGGTTAGAGAACTCCTCCAAATTAATTTTAAAAGGCTAGTAATCCGATAGAGACGTGAGCAAACAATAAATGAACAATTTCCAGAGGAAGAATCCTGTTTGGACAATAAATACATGCAGAACATTAATACCAGTAGTTATTTGGGACACACAAATTTTAAAAAGGTAATATTTATCTCCCACTAGACTAGAGAAACTTTAAGGAAACTGACATTAAGTGTCGCATAAGATGAGGGAATCGCTAGCATGCAGTTTGTATAAAAAACAAATACTTTAGAGACTATCTTAGCAAAATTCACTTTCATTCTTTGCTATGTCAGAAGCTCTCTCCTAAAAGTACATATAAAGACATATACAAATATATTGTTGAAACAATATTTATGGCAGTAAACATTTGTAAAGAAGAAAGACTATCCAAGTAACCAAATTGTGGCGTATCACCCAATAGAAGACCATATAGCAGCTACCATAAAGAACTCAGGTTACCTGCATTAACTGGGATGATTCACAAACACATTATTAAACTTAAAAAACCTAATGATGATGTATAAACCATGCACTATTTTGAACAATTTTCAAACATAGTAAAACAGTAGTACCTATTGGTCTTTGAGAGGCTCTTGTGGAATAAAACCAAAAACCTAGGCAAGAAGGAAGCAATGCAACTTCAGCATAGTAATTACCAGGAGGAGTATGGATAGGACATAACAATTTTTCCCTGTATTCAAAATATTTTATTTCCTCCAAAAATATGAAAACTTTATACCAAACCATTATTTTTAAAACCAAGATAGGTTTGTAAATGTTTCCTTGTATTTATCCTGATATTTTCCAAATGAAGTATTTGAAATTATTCATAATTAGAATGGAAGAGGAAAGAAAAATGAAAGAAAAAAAGAGGGTTATAGTGTTAGACAAAGTAAATAGTCAAGAGAAAGATTATGACTAGGAAAAAAGGAATAGAGATTAACACAACAACAACAAACAAACAAGAAAGGCAAGGCATGGCGGCTCACATCTGCAATTCTAGTACTTTGGGAGGCTGAGGTGGGCGGGTCCTTTGAGCTCAGGAGTTTGAGACCAAACTGGGCAACACAGTGAGACCCCATCTCTACAAAAATACAAAAATTAGCCAGGTGTGGTGGTGCAAGTTTGTAGTCCCAGCTACTTGGGAGGCTGAGGTGGGAGGATCCCTTGAGCCCAGGAAGCCAAGGCTGCAGTGAGCTGAGACTGTGCCACTGCACTCCAGCCTGAGTGACAGAGTGAGACTCTGTCTCAACAGCAACAACAAAAGGGCCGGGGTGTGGGGGTGCGAGGGGTGGGAAAGAAAAAGAAATAAAAGAGAGGGAGAACAAAAAGATACTGTAGAGGGGAACAAAGTCTCAAGCACTATCTCTTGGTTGGGTCTCAATTTCTCCCCTTTCTTGCATCCTTTTTCCATTTTCCCCAGTTCCTTTTTCATAGGACTTAAAAATATGCAACATACTTAAAACCAAGCAATTTTTACAACCTTATCTTATACACAAATGTGTTCACATGTTATTGCCTGAAACAAAATCCTCTGAGGAAGCCCCACAGCAAGTGTGTGCCGTGCATCGTGGCTAGTAAAGGACAGAAACTGGGCATGTTTAGAAACTTCCACAGCAATTTGACAGAGTAATTTTATGTCCCTTGTCATAACAATACGAAGTGTAGGCGTGTATTTTACATATCATCTTTTAATTTCATTGTTCTGTTATGTTTATTGTATTTTACAGAGGCATCTGTCTGCAACAGGTTGAAAATTAATAACAATAATAATAATAAAGGGTTTTTGAACAGATTGATAAGCACTACTCTAAAAATCAGAAAAATAGAAAGAATTGTTCCCTTAGGCGATGTGTGTGTGTGTGTGTGTGTGTGTGTGCGCGCGCACTCACACACATGTAAATTTGACTTTAAGGAGGGGCTGTTGTTTCTCAGTGCTCCCTGGAGTACTTTTATTCATCCTTAGATCTAAGTTAGTCATGGAAAACCTAAGCAACCAAATGAACTAAAATACCATTAATCCATTCCTCAAGAGAAAGGATCTTTACATTTAATTTACAAACCACCTTTGCTAAGGATTAAGAGAGAACCGAACCATCTTCAAAGCAACGAAAATGCAGAGCCGCCTATATCTGCTTAGGAGACTAAAATCCAGCCTGTTTGGGAAGCTAGTGTTGTCCAGTTATGCGATTTTTTTTTCTTTCACACTATGTCCTGTTCCTGTGACTTTCACCAAGAAAGTACTTTCTGCAGATCTTCAGTTTCTGGCATTGCTAGCACCCCCTTCTTCAGGGAGGATTACCAGACAGGAAAAGATAACAGAATGCTTAAAAGTCTAAGCTTTGGCACCCGATCAGACTAGTTTCATAACTTGCCTAGGCTACTTTAGGTAATTTTTGGAAGAATTTTATAACCATCCTGAGCTTCAGCTTCCTAACACATAAATAGAAAACTGAGGATAATGTACATCTCTCTCAGAAGGTCACTGTGAAGAAAGCAGCAGCTAATATACAAAAGTGCTCTTCTCAGTGACCGAAAGGGTCAGTCATTACTATTTCTACGACTACTACTACTATTATCATTACTGTATTAGGACCCGTGTTTGTAGCCATCCCTCAGGAGAATATGGGTCATACTCAGGAAAAAGAATAATGTAACTGCATTTACTCAAAATTATATAAGATATAAATTTTTAGCAGTTGAAAGTTTTGAGAAACTTGCAATAATAGCAAATTCATCAAACATATAAGAATTATCTTCTGAAATTTACAAACTATCATAGTTAAGGGTGAATAGACACTCTAGGCTGCTTAAAAAGTCAAAACATGAATCAGTGGGTGAACTTAAAGGGTGGCAGATTTTGAATCAAACAAATGGCTTTCTTAAATACTAGAATTCCAATACAGAGAAATGGACTGAAACACAAGGGAGTATGCCTATATACTCATACAAATACACACACACACACACACACACACACACACACACATACATATGAACAGAGAAAAAGAGAGAAATTTATATATCAGGCTATATGGAATGCTTTCCATGTAATATATTGTCTCATTCCGTTTCTCAAATGTCTTAATATTTTCTACTCAGTAGATAAACCTGGTCTTCAGTTCCTTTTAGGGATTGCTTGCTCTATTTGCACCATTGTTCTGAGAAAAGTAATTCCCCATGTAAATGCATGTTACAAGTCACTGGAAAACTCCAGGCATTGTTTTTTCCTGCTGCATCGCATCTTGGAAATTTCCCACCATTGTGGTTCTGTTATTTTAGAAGCAGGAGCAGAAGGCAGCTCTGCATTTTCCATGAAAGGGCCCCATAGGCTTCATTAGGGAAAGACATTTCCCCTTGAATTTCCACCTCCTCCACTGAGACTCCAGCTCCAAGCTGCATGTGGCTGGCAGAGGAAAATGAGAGAGATTTGAAGGCATCAGCAAGGCTTCCCTGACAGGCAGAAACCTGCCTTTGACACAAAGCTATGGCTTGGCTGTATGCCTAAAATGTGGGTAGGCACAAACTGATTTTAGCACCCATATCATGATTCTATTATCATAATTGAAGCATTTACAATATGGAAAAGTGGCTTACTACCTTCAATAGATTCATCTATAGAACACTAGAAAAAAAATCTTTATAAGATCTTCTTTATCTTTGAGGAAAATTAAACTATTTTAAATTCTTGAACTTATACAAATGCAAAGGTGAAGATTTATATAAAAATAAAAATCAGAGAAAAAAATCACAGAAAGTTTAAAACTGAGAAATACTTTTAAAGACTTTAACTTAGTATTTTACATGAGAAAAGTTTCTTTTTTGAATGACTAAGTATGAGTTTATTTGAGCCCAATGCCTGAGGATGGTCACCTGGTAGAAGATTCAAGTTGCCCCTAATAAACACTCCTGAGTAAAGTTTTTGACTATAACAAATGTTAAATGTGTATCTGTCAATATATCTAACCATTAATCAATGAATTTTAAATTTCTGTCAAATTATAACTAGTCACTGTGACACCTATCCATGGTTTAGTGAAGATCCATCTTATTAAAAGGTCAAGACCTAAAATGAAATGTTAGTAATAGTCATAAATAATTTACATGTTAAAAGTTCATTTTGTGCCAGGCACAGTGTTAAGTGCTTTATGGGACAAATCACGTTTAATTTGCACAAAACTCCTATGGTGTAGGATGCAAAATTAATGTTCCTCTTTTATAGGCAAGAAAACATTCATTTGTTGACAAACGTCAAATACATTGAGTTGGTTCACAACTAGATATGAACCCATGTCTATCTGAATCTAAAACTTATCCTCCAAACCACTATGTTGTAGTCTGCATGTATCAGTCATACCCTCTCAATTTGAATTTGTACTTACTGAGTAAACTGATATGGAGGTACCTGTTAGGAATTATCCCTCAGGAGTCACTTATTTAAGTTAAAATCCTAGAAAGCCTAACTCAGCCTGGAGGGAGTGTCTACATGCCCCCATAGCCATACACAGCATCAGGGAGGATTGTATCTGAGGCATCCAAGCTCCCCAACTGCTTGGGTGTCATCTTGCTGTTTTGCTTAACTTGTATATCCAAAAGGTTCAAGGCTATTATCCTAAGTATGTTGTAACTGTGTTTGTATTCTGCCTATAACTGGGCTGGATTATTCCTGAGCTCCTGGGATCCTGGTGGGTTTGATTGCTTGTGGACTTTATACTGCATCTTGGACCCTCAGCTCTATAGAGGCTTAACTGACCCCAGGTAATCTTATTCAACAGGTCAAGGGAGAGCCGTTTCATTTGAATTTCATATTCACAGAAGATTTCAAATGTACAATTCTGACATTATCTGCAAAGAGTGGAGACACACTTGCAGGACTGATACATTTGCAGGACTGGAGCGTAATATACTTATCATGTATCTTTAAATACGCATTCCATTACCTGACCATGCCACTGTAATGTATTAACGACTATTTTTAAGAATTATGTAACCATTATGTAAATTGTATAGTCAAACTGCATTATACTTTGTGTTAAAATTATTTTTAAAGAAAACTTTTAAATTATATCAGCTCTGGTAACCCTATTTTGGCATTTGTTATTTTTTTAGATTCTTATCTATCTCAGTAAAAGCAAGTGGCATGAGCTTCTTTTGGCTTGTGAAGAAACTTGTGTATCTATCCTTGAGTTCTATATGCACTAACTCATAATACAAGGGACAAGCCTCAAGAGGGGAGTGAAACACAATGATAGGAATAAAGCAGGAAAATTAGTGGCATATCATAGTTATCTTTCTTACTAAATTAGAATTTCCTTGAGAGTAGGCATTCTATCTATTTTTATACAGCCATCATGTTTTACAGAATGTAAGTTTTAATTTTTTTTCTACTTGGTGGGTTCTGAAGGATGACTGTCTTAGTCCATTTTATGTGGTATGAGAATGCCACACACTGGGTAGTTCATAATGAACATGAATTTGTTTAGTTCATGATTCTGAAGGCTGGAAAGTCCAAAAGCATGGCACTGGCTTCGTGATGCATCATCCCATGGCAGAAAGCATAAGAGCAAGAGAGCAAGAGGAGGCTAAACTCACTTTCATAACAAACCCAATCTGGTGATAACACACCTACTTTGGGGATAATGACATTAATGTACTCATAAAGGCAGAGCTGTCATGACCTAATCACTTCTTAAAAGCCTCACCTATCAAAATTATTGCAATGGAGATTAAGTGTTCAACACATGAACTTTGGGGGATGCATTGAAACCATAGCATTATGCTTCTGACCAGCAAAATCCATGTCCTTCCCACAATGCAAAATACATCCACACCATCCCAATAGTCCCCAAAGTCTTAACTCTTCCCAACATCAATTTAAAAATGCACAGCTCAAAGTTTCATTTAAATCAGATATGGGTGAAAGGGCACAATTTATTCTGAAACAAATTATCTCTAGCTATGCGATGATGGAACAGGCATAGGAAACAGATAAATAGGCAGGAAAATGCGGTATTGATTGCAAATAAGTCTAAAATTCAATAAAGTTTACAAAATTATATTTGAAGACTTCAGTATACACTTTTTTGACTCCGTGTCCTGCCTTCTGGGCACACTATGGTAGGAGTTGGGCCTCTCAGGCCTCAGGCAGTCCCACCCTTATAGCTTTGCTGGGCTCAACCCACACAGCTGCTCTCATTTGCTGGCATTGCAAGCTGGCAGTGCTGCAGTTTTGGGGTCTCAGGGGTGACCTCTCTTTCACTGAGTGGCCGCAGTGTCCACACTCACTAGGGCATTATCCTAGTGGAGACTCTCTGCAGAGGTCCCGTTCCCACAGCTATGCTAGACATCGCTCTAGTGGGGGCTTTTGGCAGTGGCTTTGTCATGCAACAGCTGTTTGCAGCATCCTTTGAGATCTAGGTGGAGACCACAATGAACCCACAGCTCTTGCATCCCACATACCTGCATAATTAGAACCACTTGGTTGTTGCCAAGGTTTACAGCTTGTGCTTTCTGGAGTGGTGGGTTGAGCCGCACCTGGATTTACTTGAGCCATGGCTGGTGCGGCCAAGGAGGCTGTACTGGAATGTGAAAAGCATTGTCCTGCAACAGCACAAGGCAGCAGATGCTAAGATCCCACGGGCACTTCTCTGGAAACCTTTCCCTGAAGGTCCTAGTTTGCCTTGAAGATCATTGAAGTGTTTTCATGGTTATTCTTCTACTGTCTTGATGAACAGAACTTGGCTTCCTTTTACCTATAATCTCTTTAGCAAATGGTCACTTGTTCACACCTTTGGTTTGCTCTCCTAAAGACTCCTTTTCATTATTTACATGACCAGGCTGCAAATTTTCCAAATCTTTTCACTCTGCTTCTTATTTAATTACACATTTTGTTTTAAATTATTCATTTCCCATGGTATCTTACTATATGTAGTTAAAAGTAGCCATGCAGCTCCTTCAATATTTTGTTTAGAAATTTATTTCACCAGATATACTCATTTATTGCTATTAAAGTCCACCTTCCATAAAGTGCTAGGGCATGAACATAACTCAGTCAACTTCTTTGGCAATTTATAACAAGGAAGGCCTTTACTCCAGTTGTTAATAAGATATTCCTCACTTCTATCCGAGACCTCACCATAGTGGCCTTTACTATGCATATTTCTAACAACATGCAGGTCACAACCACTGAAGTAATCACTACAAAGATTTAGGCTTTCTACGGCTCTTGTGTTCTTCTGAGCCTTCACTACAATTTCACTTAATGCTCCATTCACAGAAATCTAGGCTTTTCTTAGTCTGCCCCTCCAAATTAATTCAGCCTCTAACCATTACCCAATCCAAAGCCACATTCACACTTTAAAGTATTTGTTATAGTAATAGTCCTGCTTCTTATTACTAGTTTTCTTTCTTAGTCTGTTTTATGATACTATGAAAAATACCAAAGACTGAGTAACTCATAAAGTACAAGAATTTATTTGGCTCATAGTTCTGGAGGCTTGGAAGTCCAAGAGCATTGCACCAGACTCTGGAGAAGGCCTTTGTGCTATAGTGTCTCATGATGAAAGGGAGAAGGGTAAGAGAGGATGAGAGCAAGAGGGGAAGAGAGTGTTAAACTCACTTTTATAACAAACCCACTCCCACAATAACAACATTAATACATTCATGAGGGAAGAGACCTCATGACCTAATAACCTCCCAAAGGTCCCACCTCGCAGTACTATTGCATTGGAAATTAAGTTTCCAACACACAATCTTAAGAGGACACATTCAAACCACAGCAATGACATTAAACTCTTCTAATCTCATCAACTTTACTCATAGGGAGACTTTAATGGGACGAATTATATTTTATCCAGTTGTAATTATTTCAAGCTTTTTTCTACCATCGTTACAATAAGATAGAAGCAACATATTGGAGTGCCAGAAAAAGACAGCTACGAGATGCCAAAACAGTGAAGATGGTAAAATTATTGAAATAAAAATATACATAAGACATGACCAGCCATTTCCTCAAAGCAAATACACTGATTTGAAATGAGTACATGAAAATAAATTAAACATATTTAACCATTATAGAAATGCAAACTAAATCCACAATGAGATAACAATGACAGATAGTGCACATGTCAGAAGGGCTAAAATAAAAAATAGTGACAACACCAAAGCCTGTCAAGGACACAGAGAAACTGGATCACTCATATGTTCCTGCAAATGCAACTCAACTCTGAAAAATGATTTGGCAGTTTGTTTAAAAACTAAACATATCACTACCACATTACCCAGCAATTGTATTCCTAGGCTTTTCTATCAGATAAATGAAAACTTATGTTTACACAAAAACTTACACACAAGTTTTCAAAGAGGCTTTATCTATAACAGCAAAATATTGGAAACAACCCAATTTACTTCAGTGAGTACACAGTTAAACAAACTGTGATATTTACATATAATGGAATAGTATATTTCCAGGAAAAATGGAATGAAATTTTGACACACACAACAAATTGGATGAATCTCTAGAGAATTATGCTAAGAGAAGAAAGCCAGTCCTAAAAGGTGACTCTATTAGTTCATTCTCGCATTAATAAAGACATAATCAAGACTGGGTAATTTATATTAAAAAAAAGAGGTTTGATGGACTCACAGTTTCACATGGCTGGGGAGACCTCACAATCATGGCAGAAGGCAAAGGAAGAGAAAGGCATGTCTTACATGGAGGCAGACAAAAGAGCATGTAGAGGAAAATTCCCCTTTATAAAACCATCAAATCTTGTGAGACTTATTCACTATCATGAGAACAGCATGTGAAAACCCATCCCCATGACTCAATTACCTCCCACTGGGTCCCTCCCATGACATGTGGGAATTATGGGTGCTACATTTCAAAATAAGATTTGGGTGGGATACAGCCAAACCATATCAGTAACATACTGTATGATTCCATTTGCAAAATATTCTAAAAATGACAAAATTACATAAATGGAGAAGAGATTAGTGGTTGCCAGGGATGAAGGAGGGTATAGGAGCTGGGTAATGGAACTGTTCTTTATCTTAACTATATCAATGTCAATATTCTGGTTGTGCTACCATATTATAGTATTAAAAAATATTACTAGGGAAAATTAGATATAGACT
>NW_012114711.1:9579751-9590418 GCF_000951035.1 Colobus angolensis palliatus | reverse complement strand
CCTCAGTCACTGTGTAATTCGTGTCTTGGTAAATTTTACCTTGAAGAGAAAGTCTTAAAATTATAGAAATGGATGACAGATTAGTTCCCACCAGGAGCCAAGAAGAGGAAAGAGGGGAAGGGGAGTGGGTGTAGCCATAAAATAGCAAAGTAAGGGATCTCTGAGGTAATGGGTTCTTTATCTTAACTATATCAATGTCAATATTCTGGTTGTGCTACCATATTATAGTATTAAAAAATATTACTAGGGAAAATTAGATATAGACTACATGAGATATCTTTGTATCATTTCTTACAACTACATATGAATCTAAAATGATGTCTACTTTAAAAATTTAAAGAAAAAAAGGGCTTTAAGTATTTTCAGTTTCTCAGGCCATACAGTTTCCGTTGCAACTACTCACCTCTATTCGTGCAGTGTGAAAGGAGTGATTGATAAGAGTAAGTGGATAAACATGCTGTGTTTCAATAAAATATTTTTCACCTAGACAGGTAGCAATAAGATTTGCTCCACGGCCTATAGTTTGTAGATGCCGGTCCTCAATTAAACAACTCCTAGAAAGATGATTGTATGTAACCTTTAAAAAATATCATATACCTGGTCCAATTCTAGTCATGTTGCATTCAAAGAGACAGTTCAGCAGCCAGAAGATAAATATGAAGAATGAATGCTTCACTTGAATTTATAACACTACAAAAGAACATTTATATACTACAGCAAATTCTCCATTTCTCTCCTTTACATTTTTCTTGTACATTGTAGGTGCTTTTTCACTTCTCCAATTCCAAATTCTTGAAAAATTCCTTCTTTAATCTCTTGCTCTCATGGTTTTAACTCTTTCTATGTCTTTCTCCCTAGTCTTAATAAACAGATTAGCAAATTATTTTGCTAAGTCACCCCCTTTCTCTGTTACCCATCTGGTCCTGTTCTCCACCCATAACCATCAATTTTTCATTAGCCCAAAAGAACGAATCTGTCCAGAAAGAGCCATCTTTAAAGAATGGGTCAGGGGAAGAAAATAAAATAGCAAAGTAACAAGTCTCCTTAATGATGGACGGTAAGGTAAAAATTGGCAAAAATCCGTGCATTAACCATATCAGTCTGTTCAAGTTGCTATAATAAAATATCATAGTCTGGGTGGCTTATAAACAACAGCATTTCTTTTTCCTCACAGTTCTGGAAGTCTGGAAGTCCAAGATCAGATACCAGCAGGATTGGGTTCTGGTACGGGTCCTCTTTCAAATTGCAGACTTTAAGCTTCTTGCTGTGTTTTTACATGGCAGAAGGAGCAAACAAGCTTCCCGGCCTCTTTTACAAGTGTACCAATCCCATTCATGAGAAAAGAGCCCTCCCAAAAGACCCTACTTCTTAATACCATCAACTTGGGGATTAGAATTTCAATACATAAATTCTGGGGGGACACATATACTCAAACCATAGCAAGTAATTGTTGTGATGCCTCTTAAAATCATAACTGGTTTCGGTGGGTCATAGCCACCTATTTAAGGATGCCTCTTGGACAGGTAACCCATTCATAGATTACTGTTTTAACAGTTCTGTGCTACACACTAAATGCATCAGGAAAATTCTTATGACACACTTGGATTGGAGGATAACTAATTCCACATTTAATTTTGTTACAAGAGGATAAGAAAGTTTTTTTTGTCTGTTTTGTGTTTGTTTTTGTATAAAATCTGCTCTCTGTGAATCCAACACATTTAGCCATGGCGGGCATTTTATGTTTATTATGAATGATGACACCCTAAATTCCTTCTTGCATATTACAAGTCCAACTCTCACTTTAAACCCTTTGGCACTGCACATTTTCATCCATCTTGAAAAAGAATGCCCTAAATCGATGAAAGAGAGAAATGAGGCAATCAAATAATGCCTGTCAGAAAACAAAATATGCACAGCATATTTCTTCTCATTACTGCATATTATGAGGGCTAATGACAGAGATGAATATCTCTAGTCACAGCCACTTATATAGGAATTTACATTGAAAAGTAATTGCTATAGAACATAATTGGTTGATTAGGTGTTCTCAACTCCTTAGGCCCTTTTCAAGCCTTAACTATATGATATATGCCAGGCTTCCAGAAGACCAATTTGTGTAAAAAGAAGTGTAATTTGTCCCTTATAAAATATCAAGTTAGAAAATGTTATCACCTACTCCACATCCTCCCAAGGCTAGTCATTGCCTTGCATGGTAGCAGTCATGCAAGGTTACCAGGATGGGTGTAATTGATGTGGAGATATAAATTATAGACTTGGTTCCAAATCCGTCTACTGCAATTGAGCGATTGCATAAGTTACTTTAACAAAAATCCAGTAACATTATTTTATTAATCTTAGGAATCACAAGTCTCCATATCAGTAGGGAGTTCATTATATCCCTCTAAGGGTTTCACCTTCTCAAATTACATAAGCTCCAATAGGCTTTGTATTAGGGGTGGGGGCAGTTGGGCTTCTTCTTCTTCTTCTTCTTCTTTTTTTTTTTTTTTTTTTGTGGAGGGGAGAGAGTCCTGCTCTGTTGCCTAGGCTGGAGTGCAGTGGCACGATTTTGGCTCACTGCAACCTCCGCCTCCCCGGTTCAAGTAATTCCCTGCCTCAGCCTCCCGAGTAGCTGGGATTACAGGCAACCACCACTACACCCGGCTAATTTTTGTATTTTCAGTAGAGACGGGGTTTCGCCATCTTGGCCAGGCTGGTCTTGACCTCCTAACCTTGTGATCCACCCGCCTCAGCCTCCCAAAGTGTTGGGATTAAAGGCGTGAGCCATGGCGCCTGGCCAGTTGGGCTTCTATACTGCCACAGGAAAAAAAAATTGGCATCTTGGTATTTCATCAGTACTCTATTGTCTTCCTTTGTGTTGCTACCCAGGTTGTGTGTCATCTGTGGGCTCTATCCAGCCCCACAGAGAAAGAGGGTACACTACTGAGATAACAGTTCAGAGAACTGAAACCCACATAGATAATCGTTGATTTTTCAAGAGGAGACAATCTCTGCACCTCAATGCCAAACTCAAACCTAAATACCCTGCCATAGGGTTCCTGGAGTTTCATCCAAAGTCATTTCATCCTTCCAGTTTACATTTGCATCCTTAAAGCACAGGAGCAAAAAGGACAGAACTAGTGTTTGTGCTCTGCACCTCATGGACCTAGAATTCCTAACTCTTCTCTCTGCAGAGATTTGGCTATAAAAGTCAATCAGGCCTGGTGCAGTGGCTCATGCCTGTAATCCCAGCACATTGGGAGGCCATGGTGGGTGGATCTCTTGAGGCCAGGAGCTCGAGATCAGCCTGACCAACATGATAAAACCCCATCTCTACTAAAAACACAAAAATTAGCCAGATGTGGTAGTGCACACCTGTAGTCCCAGCTACTTGGGAGACTGAGGCAGGAGAATCGGTTGAGCCCAGGAGACGGAGGTTGCAGTGAGTTGAGATTGCACTGCTATATTCCAGCCTGGGTGACAGAGCAAGACATTGTCTCAGAAACAATCAAACAAACAAGAAAAACCTCAAACAACGAAAACAAAAACCCAAAAGTCAAGCAGATGTTTTTTCTCCATAGTTAAAAATTAATAGGGCTGGTCACATCCATTTCCCTGGACGGTAAATCCACTTTCTCAAAAAAGACTGCCTTTGAGTAATTTGTAGGTGATCTAGTCTAAGAAAAACTTCTTTCAAGTGATTCCCAGGTAATTTTTCTGTTACTACTCTTACTTAGAAAAGAGACAAAGAAAAAAAAAAGCAACAAATTTAATACCAATGAAGGTAATTTTCTACCATGCACCCAGTATTATTTCAGTGAAATAAAATCTCCCTGCATTTAAAACATCTCTCATAAACCTCCTGTGACTTAATGGCGCTTTATTAATTGAGGCTATTTATATATTTATTTATATCTGATATGGTTTGGCTCTGTGTCCCTACCCAAATTTCATATCGAATTGCAATCCCCACGTGTCAAAAGCAGAACCTACAATCCTCACGTGTCCAGGGAGAGAGGTAATTGGATCATGGAAGCAGTCTTTCCTGTGCTGTTCTCATGATGGTGAGTGAGTTCTCAGGAGATCTAATGGTTTTATGTATTCGACAGTCCCTCCTTCACACTCAGTCTCCCTCTCTATCTCCTGCTGCCATGTAAGATGTGCCTGCTTCCCCTTCTGCCTTGATTGAATGTTTCCTGAAGCTTCCCCAGCCATGTGCAACTGAGTCAATTAAACCTCTTTTCTTTATACATTACTGAGTCTTGGGTATTTCTTTACAGCAGTGTGATAACAGACTAGTGCAGTATCTCACTTAATTTCTCACATTTTATAACCTGAATTATTTCACATTTTCAATCCTTGCATTATTTTCTCTCAATGAAAGTTTACAAAGGGCTCTTCCCGCGGAACATTTATTTGTGTTATGTTTGAAACCACGTTGGCCTGCCAAAGAGATTCCTAGGCAGGCCCTGTGCCATTTCACCGTTTTATCCACAATCCTTGGCACACTACCTGGCACTTTAAGATGTTTAGCCATTCTAAGCAAAAATGTGTTCATTTATGGATAAGAGGGAAGACAGAATAGAGAGAAGGAGAGGGAAGAAGAGAAGGAGGGAGGGAGGGAGGGAGCCGTAATGATTTATGCCTTTGGTTCATGTCATTTTAGTCTCTAGATAACTTCTGATCAAAATAAAAATAAATTCTGAGAAGTAATAGTGATTATATCATTAGTTGCAAAGACATTGATGGGGAATTATTTACCTAATTTTATAGTAGTGACAACTTCCTCAGTAAGATGGATACCAATAAGTAAAGCTGTCAATAATAGAAAGTAGAGCATGACAGAGGGCAGGTGTGACCAGGAGGCTACAGTCCAAGGACTTTTGTATAACTAAGGCCACCATAAGATTCCAGCCACAAGGATGAATGTCAAAAACTGGGTAGGAGAGTTGAGAGGCTAGGGGAAAAATTACTGATAACTCTTCCTCCTATGTGCCAGCTTACGAACTTTGGGCTTAGAAGCAACATGCTCATCACACAATGCATCCTGTCGGTTTCATTAGGTGAAAAGGAGCAATGGATGTCAGGAATGATTTAGGAGGAGGATCAGACTTGGAAACAGAAGAATTGGGTTTGGGAATACCTCCACCACTTCCCTACTGTCTGTTAGCTTACCTGAACCTATAAAATGTGCATAATCATAATGGACCTCCTAGGGCTGTTGTAAGTACAGAATCAAATAATATACCTGAAGCCTGCTGATGAATGTTCAAGCACTGGGCAGACCCAATGAGGTGTTTTTGTTGCCCGGAGATAACTGAGACTAAAATCACTTTTGAGAGACAATCAAAAGTTTTCACACTTTGATCTCGTATGTATAATTTGGAAAATTATAGTGCATGGTCAGTTATGAAACAGGAGGTAATTACTTATCTTTGACTTTCAAGAATTTGGGATGAAATTTGAAACCAAAATGACAAAGAATTACCTTGTGAAACATACAGAAATCCCAGTCCACAGCTGTGAAAAGCAAACTCATTTTAACTCTGAAATCCCCCACTATGGGAAATTTCAGAATATTCTCTTTGCACAAATAATGCATTGATTATAGACCAGAAACCACTGTAAATTTCAGTTTCTGAAAAATAAAACTACTGTGTGGGACAATTACTATTTGTCTTTCTTTTAAAGAATAGGTGGTTAATTAAGACACAAATAAATGTGCCTGGTGGCTCTTTAATTCTCACCAATAAAGATCTACTAATGACTAAACAAGTATGTGCAGCAGTTGAGTCTCTGGAAATTAAAAAATCAGTTTCACACAGACTTTCCAGAAATGAAACATCATGCGTAGCTAGCTACTCCTTCGTTCTTACTTAAGTCACTAAGTGTTAAGTATGTCCACTAAAACCTATTAACAGCTAGAGGGTAGCTGATAAGAACAATATTCACTACAACTCAGTAGTTAATAGCACAGACTTTACCAATCTCAGATCTGAACATATGGTCAAGATTTGATATCTACTACACAAATGTGGGAATGTTCTTTTAATCTGAAAGTCTCCGTTTCATCCATAAAACAGGGATAATCATAGCCACCTCATAATGTTGTGAAGGCAAAAATGAGATAGAGCAGGCAGAGCATTTGTCACAATGCCTGGCACAGGTTAGTCCTCAATAGGCCTTTGCTATCAAAATAAACTCACCTAGACCTAAGCATCCAGGTACACAGCCCTAAGTTAGCCCATAGTACTATCACAATACAGGTCGATGTTATATTTGCCTTCATAATATGTCTCTATCTGTTGAATTCTAAAGGTATATTTATTCCAAATCATCAAGCCAAATGGACATTTCAGAAAAAGAAGCTGTGACTGTCCTATAGATTTTTATAATTATGAGAATAGAAGTACCAAGCACAGGTTAAGTAAACACCTTGTTTTGTGCCCTCAGTATTGAAAGTTAGAACATGAAAGTTAAAATGGAAGGAGAATTTGGCAAATCAGTTTCCTTCTGACAGTAAGATGATCTCATTTCACATATGAATCCATTTAATGACTTGAATCACATAACTAAAATCAATCAGGTATTTTACCTAATGGAATCTAGTTCAACCAAGAAAGAATTACCATAGAAAACCTGGGCTTACTGCTGGAAATAATACTACAATACAAAATGTATTGACTCCACAAAAGAGCTCAAAATCATGGTGATTTTACATTTTATTTCTGAAATGAATCATAATACCTCTCCCCTTATACCTGTTCAGCCCTTTACTCCCAAATAAATCATAGGAACATGGATTGGAAATAGCCTTAAAGAAAACATGCTTAATACAGCACTCTGGTCCATGTAAGTTCTGACAAATATAGTCTTATGATTTCTAATGGCTTTCCAGGAGATGACAAGTGCCCCTTTGAAGCATGTTTGTTCCATGTTGTTCCCTTCATTGTTCCATGTTGGAGAATGGAGTCTACTGGTATACCAGCTCTCCCTGACTGTGGCTAGATGAAATGGCATTGCCCAGGGAAGAAATAATGGGACAAAACATAAAGACAATGTTATAATACTCTACAGAGCTTCATTATAATTCTTTCAGCATTTCTTACTCTATTTTGGGGCTCCTCTATTCTACTACACTGTATTACTGTCTCAAGTTTATGGAGCTCCCTATCTCAGGAGAATATCTCCAAAATCACTAACTTGCCTGAAAAAATTAATGTTTCCCATTATTTCATGTAACTTGAGAATCAAATCAATGCGGAGTGAAAGAGATCCTGCTGTTTACTAGACATGAGAACTTCAGCAAATATCTTAGCTTCTTTGTGTCTTTTATTCCTTACTTGGGATAATATTGTTCTGATGATGAAATGAAGTAAGCATTCCAGAGAGTCCAGCACAATGTCTAGGATGTAATGATGTGCCAAATAACCAATAGTTTTCTTTCTCTTTCTTTTCCATGCTGGTTCATAACCCAACACTCCCAGAAATTTAATCAGGCTAGATTCTGGAGAGGTAGATCTTTACAAATTGAAAAACAATGTTTCTGATTAAAACAATGGCCTGTGTCCAAAAATAATAGTAAGAGTATATACTTCTTGGTATTACATTTTACATGTTTAATCCCATTCAATACTCTCAGAAGCCTTGTGAGGCAGATATCAACATTATTTCTTTTATAAAGGTATAAAAGCTGAAGCTCATAAGGGTTAATTATTTGCCTTCTGTCTCCCAGCAAATAAGTGAAAAAGTTAGAATGCAAACTTAGGTCTCTCTGCCTCAAACTCCTTCCTTAATTGTATATTAGTAGTTACTGAGTAGTAACATAAGAATTGGGCTCCAAGCAGTATTCTTTAAAGTAGAGCCCTTGAAATTACCTGCATCAAAATCAATTGTGATACTTATCAAAAATTCAGATTCAGGGACTGTCTCCAACCCTACTAAAGCAAAGTCTATGGGGCTTTGGGATCTCAAATTCTGCACTTTTAATAAGTTGTCCAGATGTTTTTTCTGCTAAGTAAATTGTCAAAGCCTTTATTGTAGTCTATTGCTGATGTCTGTCTTAGTTATCTCGGGCTGCTATAATAAAAATACCATAGACTGGACGGCTTAAAGAACAAACATTTATTACACACAGTTCTGGAGACTGAAAACTTCTAGAAGGATTCCAGGAAATTCCTTCACTGGTGAGGGCCCTCATTTTGGTTTGCCATCTTCTCATTGTATCTTCCCATGGGTTGGGGAAAAGACAGAGAGAGAGGGAGCAAGACAGAGAGAGAAAGAGAGTGAATGAGAGAGCTAGTGCTCTGTGTCCTCCAGCCACTTAGGAAAACACCAATTCCAACATGGGGGCTCCACTCCCAGGATGTTATACAAACACAGTTACCTCCCAAAGACTTTATCTCCGAATACCATCCCATATCTCCAAATGCCATCCCATCTCAACATATATCCAAATGTATCTTCAAACGCCATCCCATCTCAACATACGCATTTTGAGAAAATACAAATATTCAGTCCATAGCATTCTGCCCCTGGCTTCTCCAAATTTATGTGCTTCCCACATGAAAAACACATTCATTCCATTGCAACAGCCCCAAAAGTCTCACCTAGCACAGCAGCTCCAAAAGTCTCACCTAGTTCCAGCCTCAGCTCTCTAGTCTGAAGTCCAAAGTACGATCAGAATGTTATTTAATTCAGATATGAGTAAGAGGCAAAGTAAAATTCCTCCTAATTGTGAGACCAGATAAGACATGTGCTTGCAAAATGCAATGGTGGGACAGAGATAGGATGGGTATGTTAATTCCAAAAGGGAGAAGAATAAAAGTGGTGATGGTTCTCAAGATTAAAGTTTTACAGAAAAAAACTCTATTAAAGCTTAAGGCTTGAGAAAAACCCACGTTGGCTTGAGGGTCTGCCTTGTGGACCTAGTGGATCCATTGGGTCTCACCCCAGGGCACTCTCTGCCTAGCTCTTGTTCCATGAACTCTAGTGCAGGATTGTCCAGTTAGTCTCTAGTGAAGTGACAAATGCCCACAAGTTTTACTCAATTAAAAAATAATTGAAAAAAATAAAAGTTTGCAGGCCTAAAACTCTTTTGGTGCCACAAGCAGAACAGCAGACTGGATTTTCCACTGGTCCTTATTTCCACGCTTCTACCCATTGGAGAACTTGGCAGAGTGTTAGGATTCTAGTTTGCATACATACATATATAGTCCAACAGAAATATGCAGGCTTAATTATTTTGCCCTTTTCATTACATTAGAAAACTATGCTTCAATTATAGGAGAAAACTTTCTTGTTAAGAAAGAGATGGAGATTGATAAGAACAGATACTACACTTGATTGGTGGCTCATGCCTGTAGTTCCAGCACTTTGGAAGGCTGAGGCGGGTGGATCACATGAGGTCAGGAACTCGAGACCAGCCTGACCAACACGGTGAAATCCCATCTCTACTAAAAAATTTAAAAATTAGCCATGTTGGTGGCGGGTGCCTGTAATCCCAGCTACTTGGGCGGCTTAGGCAGGAGAATTGCTTGAACCCAGGAGGCGGAGTTTGCAGTGAACCGAGATCATGCCATTGCACTCTAGCCTGGGCAACAGAGTAAGACTCTGTCTCAAAAAAAAAAAAAAAAAAAAAGAAAAAGAAAAAGAAAGGGATGGAGAAGCTGGATTTTGACACTTCTTTCTTCTTTTCTTTTTCGTCTTCCCAACTTTTTTTTTTTTTTTGTAGTATACTTATTCACTTGCTGAAAACTATATTACTCAGTAAGTAGCTTGCATTTAAAGTTAAGGCTTTCAAATAGGGAACAAATATGTCATGAAGACTCTAAAATATTACTGTGAATCAGCAAAAGGCAGTTCTGGGTTTCAGGTACTAGAAATGTACTGAAGCATATATTATAGAGTCTGTGCTACCAAAAGAATATCCCGAAGAAACAAATAGATCTATTTATCCTGAGGCCTGCCTGCTTCACCCTGCAAGATGTGATTTGCTGAATGACAGAACTTATTTCTATGAACTAACAAAAGCCAGAAAGGGGTCATTAGGGAGCCAGAGATTGATGAATTTCCATTCCAGACCTTGAACTGCATACAATAAATGGTGAAAGGGAAAAGATGCAAAGATCAAGAATCATTGATTGGTACCTTTGTGAAGACGTTCTCATAACTCAGGAAAAAAATATCGAAGTCTTCCTTCTTCATCCTCCAGAGGCTCCCTGACTCAGTGAGTTGAAAGGCAAGTGAGAAAACAGCAGCTCTGGAGGACTGATTTGGCTTATCACAAGATCTGGGTCTAAAGACCAGTGGTTCCCTCAGCTTGAAAATGGATGTAACCAAGCTAACCATTCTTCTGTCTCCTGGGTTAGGAGGTGAATGGGAGTTACCTCTAAAGGCAGACAAAAAAACCTATTACAAGCAGTGGATGAAAAATATTTTTCGAAATAAAATGAACTAGGCTGGGCGCGGTGGCTCTCGCCTGTAATCCCAGTGCTTTGGGAGGCCAAGGTGGGCAGATTACGAGGTCAAGAGATGGAGACCATCCATCCTGGCCAACATGGTAAAACTCCTTCTCTGCTAAAAATACAAAAATTAGCTGGGTGTGGCGGCGTGTGCCTGTAGTCCCAGCTACTCAGAAGGCTGAGGCAGGAGAATCGCTTGAACCGGGG
>NW_012114711.1:9533912-9579511 GCF_000951035.1 Colobus angolensis palliatus | reverse complement strand
CTTAAACAATCAGGACATGGCACTTGCCTAGCCAGAATGCCAGATATTTTTATCTATCTATCTATCTATCTATCTATCTATCTATCTATCTATCTATCTATCTATCTGTCTGTCTGTCTGTCTATCAATCAATTAATCCACCCTATATTTCTATTCAATCATTGTATTATGAAAATTATCAAACATCCCACACAGTTGAAAAATTCTATCCCTTATTTTTTATGCATTTCAACATAAATGCTTGAAGTCAATGACCTTCACCATAAATAATACACATTTAATTAAGTATTTGATTATAAATGTTTTCATCTTCAGATATATAATTTACATATTATATATTTGCAGATGTTTTCCTGTTGAATAAAATGTGAAATAAAAATTTAAATTTACATACAATAAAATACACAAACCTTAAATATATATTGTCTACATTTTGACAAATGTGTACATCTCTGCATCACAAACCTTATCAAGATATTGAACATGACCAGCATCCAAGAAAGTATTCCTACCCATGCTCAATCAAATCTCCTTTGGAGATGACCATTGTTCTGATTATTTGGCACCACAGTATGAGTTTTCTTTTCTTGAATTTTTGTATAAGTGGAATCACACACAGCATATTCTTATGTAAAGCATCTTCTAGCTAACCTCATATTTTTCAGGTTCATCCATGATGTTGAATGTGACAGTAATTTTTTTCAACTACTGTGTAATATTCCATTGTATGAACATATCACAGTTTGTTACGCATTTGACTGTAATTTTTATAGCTAGGGTATTCCAGGTTTTTGAATAAAGCTATCAAAATTATTTTACAGTGTGCATAGAAAAGTCTTCTCCAACACAGGACAGCTATTGTAACACTAACATTGTTTAGAATTGACAGAGCACAGCAAAAAAAAGCAGGCTGATTTTATTCATTTTTATTTTTGTTCTTAAACTCTCTACATACAATGCAACAGCTTGTTGCTTGTACTTAGGATAAGCTGTTTCCACTGCCCACCACATCCTCTGTTTTAGAACATCACTGACTGGCACCATATCTGCTTGGTTTATTTTTATTTGTCCACTGTCTAGTGTAGTGTCTGGCACATCCTTGGCTCAATAAATACTTATCAACTTGCTAAATGAATGATCTTTAATTCACAGTGGTAGAGAAAAGCAGGAGAAATCAAGTGACCCTTCTGTTTTTAAAGTCTCTATTATACTCTATTATACCCTAGAATAAATATGCCAAAACATGAGTTAACACTTTTACTTTCATTAAAAAACTTCTCAGAAATTCTCCTGGAGATTGTTAAATTTTAGTTATGCACGTCATATCTCATATCATTATATTTGACGTTACTTTAAGTGACATATTACCCCTGTTTGCAGAAATTTAAAATGCATTTCCATTAAATGGGTCTTTTCTAAGCGTTTAACACCAGCTCTTAAAAAATAGCCACAATTTACTTTCATAGTCTTCAGAGGACTTTGTACCTATGTAAATAAGTGGCTTCAGTTTCAGAAATTTAATTTGAAATATTGTATTTGGCTATTTTCAGGGCTGTCTTTACTAAGTGACAGAGCCAATGTAAAATGTCACCACATATTTGAACAAATACAAATCGTATTCTTAAAATTATACTGAATCATTAAGTGTGCATAAATAACCAGATATTTATTTGTAGTTAATATGCTGTTATATTTGAAATTCTAATTTCTTGCATTTTTCTGATCTCCTACCTGTGTTTTTCCAACAAATAAATTATTTTATGTAATGCTTTATTAAGGGAAATGGCTAACAAATATACACAAAACACAGAGTTACTCTTTCCCTAAAATGAGCACAAAATTACTGCTGAAGATTTAAAGACAAAATTTAGGATTTAATTTTTTATAATAAAGAAAGTATGATTGCAGACTTTGGATTCAAACTTCTGCTTTTCAGACCCAATCTCACCATTTCCTATTTATGTAAGCTTGTAAAAGTAACTAAACTTCCTGGTGACTTAATCTCCTTTTAAAGCAGAGATGATATACACTGAACCTAAGTCATAGGATGGTTGTGAGTGCCAAATGTGTTTGTACATGGACCATACTCAGTATGAGGACAACTGAGTGCTGGGCACATGAAATGTGGTAATGTCCTCTTGCTTACTATTGTTTTATCTTTATTCCTTGGCAGCAGAGATGTATTCTTTACATCCTCCACACATTCAAAGTGCTCACAGTTAGTAGGTAGTTAATAAACACCTATTGATGCATCCACATTCACATTCTACAACAACTACCCCTTTTATGTGACCTCTATCCACACCTTGATACACCTGGTATGTGTCAGAGCCTCAGATTATCTCTTTCAATGTTCAACATCCAACAACCTTTCTTCTGTGTCAACAGGCAAGCTCTGAATATAGAACTTTTACAGACAAAGTCATTATAGCTTTGAAAGGCTGGAGTAGTATTAAAGGCTTTCTGGGTCTAAAACATTATCTCTTCACTTCCTTCTCTGTTCCCACGCAATTACACAAGAGCTAAATACACAGGGTTAAGGCTTTTTGACTATTCTACCAGTGCCAAAAAGAAGGAGTTTTACTGCATTTAATAAGTTCATAACATCACAAGTTTGATAGAAATTCCCCTACCTCAAGTTTTACTTAAAAATTGAAGAAGTAAAGTTATTCTGAATAGATTATCATGTTCAGTAAGCTAAGAAAACTGGCTTTTCCTGAAATGAAATATGCAAAATTTGCCTGAATGTTTGAAATTTAAGACCTTACCATGTAGGTCCCTGCATTTCACTATCTTTGACTTCATAGGCAAGATAAATTCTCCAAAACATATCCCTATATCTCCAAAGAACAAAATATTGTCAAATTTATTGGACTAGTTGCGCCATATGCCATTTGATTTCAGTATTGCCACCTTGCTCTCTTAAGGATCATACATAGAATGTTACACAAGGGTAGGGTTGAGACACATTGCCGTACGTACTTTCCTGAGTCCTATTCAATGGTCAAAGGTGGAAGGTGAACATAAATATACAATCCTCAGATAGGAAAGAGAATCAGTGAGGCAGAGAATTCCTGAATCATGAATCTTTGGCCTGCTTGACAGGCAGGGAAAGTGTAAGCTAATGATGTGTAAAAGGTACAAATCCATTTCTAGATTACTATCTGTCTTCAGAAAGACGGCTCAGAGACACCCAAAATGAGAAGGCACAATCTGGCAAGACACACATGGCTCTAACATCTTCCCTGCCATCTTTTCTTTTACAGCGGGTAAATCCCTTTAAAGAAAACATATTTCACATCTAGGAGTAGGAGAGGCTTTGTGATTTAGGATATATGGTGCATGATTGTAATTTTTGAGAAACTAGAAATCTAATATACAGAGAGAAAATAAAACTACTTAAATATCATCTGAATTTGAGCTTACAATTTAGAAACAGCTGCATGTTCTTCTGTAATTTCTTTAAGCTTCCCACTTGGGCAACGTCTGTTTACACAGCACATGTTTTCCAAGTACCTCTTTCTACTTATCTAATCTGTTCCAGAATAAGACAGATTTTCACTAAAATAGGGTTTGGTTGATTATGAAATTATCTCCAATAGTGGATTCGTGTGTCCAGATCGTTAAACAATCCTGACATGAGACTTAAGCCTGTGGTTGGGTTGTTTCCTTTCTTTCTCCCACTGTTCACTCCTGGGTTAGAATTTTTCAAGAAAACAAGAGTGAAATGTAGGCAGGCACAACTTCATAGGTGTACAAGCTGGGAAACTGCCCTCTTAAAATTGTTATTCATTTTATCTTTAAACTTGTGCTTTGCCTGTGAAGTCTGATGAGGCAAGAGAGCATGTGCGTGAGCAAAGGATATGCATGCAATGTGCATCTCTGCCGCTGTTCCATGCCACACTATTTGCACAGAGTCCCATTAATGGCCCATAAGTACAGAATTCCAATGAATCCACAATATGTGACAGTGCAACAAGACTAAAAGTAAATGCAAGGTAAAGCATAATATTTTATGATTGAGTAAGTGGGGTGCTCTCATTTCTGAGAAACCACACCTTCTGTTCAAACTAGAACTTGCTTTGAAGACAGAAAGAAGGCAACAACATTCTAGGAGACATGAGTGGCGAAGAAATCCGTCACATATTTCCTTACTTTATTTTCCTTTATTAATAGCCACTTATGGGAAACTCCTGACACATAAGAAAAGGGAAATACAGGGAAACACAGTTTCCTTTTTTTCAGTTCCTCCTGCCTCATTTCTAGGCCAAAGATAGCATTGATAGAAGGTGTGCCTATCAAATTAAATAAGAACAGTTGAGTTAATTTATGAACAGTCTATTCGATTCTTCAGCTAAGAATGAAATACATATGCATATAAGCTGGAAAATAGTAATTGTGTAATTTTCATTATTCCATCTATAAGTTAATTCATTCTATATTTGCATTTAAAACTGGCATTGTACAATGTAAAGATGAATAAAAGCCATGCTAATAATGTTAAAATTTAAAATTTTAACAAACTAAAGAAAAAGCTGTAGATTTTAGTAGCTTTAATGGCACCTTTACCAGTTTTTTGTTTGTTTTTTAAGGTGAGGATCTGAACTTTCATTTTGTACAAGAAATGATACACTACCCAGATGGTCCTGAATGAAGGGGAATCATTTTAGCTATTAGAACAAAATGCTATTCCCAGAAAGAGTTGTAAGTGTTTTGTGGATCCAAGAGGAATATATTAACTATAAAGTAGATGATTTAGGGAAAAAAAAGGAACTTATATAATCTTGCTCCTCCTTCAAAACTGTGTTTTGCACAGTACATAAATTGGCCTTATTCTGTCCTTGTCTTATTCTAAGATCTCTATATGTTACTAAAACTAGCTTTCAATATTATTTAATCAATGTCAAGAACAATGCTGTATTGGTTTGTTTGTTTTTAGGGGGAGGACTTAAGAGTTTTAAATGATGGCCAAACTCAGCTCCTGATAGACGTTTTATTGTCTCTTCCCTTTGTCAAGAAACAAAATGTTCCAGGAAAGGTGGAGTGGATCATCTTGGTAGATTAGCTTATGATCAACATTATGTCAGATGGTTGGGAATGTAGATTTTGGCAGATTTCCATAGATATAAATATCATATTCAGAAAAAAGCATGTGTCAATCGTTGTCCCATATAAACCATAGTTTTGGAGATGCCCATGATAGGCCCTGCACCAGAGCTTGCCTTCTAAGCTTAAAATGTTTTTGTTTTTTTTTTTTTTTTTTTGGAGCAATAGTAAAATTGTGGATGAATAATAGGAAAGGATTAGAAGCTGAGTGACAAGCAAATCTCATGGGCCCATGTCCTTTTATTAGAGTACTAACATTCTATGATATTCATTCAAATATTTGCTGAGCATTTGCCCTGGAAAATGTAAGATGGAAATTCCAAGAATGATGACAGTAGTTCAATGTGTCAGGAAAGATTTGGGAATGATCACATCTCTCTATATACGTCACCTTTATTTGTACCCCAGTTGATAACTAATTTCTCCACTTTATTGTCAATGAGATTCTAACCAAGTAGAACTAGAATAATTACATATCAAAACAAGCAAAAATACTTTTGCCGCACAATAGAGCTCTATCAAATACAAAGATAGCGTATTTTGGAGAAAAAGTAAACCAACAGGAGTTAGACTGGAGCTTGAATGCTTCAATTGCTTACTAATGTGTATTAATTCTGGCTGTTTCATACAAAAATGCATAGATAATATCACAGGAGAAGCATGCATGCCTGAAACAAAAACAGGTGAGCAAAGTGGCCTTAATACCAACTTCAATCTTCTAAGAACATTTTTGTTTGAAAGAAGGGGTGAGTGGCTTTACATAAAAAGTAAAAAGAAGCACCCGGAGAAGAAAACGATAGGTCTAGAAAAAGAGAGAATAAATCATAAAGGGATTTAGGAAGCTATCAAAAAGATGGCGGTAGATGACTATAAACAAAGAGATGTAAAGAAAAGAAGATAACAATTACTATGAGAAATGTAATTACAGAAGAATATTTTTAGGAAGATTTTATGTGTATTACATGATGAAATTTCTCAATTGTTATCTCTTGCAGAATTCTTTTGTACAGATTCACATTACTTATCAAGGCCTCGTAAATTACCATTTGAATTTATCTTCCAATGCAACATTTTACCTTAAGGTGGCTTGTCATATTTACATCAAACTGAAAAACCAGTGAAGAAGATAGAAGTAGGCAATGCCCATAGCAGAGAATAAAAGTAGGGGAGGTTAGAAGTTAACAAATTGACAACAGAGGAAAAGAAAAAAAATGCAAAGAAAATGAGATCTCACCATCTTATGAGGACAGAGCAGGTAGCCCCTGTAAACAATCATACAATTCTTTGAATTTATAGGAATTTAGAAAATAGAGTGGGAGAAAAAGAGGAAAATACTGAAACCTTAATTTTGCCCTACTGAAGACAGTTCAGCATATTTAGAAAGTTATCTGCCAATGAATAAGTCAAGCAAAATAATGTAAAAAATTCAACAGACTTCGGGATCAAATTGAATTATACATCTTCCACTTGCTAGTTGTTATTCACTCTCTTTGAGAGTTCGTGTTCTCATCAGAAATAGATAATCATTCATATTTGTTTGTTTAGAGGATAAAATGAACAAATATGCATATTAATGTAGAACAGCGTCTAATATTAGCTCAATAGATGTTAGATCCTATTATTACTTTTTTTAGAAGATGTTGTGACCTCATTCATTCAGAATTTAGACTCTTTGGTTTAGAAAATTAATATAGTGCATAAACCACCGGGGGGGGGTCTCAGGCAGCAATCCATAGTTGAATATTAATATTTCTGCAGAAGTTATGAATATACACAATATTGTTTAAAATAAGTATTATAAATAGTCTCTCATTAGATGAGATCAGTTCTTATTGCCAGATGAGCTATAAAACAAAACCAAAAATTGTTTTTCAGATTATTTTTAAATTTTATAATTATAGATTAAGAATATTGAACCTGGACTTAAGCCGTGCTATCATTTTTGTGACATATGATTCAACTGAATGTTTTCAACCATCTTCTTGTGAATCTCTACCACACCAATATCACTACCATATCAATAATGGATATGAACTGAAAGGAAAGTGAAAATAAATTTTATTTTGTTAACACCTTAAGAAATTCAAGGCAGACAGATTACAAGATCAGGAGATTGAGACCATCCTGGCTAACATGGTGAAACCCCATCTCTACTAAAAAAGATACAAAAAAAAAAAAAAATTAGCTGGGCGTGGTGGCGGACACCTGTAGTCCCAGCTACTTGGGAGGCTGAGGCAGGAAAATGGCAGGAACCTGTGAGGTGGAGCTTGCAGTGAGCTGAGATTTCACCACTGCACTCCAGCCTGGGCAACAGAGCGAGACTCTGTCTCAAAAAAAAAAAAAAAAAAAAAAGTAGGAAAATATAAAATTTTTCTAAAATAATGAAAGTATTTAAAATATGTAAATAATATAAAAATGTAATAGCATGAAACACTGTTTAACTCTTAAATGAAAAAGCAATTTAACAAAATTGTATAAATGTGAATATTTATGCTAAAATTGCAAAATACAGATATCACTAAATAATGAGATTAGAAGCAACGTATATTTTTAATCTGTTTTCTGTGTTCGTACTTTCTACAATAAGCTTTATTGGTTACATTTTTAGATATTTTAAGGTATATAAAGTGAGCTGGGAAACTAGAGGGGAGGTTGACATAGGAAATATTTTTGACACTGCTATAACAAGATGTGGATGGAACATTGATAATTCCCCAGTGAAATCAGTCAATACTGAATGCCCAAGTTGCCAATTAAGAAATAGTGTATGTGATGCAATAAAGATGACTTTAAACTCTTTGGCATTTTTCCCATTAGTAGAGAGGGACAATTTCTTCTTCTTTTGAATGTGACTCACTTATAACCACACAGTGAGACATCTGAGATGAAGTCAGAAGACACCTGACAGCTTCTTTGATTTCCTTGAATATTTGCCTTTTAGCTGCTCCCTCTTGGGACACCTGTCTTGGAACAAAGTTGTCATGCTGTGAGACTCCCATTACCCATGGAGAGGCCACATGAAGGTGCTCCAGCCAACAACCAGCAATTCATTACCAGCTATGGGAGTGAGACAGCTTGAATGTTGTAGCCCAGGCAAATCTTCCGTTGATGATGATAGGCTCAGGAACTCTCCAGATTCCTGAGCCCTCAAAGTATGAGAGAAATAGAATAGTTATTTTAATCCATTAAGTTTTGAAGCAATTTGTTATACAGCCAAAAATAACGCTGAAAAGATCAGGTACAATGTCCTTGCTAAAGTCTTATCCCAAAGCACAGTTATATAATCCCTACTGTTTGTACTTCTAATACAAATAGGAAAAACTAGATGGTCAAGAAATCAGGAGTATTTTTTACTGAAAAACTATCATGTGATTCCAAAAGACAACATTTTTTAAAAAAGGTCATAGATATATGTAATTAAATATATGTTGGAATCACTAGGGAAGTTTTCCCCAATCAACATGTTTGAGGTTTCATAATTCGCCAGACACGTGACTCTCACTGCGAGTCACTGCATGCATAGTTTGAGAAAAATTATATTAATGCAATGCATAAAATTTCCCCAAGGTCTGTTTATTAATTATTATCCAACTTTATAACTATAGTAATAGTAGAAGATGGAATTATTTTTTTCTTTTCAATGGGCTTTTGCTCTCTCCTTTTTGAAATCAAAGAAGGGCATATTTAATTAAAATCTACTCTGTAAGAATCGGTAAAATACTGATCTGTACAACGATTACTTTTTAAACGTCTATTCCAATTTAATTTCTGAGAACAGAGTAGGGTAGAAATGTAGAGCAAACTTCTTGTTTGAACATGGATATATTCAATTCCCCAATTTGTAGGGTGCTGACATACCACAGAGATAAGCATGTAATCTCTTTATCTACTTCTAACCAGCAAACTTTCTACCTTATTTATAGGGGTAATTCTTTCAGGCTCCACAGACAAAGACAAGAATAAAAACTTTGAAGAGTGACTGCAGCAAAGGTTGATTGAGAATATAGTTGTGAATACTTTTCTTACTAATAAGAAGAAATTCTTACCAAATTCAAAGTCAGAATATTTGGAGGGCTAAATGTATACCTTGCAATTAGATTGCTTTGCATTCCTTTTGCTTTCTGGGATGGATTTATTTTCATCAAATTTGGCCATAATATAAACATGTCAAGAAAACCTGCTTCCCTCTATCTATCCATGTCTTTGAATCCTAGAAGATGAAAATTGCAAATAACAGAGATTTTCTAGCTCTGTGTTTTTAAAACTCTTTCTCTGGATTTCTGTGAATTTTTTATAGGTTCCAAAACTTTTGGATCTGCATTTAAAATATTTCCCTTACTTTAAAAAATGTAAACATCATCTATATTAAAGATACATAATTATTATATTAAAAATCCAATGATCTGGAGAGACATCTGCCAGAAGAAGATACACAGATGGCAATTAAGCACATGAAAAGATGTTCAACACCATATATATTTAGAGTATTGCAAATTAAAACAACAATGAGATAGAACAACACTCATTAGAATGGCCAGTATCCAAAACACTGACAACACCAAATGTGGCAAGGATGTGAAATAGCAGTAAATCTCATTCATTGCTGGTGGAAATGCAAAATGATACAGATACTTTGCAAAACAGTTCAGCAATTTCCTAGAAAACTAAGCATGCTCTTTTCCTATGACATAGCAATCATACTCCTTAGTATTTATCCAAGGGAGTTGAAAGCTTATGTCCACATAATAACTTGGACACAGATGTGTATAGCAACTTTATTCATAATCACCAAAACTTGGAAATAACGAAGATGTCCTTCAGTGTGTGAGTGGATAAACTGTGGTACAGCCAAACAGTGGAATATGATTTTGTGCCAAAAAGAAATGAGCTATTAAACCCTGAAAAGACACTTAGATATTACTAAATGAGAGATGCCAATTTGAAAAGGATTTCTGACTTCCTGGAAAAGGTAAAACTATGGAATCAGTAAAAAGATTAGGTTGTCACCGGTTGGGGGAGAGAGGGATGAACAGGTGGAGTACAGACGATTTTTAGGGCAGTGAAAATACCCCGTAAGATACTATAATGGCAGATACATATCATTATACATTTTTCCAAACCCACAACATGTGCAACACCAAGAGTAAATCCTACTGTAAACTATGAATTTCAGGTGATAATAACGTCAACATAGGTTCTTCCACTGGAACAATCGTGTGGGATCACTCATATGTGGGATGTCGAGAGCAGGGAAGTAGTGCATGTGTAGAGGTAGGAGATATGTGGGAACGCTGTACCTTTCACTGAATTTTACTGTGAACCCAAAACTGCTCTAAGAAATATAGTTTATTAATAAAATAAACCAAAACAAAACAGAGATCACTAATATGCAAATTATGCTAGCAAGGTTATTTGTTTTAGACAGACATTAGAAGTAAGCTTATGACTTTTTTTTACATTGTAAAGATGTCACCCTACCAGGGACACTTTTCCTCTAGACATTTGAATGGATGGTTCTTTTTACTATCCAGAGCAGAGCTCATCTCAAATATTAGGTTCCTAGAGAAGTTGGCTCTAACCACCCTATGTAAAACAACTGCACATCATATATTTTAATACACATTTAATCATGAAAATATTATTTGATCATCTCCTAAAAGATTAAAAAATGATAACCATTAAGGATTTTTTGAAGGAGGTAGTTTTGCTTTTATAGGTTTTCTTTCCTGCTTTTCTATTTTTAATTTTTTAATTTTAACTTTTTTTTTTTTTTGAGACGGAGTCTCACCCTGTCGGCCAGGCTGGACTGCAGTGTCATGATCTCGCCTCCTGGGCTGAAGCAATTCTTCTGTCTCAGCCAACTGAGTAGCTAGGATTACAGGTGTGTGCCACCATGCCTGGCTAATTTTCATATTTTTAGTAGAGACAGGGTTTCACCATGTTGGCCAGGCTGGTCTTGAACTCCTGACCTCAGGTAATCCACCTGCCTTGACCTCCCAAAGTGCTGGGATTACAGGCATGAGCCACCACACCCGGCCTGAACGTTTATCTTTTTTTTTCATTTTGTTTACTTGGGGTTTAACTTGCTCTTCTTTTACTCATTTTTTTTTTTGTTTTTGTTTTTTACGATAAAGATTTAGGTTGCCGATTTGAGACTTTCCTTTTATCCTAATAAATACATTTAATGCTAGACTTTTCCTGTAAGGACATGGCTTTGTCTGCAACCCCTAAATTCCAAATGTAGTAGTTTCATTTTTAAGAAGTTCAAAATCTTTTTTATTTGCCTTGAGACTTATTTGATCAAAGGGTTATTTAAATGTGTGTTGTTTAATTTTCTAAGTTTGAGGAATTTCCAGTTCTTCTTATTTTATTCATTTCTAGTTTAATTTTATTATGGCCCAAAGATGTATTTTGTATCATTTTTTCTTTAAAATATACTATGGTTGTTTTGTACCACTGGATATATCTATCTTGGTGAATGATCCATTTTAACTTGAGAAAAATGTTTATCATTGCATGGAATGCTCTGTAAATCCTAAATTGTTTATACCAAGTTCATTTATAGCATTGTCCAGGTCATTTCTATTCTTTCTGGTTTTCTGCCTTTTTATTATATACTTAGATGAGAATATTAATAGCTCTAACTACAGTTGTGGGCTCATCTATTTCTCTTTTCAGTTCTATCAGTTTTTGTGCCGTGTAACTTGAAGCTGTTATTAGCACTAGATGCATGTACCTAATAACTTCAACAGGATTGCATGCTTTCTTGGAGAATTGACTTTATCACTGCCTGACATGTCTCTAAATCTTTGATACTATTTCTTGTTCTGAGGTATACTTTGTCTGATATGACATTGCTACTTCAGCTTTTTTTTTTTATTAGTGTTTGCTTAATACATCTTGTTTCATCCTTTTACATTTAACTTATCAATGTCTTATATTCAAAGCAATTTTCCTACAGATAGAATATAGTTGGGTTTAGCTTTTTTTAAATCCATTTGACAGCCTCTGATTTTGTAATTCCAGTATTTGGACCTCGCATAATTAGTAAGATTATTGATACAGTTGAATTAAAATAAATCTTCACTGGGCGTGGTGGCTCATGCCTGTAATCCCAGCACTTTGGGAGGCCGAGGCGGGTGGATCACCTGAGGTCGGGAGTTCCAGACCAGCCTGACCAACATGGAGAAACCCCATCTCTACTAAAAATACAAAATTAGCCGGGTGTGGTGGCACATGCCTGTAATCGCAGCTACTCGGGAGTCTGAGGCAGGAGAATCGCTTCAATCTGGGAGGCGGAGGTTGCCGTGAGCCGAGATCGCGCCATTGCACTCCAGCCTGGGCAACAAGAGCAAAACTCCGTCTTAAAAATAAAAATTAAATTAAATAAATCTTCAAGCTATTTTCAGTTTATTTCATCTCTTTTCCCCTCTTTTTCTGCCTTAAGTTGGACGCACATTTTTTATTGTTCTATCGCCATTATTATCTTTTTTTTTTAGTGGTTGTCTGGGATTAACAATACACCTCTGAAATTAATCAGAATTTTTCTTCAAAGGTATAGTTTAAGGACCTTACAACAGTATAGTCTCAGTTTCTTCCTCCACACTTGGCACTATTGTTGCCATATATTTTCCTTATACTATGTTATAAACTCCCAATATTGCTACTATTTCTTAGAGTATCAGTTATCTTTTAGAGCAATTAAAAATAATAAAAAGAAATATATTATTTTACCCTGGTGTATTTGATTTAGAGCATTTTACATTTTTTGTGTAGATTCCTGTTTCATCTAGTATCCTATTCCTTCTCCCTAAAGAACTTTAATGTTCATTGTAGTGTAGGTCTGCTGGCAATAAATTCTCTCCATCCTTGTTACTCATAAAGTATTTTTCCTGTGTTCTTAAAAGATATTTTCACTGGATATAGAGTTCTGTGTTCACTTTTATTTCTTTCAACATTTTAAAGCTGTCACTCCATTACCTTATGGATTGAATAGTTTCTGATAAGAAGTCTGCTATAATCCTTAAGCTTTGTTCATACTTTTTTTTTTTTTCATTTTTATCATTTCTACCTGGATACATTCAGGACATTCTTATTGCCTTTTATTTTCAACAGTTTGAAGATTATATGCATAGGTGTGAATTTTACTTTTAATCCTGCTTGGTATTCTCTGAGATTATTGGGTCTGTGATTTTTGCTAGTCATTAACTTTGGAAAATTCTGTTAAATCTCTAATAATTCTGCTCCTTCTCTTTTTGTCTATTACTTTGATTACATATGTAGTGGATTGTCTGATATTATCCCATAGCTTTTGGATGGTTCATTATTTTTCACTCTTTATTTGCTTTGTGATTCAGTTGTGGTAATTTCTACTGATCTATCTTCAGGTTCAGTGAATCTTTCTTTACGTGTCATCTCTATTGATTAGCCCTTTGGAGGTGATCTTTGTTACTGCTATTGTGTTTTTCCTTTGTAACATTCTCAAGTAATTTTTTTCTTATAGTTTCCATCTTTCTTCTAAAACAACATTTGTTCTTGGGTGTTGTCAACCTTTTCCATTAGTAACCTTAACATATTTATTACAAATATTTTAAATTGCCTTCAGTCCCCACACCTGTGTCAATTTTGAGTTTGGTTCTGCTGATTGATTTGTCCTTTGGGGGAATGCTTTCTCAGTTTTTTAAAACTCCTGTTTGGTCTTTTTATGCTGGGTAGTTTTTGTTTTTGTTGTTATTGCTGTTATTGCAGGTAAGGCCACAGAGATTGGGGGAAGCAGCTTTTATGCTTGGAAAAAGGCATTCCTGTTCTTCCGTGAGGCATTTGGTGTGGGTTGTTTTTCTTAAGTCCTGGTCAAGAGTTAGGCGGGGTTTGAGGTTCGTTGTTGCTTTAGTCATCTTGAGTATACCACAGGCTTCAAATTCCTTTTGAGATATCTTACGTTTAGGGTAACAGCGGTTTTTCCAGAGGGCTTTCATCAAGATCACCCTGAATTTCAGTTTTAGGTCCTCCATTCATGCTGTGCCTCAGTGAGAGTCTGTCTCTTCCAACTCTTCTGGCAATATTTCATTGTTACTTGCTATTTAATGCCCCTCAGCCTGGTGACGGGGATCAGTGGGGAGTGTACACTGGTGATTGTGATTAATCTTCTGTCTTAGGAAAGCACTGTGTTCCTGGTATCGTGGTGTAGCCTATTCAGTGTTCCAGCTTTTTCTACCACGATGGTTCCTCCTGCACATATCCCTACCTTTCCCTGGTAATACAACGGTTTGTTTCTGTTTCTTAGTCCCTTTTCCCCATTACCTTAAGGAAGATGGTTTATGTTGCCCTTCCCCTCAGATTAAGGCTTTTCTTTCCATCCAGGGGATGGGAAGAGGAGCACAGGGGAGTTCGGTGACTCTCACACAGCAGTTGTTATCACCCTTTGTTATTTCAGCCTAACAAGGGAAGCTTTATCAGCAGCTTCCATGGTCTTCCCTGGGAACAACTGGTGGAGTTCAAGGTAAAAAAGGCTGTAAGATTCTATGAACCATCTCCCATATGACATCCCTAGGGGCTGAAAACTCTCTAAGGCCTGCACTCAACACCCACCAATTCATCAACTATTTTTACTTCACTCAATGTCGATGAGAAAGTGGGGATATAGTGGTGCTCAGAAGTGACTGAATGCAGGAGTTGAGACTGGAATTCCAAAAACCTGTACTGTCTGTTTCCCTCCTTGACTGAAGATCAGTAGCCATTTCTTTCCTTTAGGCATACATTTTTCCTCTAGAATTGAAATTCACACTTATTAATAATAAAAATCCACAAATTTAGAAGTAGATTAGTTCACTCACTCATTATTTCAGTGAGTATTATTGCTTAGTCACACAAAATAATTCATTTCTCTTTGTTACAAAAAATTATTTGTTTGTACCTAAAATATGTTCATACATCATTCCTTCTACTCCCACCCTCAAAATTCCATTGTCTTTAAAATTCCATTTTCTTCTTTATTGTACTTGGAGTTCCAGGTGGTATATCTGGCTGTTACTCACAAACAAATTACTTTTCTATGGCTTAATAGAGGCATAATTGAATATAAAAGCAAGGTTTATAAAGTAATTTCAGTACTCTAGTACAAATCTGATTTCATAATGATAGAATGAAAAGCACAAGAGTGAAAATTGAAGAGGACTCAACAGCCATGTAAAGACCAACTAGCAGAATAAGTGAGTGTGTTAACACATAAAGGCACACCAGAAAGAGTGCCCTGTTGTTTCCCACTTTTCCTAAAACATGTAACCAGAGGTAATAAAATGGAGGCATTTAAAATATTTCTGCAGCTTTTCAGGTGATTGTTTAAACTTTCTTTACTCATCAACATTAATGTCAGGGATTAGAGAAATGAAGTAGCTACAGTAACATCCAAAATAATTTTATAGAAAATTGTATTTATTTAAAAAGTCTTCACTAAAATGTCCTTTGTCATTCCCAAATCACCTTTAGTATTTTCACTGAATTAACTCAGAGCATGCATAACTCCAAGAAGTCAAAAATAGAGATTCAGTTTTATGGTAAAGATGGTCAAAGGCTAGGTAGTAGAAACTTGTTGAGGTATTCTGGCTGTTGTTGTTAAAATCCTGATCAGCACCTCCTGGCACTGGTGAGATGCTGAAACTCTCCACCATAGCACCCTTATGGACCCATCATTGCACCGTCTAATAAACCAGGTCACCAACTCTCAACCTTTTAATTTTTTCTGCTGACTAACAGATTTCAGAAAGTACAAACAACTTAGATAGTTGCTTCTTAGAGGGATCAGACAGGTAGTAGTTCTTCAGGGTTTCCAGTGGCTCCTACCAGGGTTTGCACCTAAAGTCACCCAAATTACAAACAAATTACTTTTATGTGGCTCATATAATTTAAATCACAAATTCTTTTTATATGGCTTAATAATTCCAGTATTTAGGTCCACGGTGGTCATAATGCACCAGGGGCAAGACAAAATCATTTTCATTTCTGCACCACCAAATCAGAGTTTATCTCAGATATCTATCATATTCATTACAAAGGATACAACTCAGAAGCAGTCAAATGGAAGAGAAGCATGGGGCAAGGTGTGGCGGAAGCGAAACACAGCTTCCATGCCCTCTCTGGGATGCCACTCTCTTAGCACCTCCATGTGTTCAGTGTTCATGAACCCAATTGCTCTATAGTTTCTCTTTTCAGTCATAAAACAGTTTCTAATTCATACATGTTAAAATTTATCTTAAAGAAAATTGATGTGTTGAAGAATGTTATTATATATAAAGGGCACCAAAGAAAAGATGAGAGGACACCAAAAAGACACCTTCATCTTAACTCCTTTGATCAGATAACATTTTTCTTCCCCAGGTGTAACTTTTTCTGAGATTTAATGCTTCCTGAATCATGTGCTATGGGAAAAACAGTGATAGAACTTACGGAAGTATCCTTCATATCTACGAATAAAAAATAAAATAAAATTAAGTCAGCAAGACTACAAACCCTATAACCCTACGGTGAGTATCTCAAAAAATACATTTCCCTTGAACTTTTAGAAACACCAATTGACCGTTGTAAGTAGAAGAGGTAATGACCTCTGCAAAATGCATATACCACATGCCCCAGGTAAGTAAGTGCTTCCATCACAGATTTGTTTCCCTCCAGGCATCTGTCTCTCCCCAGATTTTCTTCTAGTTGATTGTTTTGAGATTTCAGCACAATCACAGTTTCCAAAAAAGTTATGAACTTGCACTTTGTCTGTTTTTTTCCTTGTAATTGTTGAGGCAGAACTACTTCTGACTCTCTACTGTGGTAGGCATTGTGTGGGAAATAAAGAGAGGAAGACAACATAATCCCTCCTGACAAAGATGCACACATTAACAAGGAAAGTAAGCCATAATCAAAGTAAAAGTATCACCTGTTTGGACCTGTGACTTTCCTAAAGAGAACACCTAAGACTTCAATGAAGAGATAACATTTGGGCTGGACCTCAAAAATGCAGGGTTTTATCAATTGGAGAAGCATGGTGAAGATGGTCTGGGGGAAGGCAAGGAAATGAATAAAGCCTAAGTTGGGGGATTCAGAAGATGCCAGTTTGTTGGAGTATAAGACCCAGGAAAATGTGTAGTGGAAATAAGACTGAGAAAGTGACTTGGGATTATATCATGGAGAGCTTCAAACACCAAGCAAGACAGTTTGCATTCCTTGTGTCTATCCTTACACCCTAAACCTTCCCAGGGGTACCCTTTTATAGTAGGCAAAAGACCTATTTCTAGAAATCAATCTGAAAGTCCAAAGATGTATGAGCATTACAGGAAAGTAAAGTAAAAAGGGGATGTCTTCCATCTATTCAAAGTCTGGGAATGTTCTACTGACAGCCAAGTATGTGAGCTCTGCAATGCAAGCCCTCGTCTTGCCAGATTCTGACTGCATACTAATTACATTTTTAGCATGGCTCACCTCTCTTCCCCAGTAGACCCTCTGTGCTGAAACTCATGCCTTCCATATGCTCAGCAGGTACATTAATAGGGCAATGACACTTTATGCTGAGGCCACTGCTAATACTTGTTCTTATCTGTGTGATCATTAGTAACTCTCAGAATAAAGTGGAAGAGCATTGTTCCAGGACTCATTCAATCATATAATACAGTTCCAGTAAATCACAGCAGGCTCCTACTGAAAGTACCATTTGGCTAGTTATATTCATGAAAGGGTTGGACCATTCTTTTTATGCACTTTGGTAGACAGGCTTCTGCAACCTGGGATGTATGGAGTCAGATTTACGTTTTCCTTAAGGTATCAGCAGAGTGTATCGGTACCTGCATCCATCAGCATTGCCTAAGGGGTGATTCGAGGGAGAATTGAAGAACCATCCTCTTTACCTTCTGAGAAGCATAAAATTCTTTCTTAGAGAATCAATGGAACCATGACTTAGTAAGTAGGAGTTGTCCATCTATTCCATCTGCCTTTGCATTAAGGCTTTACCTCATCTTCAAAATCCCCTGTTAAATAGAAAATCCTGGCATGGTAACATGCAACCAATCAAATCTCTTTTTCATGGGGCTTAGCTTGTTATAATGGTTTACAGGGTTTGCTTTTCTTCCTTAACTCAGTTGAGGGATGATGATACTCCCATTAACACCAGTAGCTCACTAACTACATCATCATGAGAATGAAAAAAGAGGGGGAAGAAAAAAAGGTGGAGAATATTGATAATTATATCTAATACATTGATTGCTTATCATGTGTTAGATTTTATTTCTAATTAATTTTAAATATTGTCATCTGAGCATCTCAATAACTTTAATAGTAACTATTATTACCATTTTAATTAGCACTGAGAATTAAAGAAGATCTTAAATTTTGTTGTTTGTTTGTTTTTGAGATGGGGTCTAGCTCTATTACCAGGCTGGAGCGCAGTGGCGCGATTTCAGCTCACTGCAACCTCTGCCTCCCGGGTTCAAGCGATTCTCCCGTCTCAGCCTCTCGAGTAGCTGGGACTAGACTACAGGCACGCATCACCACACCCAGATAATTTTTGTATTTTTAGTAGAGACAGGGTTTCACCATGCTGGCCGGGATGGACTCGAGCTCTTGACCTTGTGATCCACCCGCCTTGGCCTCCCAAAGTGTTGGGATTACAGGCGTGAGCCACCGTGCCCAGTCAATTGTTTTCATAAATTACACATTAGGATGATGGATATGTTAATTTGTTTAATGCAGTGATTAATTTGCAATGCACATGTATGTCAAATCATCATATGGTACATCTTAAATATATATAATTTTTGCCAATTATACATCAGTAAAGTTGAAAAAAGTTAAATAAAGCAAACAAGTTTTTAATAAATGACAAAATAGGGCATGGCAAAATCAGAATGAACCTCTCTATCTGATTTCACTGTGTTATTCTGCCTCCCACTGGGGGAAAAAGCATTCCATCACAAAGATTCTCAGGATGATTGATACATCAAAGTGAAATTTTTGAGAATTATTACTTATGAGAATACTTCACTTAATGGGGACACAAAGAGGAATGCAGTGGTCCTCAGAGTGGCCTAGGGCAGGAGGAGGAACTAGAACTCCAGGACATGTCACTGTCCACTTCCCAGATGGCCAAAGATCAGCAGCTATTTCATTCCTTCTGTGTGTTTGGCACACATTTCTTTAATTTTATCTTGAAGGAGAGAGACATATTCAGGAAAACTAGTATAGACAAAAGAAAGCAAAGAGAACACTAGTTCGCACGGAAAAGACATCTTCAGCTTAACTTTTAAAATCAGGTTCCCTTTCTGGGTCATAATTTTTTCTGAGATCTAATGATTGATCTCAGAGGAATGAAGCTTTTCATGGATCATGTGTTATGGAGAAGAGAGTGAAATTGAGGGAGTACTCCTCACTTATAAATAAGAAATGTAGTCATCAAGACTACAAAACCTGTCATCTCAGGCTGATTATTTCAAAACAAAAATTATCCCTGAAGTTCTACAAGTACTTATTGACCATTGTAAGGAGAGGTAATGAACTCTAGAAAAATGGATGCACTTTCTAAGAATAAAGAAAATAGTCGTTTATCCATTTTACTGGCCAAGGTAATTTGTTTGGCTGTTTTGCTTTTCAGAGTGTGTTCATATATTTTGTGGTAAGATTTCACATTACTCAGTAAACAAAATTAAACGAACTAGTTTTCAAGGGCAAAAATAAACATAGTATTTGAAGAACTACCCCTTTTGACACTATTATCATCATCAGGTAAAAATTTCTGGGCTATGTGCTATTATCCATTTTTAAAAGAAAACACCTGACACTTTCTTCAGATTTTTTGCATAATTAAATATTTTTCTTATTATCAAATATTGTCTGTTTGCCAAGGTCAGCAACACAACCCACACTTGTTTCAGGAAAAGACAGAGAGAGAGGAGAAAAGGAGAGAGAGAGAAGAAAGAGAAATTATTTGCTAATGTAACTAAACAAACACTATGATTGATAGTTTACTGGATGCAGACAAAGCTGTATCCAGGCACTCGAATCAATCCTCCACTCTCTCTGTCTCTTCTGGCTTTTCAGTAATCCCTCTCACCATTCTCCTACCTTTTTTCCCTCTCTGTCCTGCTTAGCTTCCATTGACTTGATTTACTAATACGCCCTCAACACATGGTACAAAACATGTTTCCTACAAACTCCAAGATTATATAGTTCTTACAGCTTAAATCTGGGAAAGATACAGACTTTCTCAGTTCTGAAAAAAGTGGATGCTGATTAGTACTGCTTGAGAAGGAGCTCACGCATTGTTCACTGAAAAGAGTCTTTGAAGGTCTATTCCTGGTCATGTGTTCTCTTTCGACATGTAGAACCTTGAGAGAAAACACTTCCAAAATCACCCTGGAGAAATAGATGTGAAACGTAATGTTTCAGGGCAGAAGAAGATAATACTAGTCATCTCTTAATCTACCTTAACTAAGAGAGGCAGTCTCTTCTAATTCATTTATTTCTACTTGGGTTTGTTTGGTGCATCTAAAGATGTATACATGCTTACTTTTAATCAGTAGCTCCAATCTCTTTATTACTAATTATGAAATATCCAGGTATTATATGCAATTTGGATTAACACAATTTGCTTTGAAGAGTCTCAAATTCTCTCAGAGAAGACAGATATCACAAATGTGGCAAGTCCAGTGGTCTTAGGACCATCAATACCATAAGAGTTTGGGGGAAATAAAAAATACCACCATGTTCAATGTACACAGCAATTCTAAAATGCATGCCAATAAATTAAGATGCATACTTTCTAATGGTCCAATGCAGCGAGTAGAGAATTTTAGTGTCAGCAATAGGAAATAAAAGAAACTTGTAGGAATACTATAGGAGTATATTATAGCTAGCAAACAATTATTTTAGCATAATCCAGAAAAGCGGCACAGGGGAATGACATTTGACCTGCTTGAATAATTTTGGAAAATAAGAGAAATCATGTCACGGGTGTTCAGAAAGCTTGATACAGGTATACAGTTGGTCCTCTGTATCCATGGGTTCTGCATCCATGGATTCAACCTACCATGTTTCAAAATATTTTTAAAAATTGTGTCTGTACTGAAGAACTACATACTTTTTTGTCATTATTTTCCTTATGATAGAGTATAACAACTATTTACATAGCATTTAAACAGCATGTATTATGTATTATGAGTAGTCTTGGGATGACTTAAAGTATATGAGAGGATGTGCATGGTTTATGTGCAAATACTATGACTTTTTATATCAGGGACTTGAGCATCTGTGGATTTTGGTATCCAAGGAAGGTTCTGGAACCAATTCCCATGAATATCAAAGCACGACTATACTTCACTTTAAAAAGAATAAAATTCGCACACAGAAATTTTTAATAAGTAATAGCATTTGTATATGATTTAGCCCTGACATGTCTTAAAAGCAAAGATAATGTTATCAGGAAACTCTAATCAGGAGGAAATAAAAGACAAGAGTGTTTCTTCAATTATGAAAATGAACAGCAAATAAAGTTAGATTTTCACATTTCTAAATTTGCTTCCATGTCTTCATTCACAGGAGACCATTTCTTTTCAATGAAAAGGCTCTCTCCAAGTGAAATTGAGCAATGAGCAGAATTTCTATTGAATTTTTTGATCTAGGCATTTTTAACTTCTGTCTTAAAAAGATAAGTGACTTTCTTGATATGGATTCCATATTTTAATGGATACAGTCTTTGTGAGGAAAAAACTCACTTGTTTATATAAACGCTGTATTTTGGAACTTGTTTTAAGTGAGATGAATGCAAAGCCATGTTACATCTTTAGTGTACACACAGAAATGCAAATCTGTAAGTCTAGTAGATTTCAGAAAAACTGACTAAAGAGGAGAAATCGTTTTGGATGAAAAGCTCTGCATGATTTTTGTGAGCTAATATCAAAGATAAGTTCATTAAATACATAAGCAAAATACTGAAAACAAGAAGTTTGACAAGACTCTGAAGTACATTGTGTATTTTGAAGAAAACAGAACTGACAGCCATCCACTCACCATAATAGAAGTGTGTTTACTAAACACAATGACAAAGAGGCAACTCCATCTCAGAAATAAACGCATTGCATTATGCTCTTTGACAGTGTCCTCCAACTATGTGATATTTTATGTGTGAAAATTATACAGGGAATAATTGCACATCTGCTTCTGTGTTCTTATAAATAATGAAGGAGAACTATTTCTTGATGATGTAGACTCTCACAAATTTTCTCAGGTCAAACCAATTGTGACCCAATTTTTCAAAATTTCAAGGCCACCCTTCACCTCCAGTTGTGACATAAAATATTTATGGGATTGACTAAAGGAAGGAACTGGGGATCTTTCAATTAGAAATATTCTGCCCTACTGTCGTGAAGCACAGAGCATGGAAGCAAATCCTATTATAGCTTTGCAGTTGTCTGGTGAGAGGGGGGGTCAATCAGAAGGAAACAACTTTATTCATTGGTAAAACTGATCCTACTACAAAAATAAAACTTAATTGTGGATCAAGTCACATGAAATCAGGTCCAAGCAAAACTCATAAGAAGCATTCAGTTTTATCCAATCAAATCATAGTTCAGAAACAAAATGGAGCTCTAAAATTCATAATACTGTATGGGTTCCTTGAAGCATTGAAGCACTCTGAAAACATGCCTCAGTAGAATTTTGTAACATTAAGACAGAATGTTGAGCCTCCTGTCTTCCTTCTCTGTTTAGCCAAAGCAACTCTGCTTTTGTGTGTGTGATGTACAAGGCTCCCATGAGGTCTTCACTTGATGACTTTAAAAACTTTGAACCCAATGGGCCAACATCTTGCAAAGCATAGAATAGTGAAGGACTTGCTAGAAGTAACAAATCAATCATTGATAGAGTTGAGATGAAACTCATGTCTCCTGACCACAATACGTGTGTGTGTGTGTGTGTGTGTTTGCTTGTTCATCATTATTATTCCTCACTCTGGCCAATATTTTTTAGCCTTGACTTAAATTAGAATCACTTGGAGACTCCTTATAAATTCCTATTCCCAGGGTACAAAACAGTCCCATTATTCAAAACTTCTGGGAATAAGACCAATATCCCACATGGTTTTTGTTTCGTTTTTGTTTTTGAGGAACAAGGAATTAAGTCCCAACAGGAGAAAGAGCAGAGTTGTTGTTTTTTGTGCTTTAGTAACATCTTTATTTTTATTTTTTTAAGTTCCAGGGTACATATGCAGGATGTGCAGGTTTGTTTCACAGGTAAACGTGTGCCACGGTGGTTTGCTGCACCTAGCAGGCCATCACCTAGATATTAAGCCCAGCGTGCATTAGTTTTACTGATGCTCTCCCTTTACCCTTTGCTGTCCCCCAACAGGCCCTGGTGTGTGTTGCTGCCCTCCCTGTGTCCATGCGTTCTCATCATTCAGCTCCCAGTTATAAGTGAGAACATATAGTATCTGTTTTTTTTTTTGAGATGGAGTCTCACTCTATTGCCCAGGCTGGAGTACAGTGGCACGATCTCAGCTCACTGCAACCTCCACCTCATGGGCTCAAGTGACTTTCCTGCCTCAGCCTCCCAAGTAGCTGGGATTACAGGCGCCCACCATTACGTCCAGCTAATTTTTTGTATTTTTAGTAGAGACTGGGTTTCACTATGTTGGCCAGACTGGTCTTTAACTCCCAACCTCATGATCCACCTGCCTCAGCCTCCCAAAGTGCTGGGATTACAGGCATAACCCACTGCGCCCAGCCTGATGTTTGGTTTTCTATTCCTGCATTAGTTTGCTGAGGATAATGACTTCCAGTTCCATCCATGTCCCTGCAAAGGACATGATCTCGTTCCTTTTTATGGCTACATAGCATTCCATGATGTATATGTACCACATTTTCTTTATCCTGTCTATCATTGATGGGCATTTGGGTTGATTCTATAAGTCCCCATTCTTCAAAGTATCCCAGGTGATCCCAATGTGTAAAGTGAAGAACCAGTGACCTCAGCAAAAATTTTGAATTCTGTGTTTCTCAATAAACAAGTCCTAAGCTGCCAAAACTTAAGCACTGAGTGATGTCTTAAGGTCTCAGTTTTCCCTTTAAAGCGTGATGAAATTGGATTAGGTCCATGTTTTTTAGCTCTGCCCTTGGAAACCCTTATGATTTCTGAAAACACATTCTGAAGGCAATGAAAACTGTAGGAGAAGCAAGAATAGATAAGATTTGGGAACTTTAGCCCACCACCCACCTTTATCTTTTTCCAAAAATGTTCCTAAACCGAGATTTTATTTGAAGAATAAAAAAATGCTTTTTTTTTTTTTTTTTTAATTTTTGTGGAGATGAGTTCTCCCTGTGTTGCTCAGGCTGGTTTCAAACTCCTGACCTCAAACAATTCTCAGTCTCCCCAAAAGTTGGGATTACAGGCATAAGTTACTGTGCCTGGCTGAGGTCAGAATCGTTGAACTAGTGTTTACAGATCTCTCACACTCACTAGTGTGTTCTCATCACATATTGGGGAGAAAGGGGTAGACCTAGAGAAGCATTAATGTTAATTACTCCTGGTTATCTAGTGCTTAATCCAATCCTTCCTTCTAGATACCTGATAGCTTCTAGTGACACCAATTATGCAAGTTTACTCATGGCTGTCTAAGCACTGAGAGTCTCAAGTTCCAGGTAATCCCTCAGTCCTGAGATAATGAGACAGTTGGTCACTGGATGAGTAGCGGAGAGCTAGCTAGGCAGCTCTACTCCATTCATGAATTCAACCCACAGTGGGTAGACATCCCACTTCTGTGTCTACCCAATTCATGGAATGCAGGGGCCTGGATGGATGAGTTGTTATAACCGAGAAATCAGCCATCTCCTTTCCTCTGAAGGTCTTTGGAGGGCGTCAATAGTAGCTATATAGAGAGAAGAAAGCTATAATAATCCATTGTGTTTGGCTAGCACTTAGTAAATAAAGCCATTTCCAGAAATAATATCTCACTGAGCTGGCTTTTGTATTTTTTACATTAGAAAAGACTTTCATTGTATCAATTTCTATAACTTCCTCAAGTCAGCACAGTATCTATGAGCCTTCAGACATGTATGCATTGCTTCCAATGAGTATACACTAAAAATCCTATTTTCTTCCCTTCTTGTTTTTCTCTCTGGCTTCTAGTCTATCTTTCTTTCCTACTTTTATTATGATTATTTTAGTTTTGGAATGTGTTTCTACACTTGAATAGTTCTGCTGTATCAGGAAGTCTTTATGCCTAATGTGATGCTTTCTCCTGCCTTCATCAGCATAGCAACAGTAATTTCTGTCATTTGAGGGCTTATTACGAGCCAGGCACAATGTTAATCAGCGTGATTATATTATATATTATCTCATTTGATGTTCACAATAATCCTAGGGATTAATATTTATATTTTTGTCTTGCTGATAAGCAAATAATGACTTTGCAAAATTAAGGATCTGGCTAAAGTTTACATGGAAAAAGCAGCAAAAGTAGGATTTGAATTCCTGTAATCAAAATCATCACACTAATTTGCCTCCCCAAACATATTCATGTTGCCATGTGCTCCTAATTCTTCCTGTACTATTTATCAGTTGCCTCAAAACATGCATCCCTCCACAAAACCACTTTATGCTGAATTGGGCAGGCATTATTATTCCCATACAACAGATAGGGTGATAGAGACACAGACTTTCCTAAGATGAAAAGACCAGAGCCAAGAATCTTAACTCACTTAACTGTTTAAGATGTTTCCAAAATCAAAATTCTGTTGCCTCTGGAAGGTTTAGGAATGAGTTTTAGGAGTTTATGAATTGTTCCAGACTTTAAAAAAATATTTCACATCTTTATTTCAATAATAACAAGAGACAACCATATAAAGCATTCTTCATCATTGTGGTCTAATACAAATTTCTGTGAATATAAAAATATTCTATATAGAAATATTACACATATGTATTGTTTCAATATGGTAGTCATTAGCCATACGTGGTTCTCAAACATTTTAATATGGTTAATGCAGCTGAGAAACAAACATTTTATTTGCACTTAAATTCAAAGTCAGTAGTCACATGTGTCTAATGGCTACCATGTTTAACAGCACAATATCTAACTCGGACGCCCACAAACTACAGCCCATAGGTAAAATTTGGCCTGCTGACTGTTTTGTCAATAAAGTTTAAGAGGAACACAGGCACACGTTTTTATACCTTATCTATGGCTGCGTTTGTGCTCCCACGGCACAGTTTAGTAGTTATGATGGAAGTCATGTAACCCTCAAAACCTAAAGTATTCACTATACGGCTCTTAACCAAAAAAGGTTGTCGACCCCTGGTCTAGATGGCCGATTCAGGTATGGCTAGCTTTGCATTTGTGTTTGCAATAGTCTTGTGCTGTTAAAATTTGAAAAAGAAAAAAATATGATAGGAAAAATGAGTAAATCACAATAGCACAGGTAGAATGAATGCTTAATAACCTGCCCCATAGACATCAGTTCTATCTTCAAATAGCAATAGAAATAATGAGTTGGTCTCAGCTTTGTAACCATTCACTATAGAACATTAATAGAAAATATGATGGTACTAAGTACACAATTAAAATTTTTCTGTCCCTAATTTATTCACTAAATAGACTGGATATTAATTTAATCTGGATTTTAATAGTACTGTAACACTACCATTACCTTCATTAAACAAGACCTTTGTGTATACATATATATGTTTGTATGTATGTATGTATGTTAAAAGCAGCACTGGAGTGATCAATAACAGAATTTGGGTTAAAGATGAATTTGAATACCCTAAATTTAGTTAATGCTATTCATGTTTTATATAACACCTTATGAAGGTAAGCATTCGTTCCGTTCAAGAAAAAAACAAAAACAACACAGAAATAAGTTAAGTACTGAAATAGACCTAAATTTCTATATTCTTCTTATTAACCTTGAAATTTTGTTCCAGTCAAACAAGATTATCTATCACATTTAATTAGTAGTGGTTATTTGAAATTTATCTTATTTATTTATTTATTGCATTTATTTTGTACATATATTTCACATCTTCAAGGAAAGGAAAAGATGAAAGAAGACAGGGAAAAATAGATGTGAGTGGAAAGTGATACAGGAAATTGACAGTGAATTCAAAGGACCCTCAGAGTTTGAGAATTTTCTGATGTGGGTGCATCACAGAGACCTCTCCCATAAACTCTTCTTTCCACTCTTCTTTCCACGCTTTACTGTAGTTACAATGACTTTAGAATGAATATGGAATCACAAGCTTTATAATAAAATATTTCTTATAAAATTTAAAAACTTCTGTGTGTAAAATATTTGGAGATGCTCAGATGAAAGAGACAGTGTAAGAAGAAAGTATCATTATGGTTAATAAAATTGCATAAATAGCTGCAGTAACCCACAAAAGGAGCCAGCTTTAAACTTTCACATCAAAGCAAAAAGCACCAGACATTGAGCCCTTTCTACAACCTCCATTTTGTGGAAAAGATTAAAAAGCTCTTCAGACTTTTGCCATAGTCATAATCTGGTCACTTAATAATAAGCAGAGTTGGAAATATCCCCAAGCTACTGCCACAATCTATTAAAATCCCATCAAGAAGTGATGGCTTTTCAACTGATTTTGTATTATTGGTATAAATAAGATATAAAAAACATTGTCACAAGATAGTCAGCACAAAAGGTTTTAGAATATGTATAGAAAAAAAGAATCTAAACCTATTGAAGCTGCCTGACTTCAATATAATTCAGGATGACATCTGATCACTAGTCATCAGAACATTATTCTACATTTCATACTATGACATTTTATAATAGGTATAACCCTTTCTTCATAATACATAAAGTGAATAAGAAATAAGATCTAAGAAGATAGTTTAGTTATAATTCTGTTAACAAATGTCTAATGTTCTGGAGGCTAAGAGAGAGAAAATAGAAGAAGGGAATTATGCACGTATTTCTTGAGCTCATAGTTAATCACTAACCCTCATGTTTTGGGCTCACCAAATAAATCTCGTCCCAATTCCCACAAACAATGTAAGAAAAATATCACATATTATTTCACTCATACATAATATTAGACACCATTTGATCCCGCAGCAACAAGTTTCTAAGAGCCAATAGATACGATCAGTATCTTGGAAGTAAATCCATTACTAAATTTTGCTGAAAAATGTCTTTCCTACACTAATAAGGAAGTACATCTCCCAAAGTTATGTACATACTAAGTGTTTCACTTCAGAGATGGTTCCTTTATACTATACTAAATAAGAGATTGAAAATGGTTACTCAGCTGCATATATTAAGCCTGATTGATGTTAATCCATTTTATACTTAATAAATCTCCAAATCATTGCTATTTAAGACTTCATCATATAAGGAGCAGGAAATGTTTTCACTCTCAAAAATGCTCAAGGGAAAAACAAATCCACACACACATAGAAAAAAACATGCATACTAATATTGAAGTAGGAAGGGAATGTTAATGCATTAATCTACAAATAAAATATACCCCAAATTATTGATGGTTTAGTAAGAAAGAAAACTCCATTAACCTTTAAAAGGGAGGTCACACTGTACCTATATTCAACTTGCAAAAAATTATCCCAATTATTGACCACCTAAAACTGAGGTGATGGAATTATTTCTGAGCTCCATGGATTCAAGGCTATTTGCTTTGATTGGCAAGGGTATGTGGGGAGCTTCCCCAAGGTGCACACATTAAGCTCTCTTGCACTGAAATAGAGTAACCACTGATAAGGATGCCAAGAATTCCACAGTTTTAAATGCAGACATTTATAGTTCTTAACTGAGAAAAAGGAAGCTAAAGAGAAGTTACAGGTGCTCTCTCAGGTCTATAGTCCTGAGTAAAATCAGATGCAGTTTCTGTCATGAATAAGTAGAGAGGAGAAATAAGTATATATCAAATAATTGGTATATTGTGACATACTCACACACAAGATAAAATGATCACAAATACTACCAAAGCAAGTTTTATTTTGCCAATAATACATAATATGTGCAATTCAGCCTGGTCAGAGAGGTTAAAGTTAATGCTTCAAGGAAGAACATTCCGAGCAGGGAAGTGTAAAAGTTGAAGAAGGAAGAAAGAAACATGAAAAGCAGCTCAACAGTCAAAGACAGGTTTATTTTGGAGGAAAAACCTGAGAGGGGCTTCTGGCTGAGTTAGGTCAGGAGCACTCTCTCTTAGAGACTAAGAGTAGTTAAGGGTTCAGGGCAGGAGAGCTTGTCACAGGCTCAGAATGTTTCTGCATCTCCTTGTCTTGCTTATCTGGGAGGAAGAGTTTTGGGTCTGTTCCCATACATCTTCCTGCAGCTGCAGACATGCCCAGTGAGTCTACTTTAACTTCCCTGTCTTAGTGCACTTAAAGAGAAAGGCATGTGCTTATTAGGGTCCACTGCTTTACCGGGTCTAATTGTATGAGTGTGAAGTTTGGTGGTTACCCAAGAGGCTTTCCCACCTCCCTCTGTGCCCGAGCTGTCTTATCTATGTTTTACTATCCGCTCTTTCTGGCTGCTTGTTGTTAGAATAAAAGTGATTCCTTTTAAATGTATGAGGTTAGAAAGGGAGCTGGAACTTAAAATGGTGGTGGTTGTCCAAGATGAAGGTGCTCCTGCTCTGTCAGGGAGAATGGTATATCCAAAGGTACTGGGACAAGAGAGAAAATGGCATAGTCAAATGGCTGGAGGAAGTCCAGTGTTGTCAGAGAGGATAGACTAAGAAGACTCATGAAAAGCAAAAGTGTCTGACTTCAGGTTTCTAGTTCAACATATAAACAGCTTGTATTTCATCTCTCCTGTCCTTGAACAAACTGGGAAGTCACACTTCTTCTAAGATGGGCAGAAAATTGAGATCACAAGGCAAACTGTCAATTCAAAAACAGGAGAGACAAGAAAATAAGGATAAAATTTGCCGGAAGCAAAAACTATAGTTCTCTTCTGGCAGGAACACACAAAGGGTAATTGACTAATTTCTAGACAATAGGCATGGACTAGTTGATAGAGAAACTCTCATGGTGGGGAGCGGGGGTCATCCTTAGGGGAATCTCCACACTATATTTGAGAATTACTTCTAAAAGTCCCACACTTTTGTGACTTTTACTTTTAAAAGCCCTCACCAGGTTCTCAGGGTGATGACTGCACAAAAATGCCCTCTTGTTTTTGGCAGGAACAGGGGAAAAGTTACCAATCGAAATACATCCAGGGCATTATATTCTCAATAACAAAGGCTTGTGTCATAGAAAAAAAATGCTACTAGGGCCAACAACCATGAGCTAGAGCCTAACTGACAAATAAAAATGGAAATACCTGACTACAGGACCTTCGGACATTCCTATTACACTTAAGCAGGGAAGGGGAAGAAGGGATGTGAGAAGCACCTTGAAGAGGCACAGTCCAGTAAAAAACCAATGCCTGATTATGGGAATATGGAGTGGTTTTCCTCCCTATACTGCACTACCCCATTAACAAGGCTTCTGGATAATAACAAGATTACAGTTGGAAAAAACCCCAGAAACTCAGACTCCAGTTCAGAGAAAGTCTCTAGGAAAACATAAAGATAACAGGGGAGGCAAAAGCAAGAATACAGAGGAAAGTTTAGAATCTAACATCTACAGGTGTAATAACAATATACCTGTCTCACTACTAAATATAGTCTAACTAGTGGCCAGCTAAAATTAAACCTCACTCACTAGGCCTTTTCCCCAATACATCATGTCCGACATTCAAAGGTGTTGCAAGTCATACTAACAGGCAAATAACACAGTCTGAAGAGATGGAGCAAACACCATAACCAGATTCAGATGTAGTAAAGACTGGAAATAATCAGACTGGGAATTAAAATAACTGTAATTAATATGCTAAAGGTTCTAATGGGAAAGCAGACAGCCTGTAAGAACACACGGGTGGCCGGCGCAGTGGCTCACGCCTGTAATCCCAGCACTTTGGGAGGCCGAAGCGGGCGGATCACAAGGTGAGGAGATTGAGACCATCCTGGCTAACATGGTAAAACCTCGTCTCTACTAAAAATACAAAAAATTAGCCAGGTGTGGTGGCGGGCGCCTATACTCCCAGCTACTCAGGAGGCTGAGGCAGGAGAATGGTGGGAACCTGGGAAGCAGAGCTTGCAGTGAACCGAGATTGTGCCACTACACTCCAGCCTGGGTAACAGAGCAAGACTCTGTCTCAAACAAAAAAAAAAAAAAAAAGGAAAAGAAAAACATGGGTAAGCCTATTGGTGGAAACTTTAAGAAAAAAAATCAAAAGTACATCGCAGAAATTAAAAGCACTGCTACAGAAATGAAGAATACCTTTAATTTTCATCCATAGACTGAACACAGTCAAGGAAAGATTCTGTGAGTTTGAGTTTATGTCAATGGAAACTTAGCAAACTAAAAATAAATTTAAAAGGAAAATAGAGCTTAATATTCAAGAACTGTGAGATGATTACAAAAGGTGTAACATATGCACAATGAGAATACCAGAAGGGGAAGAAAAAAAGAAGTAGAGGAAATATTTGAAGAAATAATGCCCAAGAATTTTCCAAAATTAATAGAAGCAAGCAAAGCACAGATTCAGGAACCTCAGACAACACCAATCAAGATAAATACCAAAACACACCAAAAAAAAAACTATACCTAGACATGTCATATTCAAATTGCCAATGCTCAAAGACGAAGAAAAATGTAAGAAGTTATAAAAATGTTGCCTATAGAGGAACAAGAATAAGAATTACATTGGACTATCCTTTAGAAACCATGAAATTAAAAGTGAGTGGAGTAACTTATTTGCAGAAAGAAAAGTAAAGGCAAACCACCAGGGACACGTTTACCCATGTAATAAATGTACATGTTTTGCACATGTATTCCCAGAATATAAAGTAAAATAAAATTTAAAAGAAAAGAAAAGAATGACATCTACTGCAACAAAACACCAAATGACAATTCTGCATACAGTTAAATGATCCTTCACAAATAAAACTGAAGTAATTTTTCAGACAAACAAAATTGAGGACATTGTTACCAGTGGACTTATGTTTTAAGAATTCATAAATGAAGTTCTGCAGAAATAAGGAAAATGATGTGTCAGAAACTTGGACCTACAAAAAGGAAGAGCATTAGGGAAGGAATTTTTAAAAATAATTTTATTTATTTGCTTTTTTTTTTTTTTGAGATGGAGTTTCGCTCTTGTTGCCCAGGCTGGAGTGCAACCTCCGCCTCCCGGGTTCAAGCGATTCTCCTGTCTCAGCCTCCAAAGTAGCTGGGATTACAGTTGCATGCCACCACACCCAGCTAATTTTTGTACTTTTAGTAGAGACGGGGTTTCATCATATTGGTCAGGCTTGTCTTGAACTCCTGACCTCAGATGATCTGCCCACCTCAGCCTCCCAATGTGCTGGGATACAGGCATGAGCCACCATGCCCAGCCAATTTTTTAAATTCTTAATTGATCTAAAAGATGACAGTTTGTTCAAAGTAATAATAGCAACAGCATACAGGGTAATGATTGATAGCTTATGTAAGTAAAGTGAATGACAGCAATATTTAAGGTATAGGAGGGAGGAATTGGAAACTGTCCTTTAGAGGCATATGCAGTACACATGAAAAACTATAGTATTCCATTGGTCTGTGTGTCTGTTTTGGTTACTGTTGCCTTATAGTATAGTTTGCAGTCCAATAATGTGATGTCTCTGGCTTTGTTCTTTTTGCTTAGGATTGCTTTGACTATTTGGGTTCTTTTTGGGTTCCATACTGATTTTAGAGGTTTTTTTTTTCTAGTTCCATGATGTTGGTAGTTTGATAGGAATTGTGTTGAATCCATAAATTGCTGTGGGCAATATAGTCATTTTAATGATATTGATTATTCTAATTCATGAGCATGGGATGTTTTTCCGTTTATTTGTGTCATCTCTGATTTCTTTTAGCTGTGTTTTATAGTTCTCCTCGTAGAGAGTTTTCACCTCACTGGTTAATTGTATTCCTAGGTATTTTATTCTTTTTGTAGCAATTGTAACTGGGATTGCATAATTTTTCTTTTTATTTGATACATCGTTGCTGGTTTGAAAGGAATTGCACTCTTTATTTGGTTCTCAGCTTGAATGTTATTGGTGTATAGAAATGCTACTGAATTTTGTACATTCATTGTATATCCTGAAACTTTACTGAAGTCATTTATCAGTTCTAGGAGAATAGATAACCCAGAAATCAAACAGCACATCTACAACTATCTGATCTTTGAAAAACTTTACCAAAATAAGCAATGGGGAATAGAATCAATAAATGGTGATAGGATAGCTGGCTAACCATATTGTAGAAGTTTGAAACTGGACCCTTACCTATCACCATATATAAACTTAAGTCTAATCCTCAAACTATAAAAATCTTAGAAAGAAAGCTAGGAAACTAGGATCTTCTCCAAATCCACCTTGGCTAAGAATTTATGGATAAGTCCTCAAAAGTAATTGCAACAAAAACAAAAATTGATAGGTGGGACCTCATTAAACTAAAAAGAAGAGTATGAATAGAGTAAACAGCCTACAGAATGGAAGAAAATATTCACATGCTAATACATCTTACAAAGGTATAACATTCAGTATCTACAAGGAAATTAACAAATCAACAAGCAAAATTCAATAACCCCATAAAAAGTCATCAAAAAACATGAACAGATACTTTTCGAAAGAAGACATACAAGTTCCAACTAACATAGTAAAAGTGCTCATTATCACTAATTATCAGAGAAATGTAAATCCAAACAACGAGATACTATCTCACAACAGTCAGAAAGGCTTTTGTTAAAAAGTAAAAACAAAGAAACAAAAACACAGATGCTGGTGAGGCTATAAAGAAAATGAAATATTTATATATTGTTGGTGGGGATGTAAATTAGTACAGCCACTGTAGATAACAGTTTGGAGATTTCTTGAAGAACTAAGAGTTGAACTATCAGTTGGCCCAGGAGTTCCATGGCTGAGTATATACCCAAAGGAAAATAAATTGTTCTACTAAAAGGACACATGCACTTGTATGTTAATCAGAGCACTATTCACAATAGCAAAAACATAAAATGAAGCCAGGTGTCCATCAATAGTGGATTGAATAGAAAAAATATGGTACACACACACTATGGAGTACTATGAAGCCATAAAAAAGAAGAAAATCATGCCCTTTGCAGCAACAGGAATGCATCTGGGCCATTACCCTAAGCAAACTAATGCAGAAAGTCAAATACTACATGTTCTCACTCATAAGTGGGAGCTAAACATTGAGTACATATGGAAATAAAGATGGAAACAAAAGATACTGGGGACTATTAGAGAGGGCAGAGAGAGAGGGGAACAAGGGCTAAAAAAATTACCTATTAGGCACTATGCTCACCACGTGGGTGACAGGTTCAGTCACATCCTCAACCTTAGCATCATGCAATATACCTTTGTAACAAACCTGCACATAAAATCCCTGATTCTAAAATAAATTTGAAAAAGAAAAAAATACATATATATATAGTATTAATTGAAAGTGTACTTACATTAGATATAAATATATACTGATGTTTTAGTCAGCAAGGGCTTCCATAACAAAATACTTGAGCAACAGAAATTTGTTTTCTCACTCTTCTGGAGGCTAGCAGTCCAAAAAGAAGTTGTCAGTATGATTGAATTCTGGTAGAGGCTCCCTTACTGTGTTGCAGAGAGCTGCCTTCTTGCGGCATTTACATTTGGAGGGGGGAGAGAGCGAGATAGAGACAGAGACAGAGAGAGAGAGAGAGAACCAGATCTCTGTTGTCTCTCCTCATAAGATGCTAATTCCATCATGACAGTTTCACCCTCAATACCTCATCTAAATCTCCCAAATGTCCATCTCCAAATACCATCAAGTTAGGGATTAATGTTTCCACATATGCATTTTGGGGACATAATTCAGTGCATAGCAACTGCAATCTCTAGGGCAAACACTAAATTATTTTAAAAAGAAATATAGGCTAAGAGAGGAGAAAAATTGAATCACATAAAATACAAAATTAAAACCAAAAATGGCATAGAATCCCCATCACCAATCAGCATATCAGCAAATAAAAAGTGGCATTTTTATTTGTATATACCTGTTTTCTGAGAGAATGAGGAATGTTATTTACTAATCCTCTTAAAACATCAATTGGTTATAAAAAGCCAGGAGTGGAGGAGGGCAGAACAATTGAGGAGGCCAAATGACTTGACCTAGGGTGATAGCAGTGGGAATTAGAGATAGGAGCAGATTCTATCAGCATTATTTTATGTCTTAACAACTTTATTTTCTCCCATTTAAAAATGTAACAGTAGCATATTATATAACAGTCATACTGAATAGTTGAACATTTCCAAATATTTGTAGCCTCTCAAAACAGTAACATATTGTCATTAACATTACTTATGTCCTTAAAACAAAGTCCCTGAAATTTAAAATAGCTAAACAAAGTGAAAGGGAATGGGAAAATTGGACTTCAGTGTAACCAGACCTAGATGATCTACTACATGTTTTTTAAAGGTGTAGTAACTAATTAGCAAAGATATATTCCTTCAAATGATGCAATTTATACTAGATTAAGTTTTGATTTTGAAGATCTTTAAAAATGTGTGATATAAGAGCACATGATAGATATTTGTACATCCAGGTTTATAGCAGCATTACTCACAATAGCTAAAAGATGGATGCAACCAAAGTCCAAAAACAGATACATGTATAATGGAATATTATTCCATTTTAAAAAGGAAGGACATTGTAAAACACACTACAACATGGAGGACCCTTGAAGATAATAATCAAATGGGAGAAGGCAGTCACAAAAAGACAAATATTGTGTGCATTGAGACCTCATATGATAACTAAAGAGGTCACATTCATACAGAAAGTGTAATGGGTTGTTGTTAGGGGTTGGGAAAAGAGGAAAGTGGGGATTTATTGCTTAATGGATGTGGGGTTTCAGCTTGAGAAAAAGACAAAGTTTGGGAAGGATGATGTTGATGGTTGCACAATAATGTGAATGTACTAATGCCACTGAACTGTTACAGGGGGAGCCCGCACCTGATAATTCAATGTTATTTCATGTAGGTTCTCTTCTATTTCCTTAAGTGTCAGCTGGTCTGATAAATAAAGGGAAAGAGTATGAGAGAGAAAATTTAAAACTGGGTATCCGGGGGAGACATCACATGTCAGCAGGTTCCATGTTGCCCCCCAAGCTGGAAAGCCAGCAAATTTTTATTAGTGATTTTCAAAGGGGAGGGAGTATACAAATAGGGTGTGGCTCACAGAGATCATATGCTTCACAAGGTAATAAAATATTACAAGGCAAATGGAGGCAGGGCGAGATCACAGGACCTGGGGCAAAATTAAAATTACTAATGAAGTTTCAGACACCCATTGTCATTGATAACATCTCATCAGAAGACAGGATTTAAGAGCAGACAACTGGTCTGACTAAAATTTACTAGGCGGGAATTTCCTCGTCTTAATAGGCTTCAAAGCACTATGGGAGACCTGGGCTTATTTCATCCCTCATCTGCAACCATAAAAGACAGACATTCCCAGAGCGGCCATTTTAGAGACCTCCCCCTAAAAACACATTCTCTTTCTCAGGGCTGTTCCTGGCTGAGAAAGAGAATTCAGCAATATTTCTCCTATTTGCTTTTGAAAGAAGAGAAATATGGCTCTGTTCCACCCAGCTCTCAGGCAGCCAGACCTAATGGTTATCTCCCTTGTTCCCTGAACATCACTGTTATCCTGTTCTTTTTTAAAGGTGCCCAGATTTCATATTGTTTAAACACACATGCTTTACAAACAATTTGCGCAGTTAATGCAATCATCACAGGGTCCTGAGGTGACATACATCCTCAGCTTACGAAGATGACGGATTAAGAGATTAAAGTAAAGACAGGCATAGGAAATCACAAGAGTATTGACTGGGGAAGTGATCAATGTCCATGAAATCTACACAATTCATGTTCAGAGATTGCAGTAAAGACAGGCGTAAGAAATTATAAAAGTATTAATTTGGGGAACTAATAAATGTCCATGAAATCTTCACAATTTATATTCTTCTGCCATGGCTTCAGCCATTCCCTCCGTTTGGGGTCCCTGACTTCTCGCAACAAACTGTAAACTTAAAAATGGTTAAAGTTTATGTTATGTATATTTCACCACCATTAAAAAATAAAAATATAAAAAACTTCTGGAACTGAATGCTGTTGATTTTATAGCCATGTGAATTTTTTTAATGCCAGTGAACTATACACCTAAAAAGGTTAAAGTGGTAAATGTCATATGTGTATCATAACATGTATATATCACTACAATAAAAAAGTATATGTATACGTTACTACAGTAAAAAATGTCCATGAACATTAAACAGAAGAGAGAGAAGGCAGAAAATAATGCAAGATAAAAAAGGAAATATGTGAAAGTCAATTGATTTTTATTTATCAGCAATGAACTGGAATTTAAAAATTAAAACATATTATTTATATTAACATACAAATAACAAAATATGTATATTTAACAAAATATGTAGATGATATATATGTGGAAAACTACAAAATTTAAGCAAAGCAATCAAACAGGATCTAAATAAATGGAGTTGTTATATATTCATGATTAAGAAGGCTCAATATTGTCAATATGTCTTCTTACCAACTTCATCTATAGATATAGTGCCATCTCAACCAAAATCCCAGTAAATTAATTCACATGTATTGAAAATATGATTCTAAAGTTTACATGGAGAGGCAAGAGTCCCAGAATAGCCAATAAAATAGTGAAAAGGAAGAACAAAGTCAGAGGACTGACGCTATCAGACTTCAGGGTTTACCGCACAACTACAGTAATCAAGAAAGGTGGTATTGGTGGAAGAACAGACAAATAGATTGATGGAACAGCAGAGAGAGGGTTCAGAAACAAGCTCACACAAATAAAATCAGCTTATCTTTGACAAAAAAGCAAAGGCAAGTCCATGGAAAAAGTATAGTTTTTTCAACAAATAGTGCTGGAACAACTGTACATCTACACTGAAAAATAGACAAATAACTTACACCTTTCACAAAAATTAAGTCAAATGAATCATGGACCTAAATGCAAAATTGTAAAAGTTCTAGAGGATAACATAAGAGAAAATCTAGGTGACTTTGAATTTGGTGATGACTTTTTAGATAGCACATCAAAGGTAGAATCCAGGAAAGAACAGTTGATAATTTGGGTTTCACTAAATTCAAACACTTCTGCTCTGAAAGACATTGTTAAGATAACAAAAAGCTAAACAAAAGATAACTAAAAGATAAGCTACAGGCTGGGATAAAATACTCTAAAAACACACATCTGATAAAGAATTTATCTCAAACATACAAATAATTATTAAAACTCAATAATAAGAAAACACATTTTAAAAATGTGCAAAATATCTGAACAGACATCTCACCAAAGACGACACACAGGTGGCAAATAAGCACATGAAAAGATGGGCGACATTATATATCCTTAGGGAATTGCAAATTAAAACAATATGATACCATGTATAACTTTTAAAATGGCTAAAATCCCAAACACTTAAAACATCAAGTGCCCACAGGTTGCAGAGTATGAAGAATTCTCATTCATTGCTGATGGAAATGCAAAATGGTACAAAATCTCCCAGTTTGGAAGACAATGTGGAGGTGCCTTACTAAGCAAAACATGGTCTTATCATAGAATCCCAGCAATCATGCTCCTTGGCATTTATTCAAGTTGAAAACTTATGCCCATACAAAAACACGCACAGAAACATTTATAAGACATTTATTCATAACTGTCCCAAATTGGAAGCAATCAGATGTACTTTAATAGGCAAATGGCTAAACCACCTTCGGTACAGCCATACAATTAAATATTATTCGATAAGAAGAAATGGGCTATTAAGCCACAAAAATACACAAAGGAAACTTAAATGCATATTACTAACTAGAAGAAGCCAATCTGAAAAAGTTACCTATTATAGGATTCTAACCATATGATATTCTGGAAAAGACAAAACTATAGAGAGTAGACAGATTAGTGGTTGCCAGGATTCAGAGAGAAAAGGGAGATGAAAGGGTAAGCAACAAAGATACAGGGCAGTGAAGCTGTTCTGTGTAATACTGTAAGTGTAGATCATGACATTATGCACTTGTCAAAAATCCATAGCACTGTGTAACACAAACCATGAACCCTAACATAAGCTGTGACTTCTGTTAATAATGTAATAATTGGTTCAATTTTTAAAATGTGACACATTAATACAAGATGTTAATAATTGGGGAAACTATGTGATCGGATGGGTGGGACAAAAATGGACACATGGCAGCTCTCTATACTTTCTGCCCAATTCCTTTGTGCCAGATTTTGTAGACTGCACGGAATTTTGTCTTACTCTTAAATGCAATGGAATAGTAAAGGTTTGTCTGAGACAAGGAGGGCAGCATGGTCCAATCTATGTTTCAAAGAGGTAATACTGCCTGCTCTGTGCAGAAAAGTTTGGCAGGTGTGTAGAGTGAAAGTGATGATAAATCACCAATAAGATGATTGCAATATTCCAGGTGTGAGATGAGACTTCATAAATGGCAGAGATAGAGAAAAGTAGATAGATATGAAATATAGTTAGAAGGCAAAATAAAGCGAACTCGGTGATTCATGCTTTCATGGAGTGTGAGATGAACAGAAGCAATGTAAAAATGTTGGCTCCCGGGACATTTACTGAGATAAGGCTGTGTTAGAGTTCTAGGGCCGCTATAACACATTACCACTAACTGGGTGGCTCAAAATGGGAACGATTTCCCCCACGCTATTCTCGTGGTAGTGAGTGATTTCTCACGATAGCTGATGATTTTATAAGTGTTTGGAAGTTCCTCCTTCATTCTCTCTCCTGCCACACTGTTAAGAGGGTGCCTGCTTCTCCTTCGCCTTCCGCCATGATTGTAAGTTTCCTGAAGCCCCTCAGCCATGTAGAACTGCGATTCAATTAAACCACTTTCCTTTGTAAAAACAAAACAAAACAAAACAAAAACAAAAAACTAACCCAGAAATTTGTTTTCTTCAAGTTCCGGAGGCCAGATGTCAAAACTCAAGGTATAAGCAGGGTTCCCTCCAAAAGTTCCCTGGGAGAACTGTTCCGTGCCTCTTCCAGCTTCTGGCGGCTCCAGACATTTTTGGTTGTGACAGAATTCTAATTTCTGCCCCTGTCTTCACATGATCTTCTCAGTAGGGCTGTGTCTTCTCCCTGATGTCTTTTATGAGGTCACTTTTGATTGGATCTAGGTTCCACCCAGATAATCCTAGATTACCCCATCTCAAAATTCTTAACTTGATTACATCTGCCAAGACCCTTATTCCAAATAAGCTTATGTTTATAGGTTCTTGATGTCAGAATATAGACATGCCTTTTTGAGGGCCACAATTTAAAAACTGCTATGTTAAAAAGAACTAAACTTTCATCAAAAATTTCGTGTTGGATTTTGAACCTATTAAGTTAATGTGCCTTTATGACCACTAAGAGAAGATGACAGGCAGGTAATTGATTGTGAGGTTAAAATTCAAGGGACAGAGAAGTCAGACGTATAAATGCAACATCTGCATAGTTGATCAACTCTTTAAAAATGACCAAGAAAACAGAGCACACTTGTGTTTTTTTCTATATAATTTGTGAATCTTAGAAATAACTCAAGCTATTTTTCCAAGCAGATAGAAAACCATGTAAAGTAAGCCATTCTAGTGTACAATGCATGCTCATGATCTTATCAAATCAAAAACACAGGGATTTATTTAAGTATTTCCATGAGATGTTTACTTTATTCCTTTGAAGTTAGGGTTGAAATGCTGCATTGTATCAGGAAGAGTTCATTCTGAGACTACCAGGAGAGGATACAGAACTTCCAGAAATAGAGGTTGGCAAAGTAACATCACTCAGAGCTGAAGAGATGAGAGGAAGTTATGCTTCGTCACAGGAAGAGAGACAACTTTTTCATGGTGTGGCCATTTTTATCCATATGGTCTTCAAAATTATTTGAAAACTAATATGCCAAATAAAATACAATTCCCCCACTAATTCACCTACTAATACAATGTTATTTCCAGAATGTATTTATTGACGTTTGATTTACATAACGGAATAGACCTTTATTTGTTCAATTACTTGGCACACATTGGCAAAAAAGCATTGCATGTGAAGCTCTTCAAAATAGATCTCTCATTCCTCTTTCCAGTCTTATACTGTGTGCTTTAAATTAGTCAGATCAGACGCCTGACCATAGGATAACTCAGGCCTACGTTGCCACCTTTAAAATTCTTTGTTGATACATTAACGCCAAATGATATGCTTTGCCTGTGATTTTAGTTTTTAGTCTTCAACACTGTTTTAATCTGTTAAATGCCACTTCCTCCAGCAAGCTTTATCCATCCACTCCCAATTCACTACCTTCAGCCCCATTAAAAGTTGCTGTTTCTATTTAGTATTTCCAGAATGTATTTATTTAAGTTTTATTTACATAATTGCATAGACCTTTATTTGTTGAGTGATTTGGCACACATATTTCCAAGCTGCCTAATAAATACACATCAGATAAAAGGGACTTTGTGTAGTCATCTTTTTTTTATCTTTTATTTTTCTAAATAATTGTAACTTTTATTTTAGATTCAGGGGGTACATGAGCAGGCTTGTTACCTGGGTATATTGTATGATGCTGAGGTTTGGGTTATGACTGATCCTGTCACCCAGGTAGTGAGCATAGTACTTAAGTTTTTCTGTCCTTACCCCTTCCCTCCCAGTGTCTGTTGTTCCCATCTTTATGTCTGTGAGTGCTCGATGTTTAGCATGTTTAGCTCCCACTTATAAGTGAGAAGATGTGACATTTGGCTTTCTGTTGCTGTGTTAATTCACTTAGGGTAATGGCCTCCAGCTGTATCCATGTTGCTGCAAAGGGTATGCTTTTATTCTTTTTTTTATGCCTGAATAATATAAGCATTTCCTTTTCTCCACAACCTCACCAGCATTTGTTGTTTTTTGACTTTTTAGCACAAACCATTCTGACTGCTGTGAGATGGTATCTCATTGTGGTTTGATTTGCATTTTTCTGATGATTAGCAATGATGAGCATTTTGTCATGTTTCTTGGCCCCTTGCATGTCTTCTTTTGATAAGTGTCTGTTCATGTCTTTGGCCCACTTTTTATGGGGTTGTTTTTTACTTGTTGAATTTTTAAATTCCTTACAGATTCTGGATATTAGACCTTTATTTGATCCATAATATTTAAATATTTTCTCCCATTCTGTAGATTGTCTGTTTACTCCACTGATAATTTCTTTTGCTGTGCGGAACCTCTTTAGTTTAATTAGGTCCCACTTGTCAATTTTTGTTTTTATTGTTTCTTATCCTTATGCCTTCAGAGACAGCAAAACTGTACTTGAAATCTGCATTTATCATGGCCACACACTATTTAACATTTCACCCAACAAGAACAGGAGCCTATATCCTTTTTCTGTGAATCTGGGTGCACTGTGTGACTGCTTTGACTTATGGAACTTAGTAGAGGTGATGCAATGCCAGTATCTGAACCTAGGTCTTAAGACACTGGTAATACCTACTTCCTGTCTTTTCAAATGCACAGTCTTGGAACCCAGTTGCCATGCTGTGAGGAAGCCTAACAAGTGATATGAAGAGGCCCATGTGGAGAAAATGTTCCCTAATTGTCCACCAACATGAAATTACATGCCATCTAAGTAAGGTATCTTGGAGGTGGATTCTCCAGCCAAGGTGAGCTCCTGGGGCTGACACTACATGAAGAGGAGAGGAGTCATTTCTTCAAGTCCTGTTCCAATTAAAGATTGACAGCAAAATAAGTGGTTGTTGCTTAAGTCAGTAAGATTTGTCCAGACAATGGGTTATAAGCATAAAAGACACATCAATTCTAGGCCACAGCAACTAATAGCTGTTACAAGAGGCCCTTCCCATCTCTCTATTCTGTCAAGAGGGTTTGGATGAGACTTTGGTTGAAGACTAGCTGACTCTCTGTTCAGAGATTCCTGAGGCTTAGTCTTTAATACACATTTATAGTAGAGAATCTTGAGAATGTTGGAACTTAAAAATAGGTTTTCCAACCGACTTACAAAAGAATAAAACTATTTTGGAGGACAGAGAGTCAATTTGTACAGTCAATACACATATTGGGATGGGGAGAAAATTGAATTTGTCTTTCTGTGAATGCTGCTAATTATTTTTGGACCATCAAACTGAACTTAAAAACCTACCTAGGGGTTACGGGTGCAATAAACAAACCAATACAACAAACAAAAATCTTAAACCAGTGTTCTGATTTGATTTTTTTAAACAAGACAGAACATTTTCAAATATAAATGCATGCCTTGTATGTTTAAGTAAAACATTTTAAAGAGGCCTTGCTGTTAAAGATTTACTATGGAAATTGTGAGAAGTTGCAAAGGCTGTCAGGCTGTGGTTAAGTATGAACTAATTACCAAATCTTTCTAAATCTGCTAGAATTGCCAAGGCCCTGCACTTTCAAAATGTTACATGATTCCAATACAAGTATTATGCTGTAGCAATAATTTGAATCTCCCATTTCCAAAACAAAACAAAATAACAAACAAACAAGCAAAAAACCTCATTGAGGACCCTTTTTTTCTGGGGAATATTTATGGTACAAATAAACAATAAAGATACTGTTATGCCTGATTCTTTTCTTCTTGCATCTCCAGAACTCATTTCCATCTCAATAAAAGACGTCTTCATTTACCCAGATAGTTGCCTCTGCACAAAAATATCTTCAGAGTCCTCATTGATTCCTCTTTTCTCACAGAGCACTTCCAGTTTGACAGCTTTTCCTTTAAAACACTATCATATCCGACCATAATTACTACTCATGATTCCCCTTCTGAGGCAATATCACATCTCCTGTGGAAATTACAGCAGTCTCTGGCCTAGAGCACTCATAGGCCTTATAGAGTCCTCTCTCAAAAGCCAGAAGGGATTTTTTTCAGAATATAAATCAGTTAGTTCATATCTCTGTCCTGGTCAATACCTTCCAATGGAAACACAAACCCCTACCCTGGCTCACAAGGCCCTAAGTGATATGACACACACCCACTTCTCCAAATGTGTTTTCTTTCACTTCATGTTTGACTAATTCCCTTCCAGCCTCAGGGACTTAAGCACATCCCACAGGTCCCTATCCAGAAATACTCTTCTCCCTGTTAACCCCCGGCTCACTTGGTTCACGAGTTAGCTTAAATGCCTCATCTCAGAGAGAATTCTTGGACCATTGTATCTAAAACACAGCACACTCTCTATTCTTCTCCCTACATTATTTTTTCTTCATTTATCTCTCCATCAACGCAATGACTAAATCAGTCTGTATATTTTTGTTTACACTTATTAAAATATAGGTGTTATATTTCTTCATTCTTATGAAAAGTATTATACTATAACATCAGTTTTTTAAATGAATAATATATTCTGAAGATTTCACCATAACAGTAGAAAGAAATATTCCTCATTATTTATCCATTATGTTTATGGCATCTTCTTCCTCTCTTAAGTTGTAACGTTTCTCCATTGCTTATGTATCCAAAGGGAACAAAGAAGAGGGCTTTGGTCAGTGACTCATTCTGACCGCCGCTGAGACACTCATTGAGGTAGGACCACTCTGCATGTGGCATGCCCTTCCTCCATGCGAAATGCAGGAGCCCATTGGAAGAGAGGGTGCCATGAATAAGGAGGGCACATGTTCTTCCTACTCTCACAGCAGTGGCTCCCTCTGTACCCCCAGTCTTAAAGAATCCATCTTATAGGCCTACCTCACTCTTCTCCAACCATAAATTCAGAGTTCTCCCCTTCTGAAAGAAATTACCCACACTACTTCCATGAATCTAAACTTTTACTGGAACAGTTGATTTATTCTCCTTCCAGAGCTGAAGGATACAAAGGTCTAACTCTCCTCTGTGGAGGAAATAGAAGAAGTAATAATTTATTTTCTGATGGAATAATGGCAACATTAAATGAGAGAGCAATTAGTTTTGTTTCAATTTATCCTCATGTGGAAGCAATCCTATAGTCAATGGCCATTCACATTATACAATGGACTTAGTAGGGTTAAGGATAAAGAAATTTTGCAGAGTTCTAGACTAGAGGAACTTGCTCTACTTTTGCTTATATTTTTCTGAAAAGAGGTACCATAAATGAGGTTTTTAAATTCTTAATAATAATAATGGATGGAAGTACAATTTAAGTCTGTAATAAAATGTCAGACAGATCAAGTAAAATTGAAATGATGTCTAACACATTATAAGAAATTGCCACTGCACTCCAGCCTGGGCGACAGAGCGAGAGTCCGTCAAAAGAAACGAACGAAAGAAAGAAAGAAAGAAAGAAAGAAAGAAAGAAAGAAAGAAAGAAAGAAACAAAGAAAGAAACAAAGAAAGAAAGAAAGAAAGAAAGA
>NW_012114711.1:9521912-9533862 GCF_000951035.1 Colobus angolensis palliatus | reverse complement strand
AGAAAGAAAGAAAGAAAGAAAGAAAGAAAGAAAGAAAGAAAGAAAGAAAGAAAGAAAGAAAGAAAGAAAGAAAGAAAGAAAGAAAGAAAGAAATTGCCATGTATTGGTCAAATAGCTGTGATTTATATTACTCATATAGAAAGGAACTTGAGACTTAAGGGAGTTAAACACCTTTCCAGCAGCACAAATTTAATAAATATATCAAGGTTAAAAGTGAAACTCATCTATAATATTTTTCTCACCACTAGTGATTTTCTTGAATAAAATGAATACTTAGATACTATATAAGACAATATCATAATGGTCTAAATAAATTTCAGCTTAATGACATCATTTTTTAAAAATAATAAAACTGCTATTAAACTTTATGCCACTTTTGGGAAGTCGGGGCTCAGAGCTAAATTAGATTTGATTTAGAAACAACAAATATTCGTAATGTTTGGCTCCTCAAATGTACTCAAGTGAATATTAACTGATATACTTCAATCCACACGGCCTATTCTGTTGACTGGCTTCCTTTTCTTCCTCTCTCAGTCTTGAGCCTCAATATCTGTGCCTATAATATCTTCATTATTCATATGTTTGAATTTTCTCCTCTTCAGTCAAACAGCAACCATCACATCTTATTAATCAGTGCAGTGCATAACCTCTGACAGATCCAACCAAAGTGGCTTCAGCAACAGAAAAAAAAAAAAAGTTCAGTGGATTGCTCAAGATTTAAGTTTTCACTAGCCCTTGCGTCATTGGAAATTATATGTATGCTTTCAAAGTACCTTTTATAAGACAGAATAAAAATAATGGATATATATAGAGAGATGTATTATATATATATTTGAAATTTTGAGAAAGCTGTAGAAACTGATCTAATAAACATTAAAATAAAACAAAGGATTAATAATGGACACACATCCATTTCTTCTAAAATTTAATCAACCTTCTTCTTGTTGAATATAATGTTTCTTAAAACTGGGGTTTTAAGCATTAATCACCAATTACTTTTTTGAAATAATAATTTAATAGTAAGTTCACAATATTATTTCTCTCACTGATTTATCTAATTTCTACATACTCTTGGCTTTTATTTAAAAAATAGTTCTCAAAACTTAGGAATTATGTGAAGTCATTATTTGCATGGAGGATTTGTTTTGTTAAATACTGTTGTCTCACAGACCTCTGCTCTCAGAATCAAGTCGTTTACAGGGTTAAGAACACACAGAATAAAATGCTCCCTTTCTCTCTTTTATCCTTGCACATAAAAGATTAGGATAATTCTGTGTCATATCTTTGTCTCCTCTAAAATCACCATGATAGCTGCTGTGGCTATTAAAGAAATCCAGGTTTATGTTGTACCTTGCAGTCTATTATTTTTCTCTATTATTTGCCCTGTTCATTTGATCTTTGCAACAGTTGTGAGGCAGAAAAAAAAAATTAGGCTCAGAAAAGCTGAGATCTCCTGTTCCATGACATACAATTAGGAGATAGATGGCCCAGTCTGACCGTTTTCCAACTTCAAATCAGCTCTCCTTTCCTCAGCATTTATGTCTGAGAAAAACACTAAATAAGGTGAAGGTGACAAACAGGTTCATAGTAAAGGTTAACAATCAAATCATCCTAGCTGTTACTGCCAATAAAGTTGTATTGAAACACAGCCACACCCATTCATTGTAGATACTTTCATCACACGATGGCAGAATTGAGTAATCGGGATTAAGATTTTATGGCTCACAGAACCATATTTACTTTAGGACTCTACAGAAAAATGTTTTCTTACCCAGCATTTATATACACAGCCATTTATATACCTGGGGCAATGTGATCAATTGATTAAGAACTTAAGCATGGTTGGAACTTACATTTGATTGAACTTTGTTATTGAGAATTACAATGTTTGCAAAAAAGCCTCAGAATTCTCTTAAAATGAGCCTCCTTTCCCACCCCAATTGCCACGTAATAACAATGTATGTAAAATAGTTTGTGGTCTGTGATATACAAATCACTATTGAAAATTTCTATACTAATGATGTAAGACCTATTATTAGAGATGTAAGAATACTTTTTAATGGAAATTTGCTTGAATACTTTCTGTGTCAGAAGTGTGAAGTTAATATAATTTAAAATAGCTCTTTATTGGGCAGCTCTGATGCTTGAATGTTTCTTTGTATTACCAAAAAATTATATTTTTATGAAAATACATCAAACACTGGCAAATCTTGCCAATAGTTGAGAAGAATTTAAATATATTTTAGATTCAACTAAAAGTTTTTAGATACATACAATATCTAAGGCACTGAAATAGACATGTTAACATATTGTGATGATTAAATATGATTATATATGTCAATGTTATATTTTCCCATTTTAATTATTAGAAATCAATTTCATTTCCATTCTGCAAGTAAGTGAGAGAATCAGAATTTAAATCCAAATTTTCTAGGAATTCAAATCTGAGGCTTTTTGTTGCCTCAGTGATTTTCTACTTTCTGGCTTTTTTCCATGCTATTTTTCCGTATCTACCAGTTATCCTCTAAAAACTCTTGTTTTCTCTCTTTTGAGTAGACCAAATAATGTTCCTTGTTCTTGTCTAGCTGAGTTTTTGTCTATCTGACCTATTTCCTTTGGCAAAATTATGAAAGCATAGAGCCTGCATATTTGTTTAGTCCTTTCTGGTGTTATAGGAATGTGTACTTTTTAAATACTAGCTCCCTCCAAATTCCACCCTGATATTAAAAGGTGAAGCTGGCTGGGCTTCTGGGTGGAATGGCTGAGCACCAATCAGTGCTCTGTGTCTAGCTAAAGGTTTGTAAACGCACCAATCAGCACTCTGTAAAAATACACCAATCAGTGCTCTGTGTCTAGCTAAAGGTTTGTAAACGCACCAATCAGCACTCTGTAAAAGCAGAACAATCAGCACTCTGTAAAATGGACCAATCAGCAGGATGTGGGTGGGGCCAAATAAGGGACTAAAAGCTGGCCACCCGAGCGAGCCAGCAGTGGCAATGTGCTCCGCTCCGATACCCCACTGTGGAAGCTTGCTTCTTTTGCTATTCACAGTAAATCTTGGTGGTGCTTACTGTTTGGTTCTGTACCACCTTTATGAGCTGAAACACGCACTGCAAAGGTCTGCAGCTTCACTCGTGAAGTCAGTGAGACCACAAACCCACCGGGAGGAACAAACAACTCCAGACATGCCAACTGTAAGAGCTGTAACACTCATTGAGAAGGTCTGCGGCTTCACTCCTAAAATCAAGCGAGATCACAAACCCACCAGAAGGAAGAAACTCCGGACACATCTGAGCATCTGAAGGAATAAACTCCATCACACCATCTTTAAGAACCGTAACACTCACCGTGAGGGTCCGAGGCTTCATTCTTGAAGTCAGCGAGACCAAGAACGAACTGGAAGGAACCACTTTGGGACAGAATATTATTTTGAATAACTGCTCAGTGATGTTAGCTATGTTAGCTTGATGTGTTGGTTCATCTAGTTGTCTGATATGTATCTATTGAACATCCTTCAGTATTCACCCAGGACTAGGCACTAGGAAAATACAGGAATAAGAAAGCCATTGTCCCTGCTCTTAAAAACCTTAACATTTACTCTGAGTGGTTAAACTAAATCCTAACTGAAATATGTATTGAATTTAACCTGCCAACCCTTTCTCTAAGGGACTATTTCAACAAATGGAAAATTGGGAAAATTATTAATAATATGAAGAAACACAATATCTAACATTTTATTGGGTAATTTTTCTGTTTCAGCCACTGTTCTAAGACTTTATGGAAATTATTTCATTCATTTCTTACAAACTAATAAAGTGTTTGTATTATCACTGTTTTACAGATGAGGAAATGAGGGCATAGAGAAGTTAAATAATCTCTATAACCTGTAGAGTACACGGGCTATTTGTGAAATGCACCAAACCCTTGGCAAAATAAATCAGAACCTTAGGTAATGTTGACCTGTGCATTGCTGTTTTGTTTTTTTTAATCTTCCAGATGATACTAATGTGCTATCATAATTAAGATCATAGCTCTGCTCAAATCTCTTTCCTTCATATCCTAAAGGTTTGGTACGTTCTAGTCCTTTAAACATGAACTTTCAGGTCTTTCTTGTGGAAAGAAGAAAAGATCCTCTTTCATTAAAGTTTTTATGTTCCAGTGTCAAATATGGGTATAAACAATGGGCGCATAATTTGGAGAACACACTCACACTTTTTCCTCTAAACCCTGATAAGGTTGGTATTTGTCTTTGGACAAGCCTTTTCTGCCTCTGAAGAATTCAGTTTCTTCCTGTCTGTAAACTTTCTGGAAGTTTGTAAAAGGACAGAGTTATGGACCTCATTCTTTGGAATTTTGGTGTATTAGTCAGTCCAGGGTAGATTATGTTGCAATGATGCAACATCTCAGTGGATTAAAACAAAAATCAAAACCTTTCCCTACCTATAAAAGCTTCACAGGATTTTTGGTGTGAGTGGTCATGAAAGTGAATTAAAATAACGCTGAAACTGCTTGGTATGACTTCACTGGAAGTCAAGAATAACAGAAAAAGGCAATTACCAGAGTCCACCCCTCCTGTCTCTTTTGTTAAAGATCAGCTACTCATCACGGGAGGCAGGTTGTCATGGTAAGGGAAGCAAAATGGGCATGCCATAGAAATAATGGGCAAGAGGTTATTTATAACTTCTTTATTAATATATTTTTTCTCATCCCGGTATGGAACATTGCATCACCTGTTCTCTCATGAGGGAAGGATGATTTTCAACATCAATAAAGTCTCCCGAGGGACCAGCCTCTTTGTCTTTTCTAAATTAATCCAGAATCTCGAAAGGCTACAACTATAGGCTGAATATGGTGGCTACAAAAGAATTGGGGATATCCAAGTTGCCTTAGACAAGGAGGAATTAATGAGGCAGATGAGAAAGTGTTCCAGGCAAAATACAAACCAAAAAACAACATGGTGTTCAAAAAAAAAAAAAAAAAAAAAAGCCATGGAAGCACAGGAAAGCATGACACATCTTGGAAAATTGCAGTAATTTCATATGGCTGAATAGGCTAGACAATAGAAGGCCTCATATATTATGCTAAAAATTTAGTACTTTATCTAGAAAAAATTTTAAGTTGATTTACTCAAAGTTATGCATCGAGTTGAGAGCAGAATATTGATAGGAACATTTGGCTTTCCTCATTCCTAGGTTAGGAGACATGTTTGTAAAGGCTTATGATACATATTTAACAACCATCTCAAATGGGGGGACACATCTATATGAAACACTGATATCCTAATTTCAGTGTTTGACCTATTAGTGAATTGTGGCACACACTGTCCAAGCAGTAAACAGCACTCACTTACATCCTTAATCTTTTATTACTGGCATATATTAAGCTCCTTTGAAGCTGGAAAATACATGTAAATACATCATTTTTTACTTTTTTCTTTTTTCACTGCAAATGCTGTAACTTCTCCCCTGATATTCCAGAGACATTTAGGCAACTACTATCCCTTTTATTTGCTTCATTGCTGAGTCTTGACAACTTCAATGATATCACCAAAAACTGCCACAACTCTAGGATCACCGTGTTGTGAAAATTCCCATTAATTCACTCTAAAGTGCAACTCTTTAAACAACAGGGACATATGTTTGGTATTTTAAAACTCGCTAGCAATGGCAAAGTAAAAATTCACCAAAAATCTAATATGAGTCAAATACTAACATTAGGCATCAGCAGCAAAGAACGGTCATTTTTAATGAGCTGCCAATCATATCTGTATCCTGTCTGGAGGCATTTTCTCTCTGGTGAAGTCATCTAAACCAAGAGGAGACATTATGTGTAGGATGAGAGGGTAAGCAACTATGAAACTTCTGACTTACAGGCCTTCCACTCTCCTGCTACGTGAATCAATAATGAGTTGAGCTGTAGTTAGGAGTAGCAATGGATTTATAAGAGTATAATATAAAGAGAGCTTTTCAGAATTGTGAAGCATATCAGAGTGTGAGAGGTAGGGGTAAGACAGTAAAAATGGAGATGTAATGACCAGTCTGTTCCATTCCCATCTTCACCATCTTGTCCAGAGCGTGTACATTAAAGCAGGACAACAGAGAAGGTGGTGGCCAGCTACAAATATTGTCATTTGACAGGCAGGTCCATGAAGCCTTCAACTGACGTATCTTCCTCTCTAACCCCAAAGTTTAATGACCTATCCTCACTTAGGTATCTTATAATTTATGTGACCCAGAAAATGAATATGCAAATGACCGCTTACTCTATTCAGATCAAAAGCAATAGTCACACAAACCAAACACATTTATGTTTAACATGAGAAAGAATAAGATAAATTAATTACTGGTCAGTACTGTTATTAGGGTTCTCTAGAGAAATAAAACACACACACACACGTATTATAAGGGAAGAAAAGAAAGAAAAAAGAAAAAGGAGAGAGAGACAGAAAGATTGAGGTTTATTATTAGAAATTGATTTACCATGTAATTACAGAGCCTGAGAAGTCCACAATCTGCTGTCCGCAAGCTGGAGACCGAGGAAAACTAACTCCAAGGCCAGTCAGAAAAGCCAGTGTTATAAATCCCAGTCTGAAGGCAGGAGAAGACGAGACGACCCAGCTCAAGCAGTGAAGCAGGAAAAAAGGGCGAATTCCTTTTTCCCCCACCTTTTCTTCTAGTCAGACTCTCAAAGGATTGGAGGATAGGTACCCACATTGGGGAAGGAGTTCCACCTTACCCATCTTCTGTGGAAACACCCTCTTAGATCCAGAAACAATGTTTAATCAGGCACCCTGGCCCACTCAAGTTGACACAGAAAACAAACCAACACACGTACTTTCTTGCTTAGTTACACACACCTTTATTTTCACTTTTTTTTGTCTATCCCAAGATGGAAGCTTATTTACTCTCAAGAAAAGCTTTCTAATAGCTATTAACAGGTGCCCCACATTTCTTGCCTAAATTCTACCCCTATCTCTAGCTCTGTGTTGTCTAGTTTTAGAACATTGGAAATGAAAAATAAAGGACTAATAATCTACTATACATGTCTCCTGCTTCACACCTCCAAGACACTTCTCGTTTTCTATAATTGGAAATGAACCCCATGGTCACCTATCAGCCAAGTGCTGATGTAACATCTTACAAAATTCACACTGACACCTTCCCACTACTGTGTTAGCTCCCCTCACCCAGAAATGTCTTTTTATTTTAGAGTCACCTATTCTGATATCAGGGTACAAATAAGACCCTTCTAATATGCCCAGAGACATTTAAGTCCACTGTCCACTGTGTACTTGTATATACCTTTAAGAGATACAAACAGAACGTTCATCCCTTTCTCATTGACCATAACTTGTTTTTAAAATGTTTTAATTTTTTTGTTTTTAAGTTTTATTGAGGTGTAGTTGATATATAAAAAGTGGTCATAGTTAATGAATAATACATTTTGAGGAGTTGGACAGATGCATGTACCGTTGATACCATCAACACAATCAAACTACTAAACATCGATCGCCTCCAATTTTCCTGTATCCTTTTGTGGTTTGTTTTCTGTTAAGAAAATTTAACATGAGATCTCTCCTCTTAACTTGTTTTAAAGGGTACAATGTCATATTATTCACAATAGGTATTATGTTGTACAGCAGATCACTGGAAATCAATAATTTTGTATCATGAAATGTTAAAGACATTGTGTGACAAGTTCCCATTTCTGTCTCACCTCAACTGCTCGCAACCACCTTTCTAACTTCTGCTTCTGAGTTTGACTCTCTTAGCTTCTTCATACTGATTCTTAAGGGTAGCCACTAAATGCATTCATCTTTGTGTCCCCAGTCATGACCATGATTTACATGTAATATAATAGATCCCTCAAAAAAATAGTGGCTGAATAAATAATGAGTATATTAAGTAGCTTTGTGAAGTCTCCTAGCTTCTTCATAAATTAAACTTAGACTGAAATGTCTCAGAATTCTCTATAATAGCCCAGAAAAGATGCTTTAAAGTAAATATCACTATGGCCAAATATGTTTCTTTTAAATTTCATCTATTGAAAGACAACACTCTACCTTTTACCTCCTTTATTAACATCAGACATTTTAACACTTCATATGAAAACTTAAAATATTGCATGTAGCCAAGTCTGCATAAACTGACACCACAACAGAAACATCCTATTTCTTGGTAGGGGGATGGAGGTAATAGACTTCGGGATGGTTTATGAGCTCAGGCTCCAGACACAAGCCACCTGGGTTCAATATCCAGCTTTACTTCCTAAAGAAGACTTTGGGAAAATTGCAGCCTCCCTGTGCATTAATTTCCTCATCTGCAAAGTGGCATCAAGTCATAGGATGAAAGAAGCGACCAGTGCGTAGGATTACTACAGGGATAAATAAACTAATGCATGGAAAACAACAAGGAGCCAGGCACATGAACTCACTCACTATCACAAGAACAGGTCGGGGGAAACCACCTCCATGATTCAATTATCTCCACCTGGTCCCTCCCACAACATGTGGGGATAATAGAAACTACAATTCAAGAGGAGATTTGGGTGGAGACACCGCAAACCATAACACTGAGGTTTTCTCATCTGAAAAGAGACGTGGTAATACATAATTTGTAATGCAGTGTTGGTGCATTACATGAGAAAATACAAGTTTTAGAAATGTGGATGATGTCAAGGCATTTTAACTTTCTCTTGTCTCTCCAGAGTTCATTTTTACACTATTTTTACACACCTCTTGTGAATTGGAAGGAGGTAGAGAACCCAGATGTCACAGAGTAAATTCGTCAAAGTTCCTTCAGCGTTGTCTAGAGAGACAGACCTTGTTTCAAAAGGGACATTTGACTTCAAATCTAATAATTCCTGTCTTTAGATGTTATTAATAGTCTGAGTATACCATAATATGAGAGCAACATTCACACTGTATGGTTTTCCACATTAGATGTATGAGAACATCCCAACAATCCTTTTGTAGCATATCCTGTTTTTACAGACATATTTTCAATAACATGATGCTCCTTCAGACAGCTGCTGTCAGAATCAAGCCTTTCAGCTGCCCTGCTTCCTTCCCAGTTTCTACAGGGTACGCTACCTGATATGTTCTCCACCTGGCAGTTGGAGAATGGATAGCTTAACACTACCACCCTCATTGACTAATTTTCTGTATTAGTTTCCTGATGAAAGAAACAAACATGGAATTCAACTGAAACTAATTTTTAAAGAGATTATGGTAGGAATCGTCCCTGTGGGACACGTTCAGAGAGTGCTATAAACAGAACTAGCCTCTGAGGGAATAGAGTGATTTCTATTAACCTGTAATAGTCTCCAAATTTTGTTCTTTGAGGACGTGATTTAGGAAAAAGAAACAGAGGTCCGGGTGTCCGGATACCACTTTCTTACCTTAGGACCTCCATGATTGAGCAGGAGGAAGCATATGCAGACAGTGTTTACAGTCCTAGCTTCCTGCTTGCCACCTAGGATGAGCTCAATACATGATTGCTGAATGATTGAACTAACTTGAGTCCCTGACCACTGAGTGTATTAGTCTGTTCTCACATTGCAGCAAAGATACTACCTGAGACTGGGTGATTCATTAAGGAAAGAGGTGTAATTGACTCACAGTTTAGCTTGGCTGGGAGGCCTCAGGAAACACACAATCATGGTGAAAGGGGAAGCAAACACGTCCTTCTTCACAGGGCAGCAGGAAAGAGAATGAAAGAGTGCCTAGTGAAGGGGGGAAGCCCCTTATAAAACCATCAGATCTCGTGAGAACTAACTCAGTATCACAAGAACAGGTTGGGGGGAACCACCTCCATGATTCAATTATCTCCACCTGGTCCCTCCCACAACATGTGGGGATAATAGAAACTACAATTCAAGAGAAGATTTGAGTGGAGACACCACAAACCATATCACTGAGGTTTTTTCATCTGAAAAGAGAAGTGGTAATACACAATTTGTAATGCAGTGTTGGTGACATGAGAAAATACAAGTTTTAGAAATGTGGATGATGTCAAAGCATTTTAATTTTCTCTTGTCTCTCTAATCAGAGTTTATTTTACAGACACTATTTTTACACACCTCTTGTGAATTGGAAGAAGGTAGAGAACCCAGATGTCACAGAGTAAATTCGTCAAAGTTCCTTCAGCGTTGTCTAGAGAGACAGACCTTGTTTCAAAAGGGACATTTGACTTCAAATCTAATAATTCCTGTCTAACTGGTGACAGATCTAATTATGCCAGTCCAAGTGTATTCACCACTTATAAACCAACACCCAATGTTTTTCCTTTTCATTCTTTTATTAAAATAGTTTATTTATGAAAGAAAGACATAGTAGTCTAAAGTAGTAGTTGTCTCAGCAGTAGTTATTGTATTTTAGCAAAATAATAGTGATAACATTGAAGACAGTAATGATAGCAAGTTAATATTGAACAAGCTCTTATTTTGAGCTAGAGGCTGCACACTTGCTATGGTCATCTGGGGTGCTTGCTCTTCCAGCGTTGATCATCCCTTTTTCATCCTTTCTTGGTGAGGGTGGTCTAGGTTGCCCCTCCCTGCTCTCTGGTAACAGGAATGAACATTTAACCTACACCTGGCCAATATGCATATGTCCATCCTCCTGGCAATTTAAGCCTGATGATTTCATGAAACAATGAGAATGTTCTCTTTTCCCTCATTTTGACAAAAGAGAGGATATAAGCCTGACTTTCTGGCATGCCTTCCTTTACATTACAGGGATAACTCATTTGATGAACCTAGGGAAACTACAACCAAGAAACAGAACAGATTTCTGATTCCATCCTTTGAATTCCTGGAACCAGCTATACCTGAAGCCAACTAATCAGGGGCTTTAAAGCCATGTGAGCCAATAAAGCTCCCTTTTTACTTAAGTGACTTTGAACTCAGTTTCTATCATTACCTAGAGATCAAAATAGGTCTCCCAATATTTTTAAATCAAGAATGGTCACAGAAGTCATGGGACTTTACCACATGGATTTAACATTTCTACCAAATTCTCATAAAGGCAACTTCAAGAAAGTCCTACAGAGTTTGTATCTAAGTACATAATTCCAACCTCCTGAATACCACACTATGCATTATTGGGCTGCTAGACAAGGTTCTCAGGATCATCTTTTATCCTTGCAAAATATATCCACCAGCAGTAATTTTAAAATGTGTATCCAGTTCAAGAAGTCTAAAAACTATTTTAAAATTCTGCAATAAAATACAATTTTGAATATGTGATACTCCCCAAATATAAGCCTTGTATTTAACACTGAAGTATAGTTGAATTATAGAGAATGTGACTGGGAATCAGAGCAATGGATTCTGGCTTTGGTTCTAGTAGCTGCAAGTTTCAGCAAGTCACTTTACTTCTCTTATTCTCTGCTCTCTCACTTATGAAATAGGAGTAACAGTAATGGGCACTTCAAATGAGAGTAGTAAGAATCATAGCGATGAGCAGCTAAACTTTGCTGGAAAATGCCTGGCAACCACTCAGCCATCGTGTAAGAGGCAAAAACATGCAGCAATATCTCTAGACTTAGCTGCTCATTGTACAGAGGAGGAAATAAAACATCAAAAGGGTGAAGGGATTTGTCTAGGCTCATTGAAGTAGCCATGAAGCTGGCCAGAGGCTCCCTAGGTTTTTCTCTTTATTGTGTTTTTCAACTTGCATAATCAATCCATATATAATCTTTCTTTGAATCCCGTTCTCTCAGCAACATCCCTGTTCTGTGAACTACCTGGATGTTATTTAAAATGCTATTTTTTACGTATCTACTCTAATATGTTCTAATTTTGAGTCTGAGATCAGGTCCAGAAATCTGAGTTTTAACAACCAGGCCTGGAATTTCTGATAAAGGGAGGCCACACACCAAACCTGGAGCAGCATTCAGTCTAGCCTATATGTATGAAAAGTTATATATATATATATATATATAATTATAAA
>NW_012114711.1:9496921-9520787 GCF_000951035.1 Colobus angolensis palliatus | reverse complement strand
TACAATCATGATGCAAGACACCTCTTCACAGGGTGGCAGGAGAGAGAGTGAGGGCCAGCAGGGGAAAGGACAGACACTTATAAAACCAACAGATCTCGAGAGAACTCACTCACTATCATGAGAACAGCAAGGGAGAAACTGCCCCCATGATTCAATTACCTCCCACCTGGCCCCTCCCACAACACGTGAGGATTATGGGGATTATAATTCAAGATGAGATTTGGGTGGGGACACAGCCAAACCATATCACTATTCTATCCTGTGGCAGTGCTAATATTATTTCTCAAAGACAAATGTATCACGTGGTGAAATTCATTAGGTTCCTATAAAAAAAATACTACTTCACACTTAATATAAAGTTGGAAAGCATGTTTCTCTTTTGTAAAGTAATCAACTGAAAGTAGACTGTGGGGAGATCCCCCAGCTCAGATGACCAGAGCTCAGAGAGGCTAAATGCCTTGGCTAGACTCCTGGCTCATGATGCACGTAGATTTATGACTGGTGGTATCTGCTCCTGTGCTGAATTGCCATTGAGCAGCCCATTTCACATGGCCAACTACCACCCAGGACATGAGTCCTTTCTACAGAGGTTCAGATGATAATGCATCTTGAATCAGTTTGTTTCTCTAGATTACTCAAGGATTTTGAAAAGTCACAAATGCATTGTTCTTATGAAAAGATACCCTAATACATAAACAGAGACAGCATGGGCTTTTCTAGCTGAGCCTTGAGAGTTACAGTCAAGTTGAGGAGGATGAACAACATGTGATTGGCTTGCTTTGCAGTTTCTCCTTTCTCGTTTTGGTCTAAAAAGCAGATAAACCAAAATCATCCTCATATAAATCAGTCCCACATATCTGAATTCAGTATCTCTGGGCTATTTGACCTGTAGTCAGACAATCATAACTTGTATCTTAGCTAACCATAAGACTGGGAAATCCTAGGCTTTAGCCTCATAACAGAAGATTTTCTTTGAAGATTTATTACTCCTATTCTTCAGGTCCTTGAGAGAATTACTGACCCTGTTGTTATAACAGTACACAAAGACCACAGGTTGAAAGGAAAATGTCCCTTTGTTTTCTTCTGTCCTGAATCACTAGCCATTAAAAGGAAAAACTCAATTTTTTTCCCAACCTCATAATAGTGATCAGAGGTTACAATATAGTCTTTAAAATGAAGAGTAACCTTGGATCCAGATTTATAGACAGTGTTGGCTGACAGGAGGAAAACCCTCCCACACACACACTATTCTCCTTTGGATTAAGCCTCAGATATAGAGAGCTAAAAGAGTTTAAAATGAAATTGAAGTAAAAGTAGAACTTTCAAGGAAAATCAACAGGAGTAGGGGAAGTGGAGAAACAGATGGCAAAAGAATAGAGCGATAAAATTGGACACTGGTATGGACAAAACCGTATCTGTTCTAACTTCTCTGGAATCTGCCCTACCAAATGGGAATATTACTTTCCAGATCATCAGGAAAGATTTAATGCATGTCTGCTTAGCTGTTACATTAACACAAAGACATATTGTTTGCATTGACTTTTTGTAATATTGATTAGCCCTCCCTTTCTGAAATCTAAGTACTAGGAAAACTAGTAACAAAGTCTCTTAGGGTCCGGGCGCGGTGGCTCAAGCCTGTAATCCCAGCACTTTGGGAGGCCGAGACAGGTGGATCACGAGGTCAGGAGATCGAGACCATCCTGGTCTACACGGTGAGACCCCGTTTCTACTAAAAAATACAAAAAACTAGCCGGGCGAGATGGCGGGCGCCTGTAGTCCCAGCTACTTGGGAGACTGAGGCAGGAGAATGGCGTAAACCCGGGAGGCGGAGCTTGCAGTGAGCCGAGATCGCGCCACTGCACTCCAGCCTGGGCGACAGAGCGAGACTCCGTCTAAAAAAAAAAAAAAAAAAAAAACGAAGTCTCTTAGGAGGCATTATGGAAGGCATTGATTAATATTTGCTGCCATGTAGTCAATGCTGATTATTTATCATGATCACCTTCTAAATCAGCACTCAAGCAGATACACATACTCCAGTGAGCCTTCTGGGTATTAGTTGATGTATAAAAGTACTTTGCTTAAACACGGGGTTTCTAAGGAGAAAGATCAGGATTCTGTTTTTACCCATCAGCATGTTCTGTTATTTGTTAAGCACTGACTAATAATATTTTCTCTTGTGCATAATTTCAGATTAAATAGAATTGTATGACCTGAATTTAAGATGGAATGAATATACCTGAGTAAAAAGCCAAGCGCCACTATTTGTGAACTGGGTGACCTTGTATAAGTTCTTAAACCTCTTTGAGCCTCAATTTTTTAAATCAGTGAAATTCAGTAGTCACAAGGTTCCTGAGCAGGTGAATTGGAAAGCCTCAATAAATGTTAGCATTATGTTACATTTTTGGTCATTATTTTAGGGTCGACATTCTGCTTCCTCAGAGGTTTTAGCAGAAACAGAAAGTAAACTTTCAGCATGTGGAATGGCCTCCTCAAAACTGACAGTTAAGAACCCTTTAACCAGGGGTTGTTAGCTTTGTCTGCACATTGGAGTCACCTAGGGAGCTTTTAAAATTCCTAGTATTTAGTATGTCTACCAAACCAAATAAATGAGATTTCTCTGGGGTTGAGATTCAGATATCAGTATTTTTAAATGTTTCCCTGGAAATAATTCCAATTGACAGTAAGGTTGAGAATTACTCTTTTAAAAATATTGGAGATCACGTAGCCCAGACCAGAGGCAAACCCTGCGGAAGGTTTTTCTCCATGCCTTCTGGTACATCTCTTTTTATGGACTGATTTCTCTAAAAGAAAATTGGAGTCAGTAGGAATCTTCTTACTCCATCCACAAAGTGCAATGATCTTTAGATATTTTGTGATAGCATTTTTTTCTCATTGAAATCTTCCATGAAAAAACAGTATTCTATTAGAATAAAATAATTTATGAATTATTCCATTGTATTATTAAATTAGTAACAAAATGAGGAATCTTTAGATGAACACAAACTTTGTATGTGGGTGTTTTGATAAAAAGTAGCCTCTTTTGGGCTCAACACCCCAATTGTTACTGTGTTTATTGTTATAGCATAAAACCAAGCAAATTTTGATTTTCAAAGTATTCCTTGACAATGGTAAGAGCTTTTTTTTTCTCTTATTTGTATTTTTTTAAAAAAATAGTTGCGATCACAAGATATTCTTTAATTAACTAAAATAGATACCTGAAAGGATATCAGTATTAGGGGATTGTTTCAAATGTGTCTACTAAAAACACCTAACACACATATGTCATAAATATAAGTTACACAAGAAGTATTAAAATTTAAAATAATTGCTTAAACTATTCAGAATATAATTTGTCAGGGACTGACAAGAGAATTCCTTATATGTAGATAACATTCTTAGGTCTTGCATGACATTTAAGAAAATGTAATGCCCATGAACTATATAATTTTGTGTGAGAGGATATGCAATTTTAAAGTAAGTGGACATGCAAAAGCCTTAGATTAAAAAGAGAGAAAAATATGGCCTTACAACTTTTCCTACCAATGTATACATTATAAAAACTCAAATATATGCATTAGGATGGAAGAAGCAGTTTCATTCAAAAGCCTGTACAGCCTTGTGAGTTAAAGCACTGGTAGTTAGCTGGGAATGGAGGTGAGTGACTGTAGTCCCAGCTACTTGCCAGGCTGAGGAAGGAGGATTGCTTGAATCAAGGAGTTTGAGGTAGCAGTGAGCTATGATAGCACCACTGCATACCAGCCTGGATGACAGAGCAAGACCTCATCTCTTAGGAAAAAAAAAAAAAATTAAAGCATTGGTAATTTCCAGTGTTTTAAGTCTTCATATGATTACCACATATATTGGTTCATTACTTAAAAATTCAATTTGGCCGGGCACGGTGGCTCACGCCTGTTATCCCAGCACTTTGGGACGCCGAGATGGGTGGATCATGAGGTCAGGAGATTGAGACCATCCAGGCCAACACGGTGAAACCCGGTCTCTACTAAAAATAAAATAAAAAAAAAATTAGCCAGGCGTGGTGGCAGGCGCCTGTAGTTCCAGTTACTCGGGAGACTGAGGCAGGAGAATGGCATGAACCCAGGAGGCAGAGCTTGCAGTGAACCGAGATCGTGCCACTGCACCCCAGACTGGGCGACAGAGTTAACACTTTAAAAGTGGGAAAAAAAAGAAAGTATAAAAGTGGTAAAGGGTATGAGCAGGCAATTTATAAAAGAACCCTATAAAGTCATGGAATACACTCAAAGGAGGGAGAGTATTTCTAAATAATGTAAAAACGAACGATGAAATTCAGATGAAAATACACAGAAAGCATTCAAACTTAGTCTCTTTTGAAGGGCAGGATTTCCACAATCTGAATGAGAGGTGGATGACACAATATAAATTGTTGAGGCCAAAAAGGTCGGGGCTACTACAGAAAATTTAAATATGTGATGGGGTTAGTAGGAGAGTCTTACGGGTCAAAGAGAAGCAGGTTAAAAGGAGCTGAAGAGCAGATTGTGAAGGGTCTGGAGTTATTTTGAAGACATAATATAAAGCAGATGGCAGTTCCATACTTGCACTTCATTCTCAGATTGCTGTTTAACTCTATAGGAACCTCTGCTTTGTTTGCTCAAGTGGGCTAGGAGGTCCATCAGGACAGGGAAGACAGGGATTTTGCTGTGAAATGCAGCATCCACCGTTTTAAACTAGTGCCCTAGACATAGTGATTTGAAGGCATAGATTGAAAAAAAAATGAACACAGCAATTATCTTTTACCAGTGTCTGATATTTGTGTAAGAAATTCATAGCAGCTTAGTGAGGGAGGGAGGCAAGGCAAGTCTTCTTCCTTGACAAATGATCAAACTATGCTTTAAAGAAGAACAGAACAGCAATTGTGAACCACCTGCAATGCGGTCCTATGTGTGCATGTGTACTCATACTTGTTATGCTTATATGTACATGTATGCACACACACACTTTTCTTGTTAGTGCTACAATTCTATAAGGAAGATTCTGTTATTATCTTTTCAAAAACAAAGAATCTGATGCTTGATTAATTATCTTTCCAATCTCGGTGGGGCTGACACTGGAACTCAGATTGTCTGACTCCTAGTCTGGTATTCACTTCATTATACCATGTTCCTTCCTTTATCTTGTCATTTTCCACAGCTATTTTCTAAGACTGCTTTTATTTCTCTTCCTACAAAGCAAAAGCAGATCCAATTGTTGAGCCAATCTCCCTTGACATGTCCTGGGCAGATACTGCCAGTTGTGCTGACTTACTTATGGTTTTAAAAGAAAGAGACCTTTCCACTGGGTACAGACTTAAGGCTCAGGAATACTTGGACTCAGACCCCAGTCTCCAAAGACAGGTGTGTGTAACGTTCAGCCTGTAAGTAAAACTTGGGATGTGTATGTGCTTTTCCTAGCAAGCTTAGACAAGCTCTGTGACTCTAGTTCAAGCTTCTGTCACCAGCTTCTTACAAAAAAATAATAATATGAATGTTTTGAGAAGACACCCAACTATCAAATGTATTCAATTTCTCATAAAGCTGGGAAGAATTTACCTGGACTAGTATTTTGCAACAGATTTGAAAAGTAGGCCTTTTTAAGGAGAGATACAGAGGTTATTTTAAAAAGAATTTCTAATTACAGCAGCATCAAACACCCTGCTTACGGAAAAAGCCCTCCGTAAATCACATGGATTCCACTGCCTCCTGCCTCATCTCACTTTTCAGTAACTATCAACTCTTTTATCTGCACCTTAAATTTTTCCTCATGATTACATAATCCTTGACATATAGTAGTTTCCCACATTTTTAAGTGATGTGTTTGCAAAGCACAATATGATAAACTATCTACCTCCTTTTCCAATCAAGCTCTTGAACATTTCTCTATGTCAGTAACATCAGCATCTGATTCATAACAGGACAAATATGGGTCAATTAGTTAATTGTAAAAGATTAATTGAGAAGTGATATTTAGAACCAGAATTTTCAAATACTATCCAATGTATTTAAAAGAAATATACCAACCCATCAACCCAAGGTCAACAGTTATTTTGAGATACCTACTGAATATAGTCATAAGTAAACCAGTGTAATTTCAGGCAAAAGCTATGAGTTAGAATGTAGAGGGAGAGCAGGAAATCTGATTTTCCTCTATTTTTAAAACTCACTGTGAGTTTTAATCCACATAACAGCAAAATTCTTTCTATATTCAAAGCTCTGTCTAGTCATTCAAAGCAAGTTAGAAAAAAAGGCCAAGTTACTAGATTTTTCTGGTCCTTCTTAACTTGGACAACAAAAATACATAAATAATTGAGATTAAAAAATATAGGACTGGAAGCTGCTGGCAAGTACATTTCCTCATATTCTTTGCAAAGAATGCAATCTTTGACCATATCTCCACTGAACGATTATTGACAAGAAGAAAGATCTCTTTTATTCCAGCATCCTACTGGGAACTGAATTAAGACCCACAAATTCTTAACCTCTGCTGCTGGGTCCACATTGTGATAGGCAAGACAAATAAAGAGGCAGAGCTACCCCAGACAATTTTGCTTGCATATCAGCTTAGCATTCCTTTTTATTTCCAATGAATACTCAAGTTATTAGAAGAGCAATTCGACTTCTAAACCTACTTATTTGTCTCAATACACTCATACTGGAATAGTCATTGTATCTCTGCAATGTGTCACTTACAGTTTTAGGCACTATTGCCACCATGAAGAACAAGAAAAGTTTGGTTCTTACCTTCATGAAGGCAAACAAACGTTTCATCATTGCTAGCTCTGGGCTAGGGTTATAAAGACCTGACAGCCAATCAACTGTTCCCAGGCTACTTCTCTATGCTTTGAGTAACTTTAGAAAGGGAGAAATTAGTTTTAAGGGTAAATAGTTACCAGTGGCTGCCTTTAAAAAGACGTCTTACAAAAAGTAGATTAGAGGTTCCCAGGGGTTTGGGGAAAGGAGAATAGGGTGTTTCTGTTTGGGGTGATGAAAATTTTTGGAAATAAATAGTGGTGATGATTGTACTAAATGAATGAATGAGTGAATAAATAAATAAAAGGACATCTTAGCCTGATAATTCAAGGCTCATGGGCACTTATTCACAGAAAATATGCCAGTCCGAGAGTACTTGGAATTGGAGGATAAAGAAAAAACTAGTCATCCATCAGGCTTTCTTAGTTAAATTTACAAGTCCAAGAGCAGAATAGCAAGAATATACTAATGTGTTTATTTGGAGGCATTTTCTGCAAATGGTACATATGCACACAAATATGCATATGTATATATCAAGATACCCTGAATTGCAGGGAAATTTACTGCTGTCATCTGAGGCTGATCCCTGGGAGCCACATCTAGACACTGGTTAACATACTAACATATCACTGTGGCCTTTTAGAAGCTGTGTCTTTCAGAACCATTCAGGATCATGCCTGCATTGTGACTCATAAAGAAAAACTGGTAATTATATACTACCCGGAGTTGCAAAGCAGAGGTATGAGGGGTGTGTGTGTCTGTGTTTATGTGTGTGTGTGAAATAAAAATCCAGCCGAGGCATGAGAGGAGGGGTAGGATCTATTTGTCTAAGCCTGCCATCTTCACACTAATTCCAGAGAAAAGAAAAGTTTCAATAATGATATGAGTTGAGAAACAATAAGTCAATAATTTTTCCTTTAAAAGGGAAACCATGGCAAGCTTCCTGAGAATTTTCTATGTAAAATGGCAAGCTGAACTCAGAAGACAGGGCATTCACAGTCCTATTTAGTTTCAGGATTTATTTCTGTTTCCATGGCAATTCTGCCACATAAAACTGCATTACTTCCCGGTAAGAGGCCTTTCATTTGTCATGTAAACCTGTAACCCAAATGGTGCCTTCAATGTCTGGGTCCAGTCCTAAATGCACAGCAAACTGGCTAATATATTTGTTTTAAACCAATAGTGTCGCTACATTTTAATAATAATGGCATTCTTATTTGGCATTTTATTTGCTACATCAATTCTAAAGTCCTATTTTATTAGCTAGTATGGGCCTTACAAGTACAACTGCACTGGTGCTGCAGAAGTCAATAAGAGTAATAAACTAAATGTACAAGTCAATCATTTTTCCTTTGCTCAGCTCAACAAATCCCTGTGCAGCCCTAACAGAACTGAAAAACCCCATGCTAATGTCCTCCACTTATGTCACTGTTAAAAATAATAATAGAATGAGACTCTCTATTAGACTGGAGTGTGATTCAAGAGCCATTTGAACCTACACCACCATAAAGGAATATTACCATCAGGTTATTAATATTCCCCTGGGTACTTCTTCCAGTGAATGCTCATACTTGACCATTCCATTCTGAGCCCCCGTCAGGGCCATCTGATCACCGCTGTGAGTAACGTAAGTCAGAATCATGGCTTTAGAGCTAGAGGGAGCTTGGGGGTCTATATACTCCAATCTCTTTTTTTAAAAAATGAGAATAGAAACCTTGGGAGCTTAAGTGATTTATGTAAGGTCAAACAGAAGTGAAGCTGAGAGGAGGAGCAGAGATTTTACTCAGATCCAGGCAGTTCTAGACAATACACAAGCATACTCTTTTACTCCTAAGAATAAATATTTTCAGCATTCCCCAGAGGTGTTTTCTAAAGATCATCAGTAAGCTTTGAAGTTGTAAATACACTGTTTTAATCAGTTCAATAGAATTGTGCATTAGCAGTTGTTTGAACATTACTTAAATATAGTAACTTTAATTGTGTAGAGTAATTCTACATATTAAATCCTAAAATAGACTAATTACATTCATTAAAACCTAAGAGACGTTGAGTTTCCTATTGAAAAGTTAACACTTCTGGCAATGTTTTATGTGACTAGATGTTTGGATTGTATTGATGGTGAGTGTATACAGTATGCGTGCATTTATTGGGTTACCTCTATGGATCTCGGAAACTATAACCAAGACCATCTGTTTAGCTGCCTAATATGAGATCCAGAAGTTCCAAATAAAAAGGGAACCAACCTTATCAAAGCATGACAGCCATCTTGAACAGATCCATAAACCTGGTATGAGTGACTTCATCTGATGATAAATTATTTCCCTTATCCCCTCCTAAGTCAATTGATGGCCAACTCTGTGTCCTTTGGAAGCCAGTTGGTGCCTGAACTCTTTGTTCAAGGGGTATGTCATCCAAGAAGCACTCATATTACCCTGGTCCCCTGTTCTACTTTTCCTCTGACCTGGAGTTAGTTTGGGTATCCAGGGAAGGTGGATGGCCCAAGCATTTTTTCGCTACAATCAGCACCATTTTAAAGGGCATCATTCGGTGTAAGAGGGAAATGCTTTTTTAGATTTAGACTAAAGCAAATGTCTATAAAATCTCCTGGTACTTCTTTAAAGTTGCAACATACTTAGTATATCAGTATTTATAGCCCCCCTAAAACACCATATTTATTGGGCACTTACTATGTTTCAGATAATAATCTAGCTGTCATATATAATATTGAATGAGAGAGAGAAAGAGTGAGAGAAAGAGGGAGAAAGAGAGAACGAGAAATGTCCCCTTTATATTTATTTATTTATTTATTTATATTTTTATTTTTATTTTTTTTTGAGATGGAGCCTATATCTGTCGCCCAGGCTGGAGTGCAGTGGTGCGATCTCAACTCACTGCAACCTCCGCCTCCCGGGTTCACTCCATTCTCCTGCCGAGTAGCTGGGACTACAGGTGCCTGCCACAATGCCCGGCTAATTTTTTGTCTTTTTGGTAGAGACGGGGTTTCACAGGGTTAGCCAGGATGGTCTCAATCTCCTGATCTCGTGATCCGCTTGCCTCGGCCTCCCAAAATGCTGGGATTACAGGCGTGAGCCACTGCGCCCGGCCAGATGTCCCCTTTATAATACTGTCTTTGCAATAGATCCAGAGAGCTTTCTATTCACATTGCCAGAATCTGTCGAGAAATGCTTAGAATATTATTTCCTTCACTGAGGTTTGTATAACAGAAATACGAAGTTTCCACATTGTGATTTGACACCTGAATTTAATCAAGAAATGATCATTAGAAGGCAGTTCTTCATAGGTGCCCAGCTCTTTAGCTGTTTACACAATGCGTAAATTTTAGTGGTCATGTCTCTGAAATTGCCAAATTTGAGGACCTATCTAATGGCATATGTATAATAGGACCAGGATTTGGGGAATCCCAGTGAAAGTTTTAATGCATTTGAAGTCATGAAAATGAAGTCTTCCAATAGTTAGATTTGCTTGGACTTATATATAGGCAAAATGTAGCTTTTCAACTTGTGATATTTTTCTTGAGTCTTTATGGTGAGCTGTTTCTAACTAGGTACAAATTTGGTGATCAACTGTTCTCATCCTCTGCCAACATCCCTACAACATATGACTCAAGATCACCAGATGGTCATGCAGTTTCTACTTGAATACCTTGAGTGATGCATCACTCACTAACCTCAGAATAATTGAGTTATAAGCATGACAGGTTTATGTTCAATTAAACAATTCTTTACCTTATAGTTTTTGCGGGTAAAGCCATACAGAAGAAATATGACCTTTTAATCTTGACATATTGTTACATTTTTAAAGACAACTGTAGTTGTTGTAGCTTCTCTGAGTAGTCTCTACTCCAGGCTAAAAACCCCTAGTGGTCCCTGCTCCTATATGGAAAAGGAAAATATTTACGTGACGAAAACTCTCATGTGCCACAAGACTTGCTTCACATTTTCTCCTTCTTAAATTTTACTTTTTAATTAAGGTTTTAATTTTCCTAAATAGAAATAAACTATAATATATTACCAGGGAGGATTAACATCCTAACCTTTGCTTTTATCAACAAATATTACCTTTCACTTGGTAACTTGGAAATATCCATTAGTACAAGACAGCTCAGCCCTTAATAAGTTTACAGCCTTAGTATAAAAGCCTTCTATCCATCCATTCATCCATCCTTCATCCATTACTTCATTCAGTACGTATTGAGCACCTACTATTGTGATCAGCACCAAGAAGGCATTTAGGGTTCAATAACATATGAGATAGATAAGGTCCTTTCCTAGTAGAACTTACATTTTTATAACATGAAATGATCAAATGATTAGAGTCCTGGAAAAGGTTTGGCTTATCATTATTACAGAGAAAGATACATTTTAATGGAAATGAATGAGAAACGGAAGACTCCTAAATGCAACTTCTGTGAAGAATGGAAGAGCCTCGGTAGAGACAGGGCAGCCTGCTAGGCAAGTTAGTCTGATACCATTTATTGAGTGTCTACAGCACACAGAATAACTGGTCAGGCAATAGTTCAGAATAGACTAAGATACTGGAGTAATTCCCTGAAGAGACAGGGAGAGGACAATGCCACCTCATTTCATAGGCAACTTTAGAGTTTGTAAAATATTTTTATATAACAACAATAACGCATAAATAGATCCTATTTAGTTAGCTGGAAATATTTCTACATATCTTGTTAAAAGGGTCATTAAACCCATCATCTCATTTAATTTGTATAGCAACTATGTGATTTAGCAAGACAGAGAATTGCTAGGAAAGCTCTAGAGGTTAGGAAAATAGAGCTCTCAAGGAAGTTAAGAAACATTGTCCATACTCTTAGTAAATTGTTGGGGCCTGGAAATTAAATCTGGTCTTTCTTCTCACTCATGATTTTTTTTTTTAATATAGATGAGCACCTATTTAAATCAAACAAGGCTAACTCTTATATCGGAAATTTGAACTACTTATAGGCTATCCTACCCAAGACCAATGAACTACTTATAGGCTATCCTACCCAAGGATAAATTGGGAACATCAGAAAATAGTGAGACATTATTGAGTGCTGTTTGGATCCTCATAGAAATTATCCTTGGCAAGTGCATACTCTTCCTTATGATAACAGTGTTGAAAGGTCCTCATACTATGTTATGATCTGAGAGCTTTATAAATGAGGGTTTCTCTGAAGTTAGGCATGTTTCACAACAATAAGGATATAGTACTAGGATGTCATCATGATCTCTCAGATGTTTTCAACTTCAGTCTTCCTAGTGGGATAGCAGTGCTTTTTAACAACATTTATCTTTTGCATTAGACATCTCAAATGTCAGATGTTTTTAATCAGAAAAAAATGAAAATATGCAAATAAATACATGACGCCTAAAGCGGTTCTTTCTTGGGGTTAATTCCACAAAAATATTCAGCATTTGCTGATGATAATAGCTCAGCAAGTGTTGAAAAATTCCTAAATGTTCAAAAGTTATATTTTTAAATATTTGTATTTTTCAATTCAGAGGGCTAAAGGACAACTTAAATATTACAAAAGCACTCAATGTTTACTTCTTGAATTAACAATTTAATAGTGTACTATTTGTCTATTCTACTAGAAGTTAATTTAAGAAAAGAGTTACACTTCATGAGAAATATCCAAAGATAAGTCAACATCAACAAATACATATTTGCTTATTAGAAGAAAAAGCAAATTTCTTTGCTAAAACAAAGAAGAGAACATGTTACTTGAAAGTCACCTTGGAATTCCACTAAATGATTAAAATGCAGAAGGCCTGAAATAAAAATGACAACTCATCAGTGGAATGACAAAAATATATCTGGGGGAGGAATTGCAGCTGCCACTGAAAAATACTCCTTAATCCAATTCTACAAACATTTATTGAGAGACCACTATGTGCCCAGCACTGTGCTTAAAGTTGAGAATACAGGATCCCTGCTTACTAATTACTCCCCAAGCACATAAAACAAATCCTATCATGATAATAAAACAAATTAGTATGATTATGCAGAAGACATTCAATCTGACCAGTCTGATTTTGCAAAAAAGAGACAACACTTGAACCAAATGGTGAGAGACAAAATGGGAAACAAAATTCCAGACAGAGTAAATAATGGAAACAAAGGCTTGGAGGCAGAGAACGTATGATACTTTTACAGACCAGTCTGTTGTCTGATGTAGTTAGAAACAAGGGGAATATGGAGACTGGGATGGCAGGAGGGGAGGCTGGGGGTGTATACTGGAGCTGCATTGTATAGGATGTAAATATTAGACTTACGATATATGCAGTTGCTTCAGAATTGTTCAAATAATTTTACAAGGGGAATGAAATATTCATCCTATTCCAAAAGCAAGGTTGAAAAATAATATTCATCTTTTAGAGGCAACATATTCAATATAGCTGAAGAAGCGTTCTTACTGTTTGAGAGGCTTGGAGGTAAAAGAGAATTGGAAGGTTTTAAATCCTGTAGTAGGGATGGGGACATATAGAGGTGTATGTATTCTGGAAATAAATTCTGAATAAGGTGCATATCAACACACTGAAAAAACTGCTGACTTGCCTCTAGACCCCAGAAAGCACACACAGAAGAACGCTCATGGTAAAAGATGCCCCCAATTTCTGGAACGTAATTTATCTTCTAAATATAACAATTTCCTCATCAGTAAAAGCGGTTAATAAAGATACTTGTGTCACAGGTTGTTAGGAGGACTGAAGAGAATAATGTGTGCAGGGAGTATGGTAAGGGCTCCATCAATGTCATGTCTTAAAATATTGCTATTATTCATTTTCCTTGGGCCTTTTTTATACTTTAATGTGTTTCTGAAGCTGCATTGAATTAATTTGTATAATGTTTTTATTTTATTGCTAAATAAGCTCTATAACCTTTGCAGAGCGTACCACACTTTATGTTATGCACGTATTTAAGTAACAGTAGAGAAAAATAACACTCAGAATGTTTAATATATTTTCCACTAAAAAAGACCTATGTCTGTCACTTGGCCATAACCTCTAGGATGGTACCGATACGTTTTAGTCATCTTGTATCCCCTGTGCATTATACACTTCCTAGTACATAATTCATTTTTTGTGGAAAGAGAAAAGGGAAACAAAAAGAGGACTGGAAAAAGAAAGAAACTCATAGAACATCTTAAAGTATTAAAATGCATGCTATCCTCATTTTTCACAGTAATGTAGAAACAAAAAAAGAGGAGTCTAAGCTGAAATTATACAAAAAGCAATCTTAATAAATAAAATGGAGAAATTCCAATTGTTCTGTAACCTGTAAATATCTTTGTCAAAACAAAAACCTCTCTTACTAGCATTTATGAATATGTAAAGAAATAAAAAATAGCAAAACTAATATTTACTCAGTACACTGTAATTAAAACATTAAAAAGATAGAGAATTAAAGTGTTCTATTTGTTTATGAATAAAACTTATCAAGATAGGACCTCCCCTCCTGGAAAGATGAAATAGATATTTTGTATTCTTATTTTCCCACTAAGTGCAACCAAATTATCTGTAAATTATATACATGAAACAAACATAAAGAGACTCTCCGAGGTGAAGAAAAGAAGACAAACCAGCTAGGGACCTTGCTACGCAAGGAACATGGTGTTGAGCTCCCTGAGTTTTCATGTTGTCTCATATATCCCAGATATATCCCAGACTGGAAGATGGAGAAACCAGAGACTTGGAAATACCAATGGGCACAGACAATTAAAATCGGCAAGAAAAGCTGCTGCCTCTAGCCAAAGGATCAGGAAAGGGGCAACGTAGAAAGAAAGAAAGTTTTTAGACAGTAATGGTACTACTAGCTCAACATCTCAGAAAAAAAAATTAGACCTTCACCATTACTCATCAAAGGCCAAGTGTGAGCTTAGACTTCCAGGTTGGATGGCCCATAGCAAGGGACTCACCCATAGCAATTCCCCACCTAGGACTGAGTCACAGAAGGCCAAATAGGAGGCTGGGACTTTCATCCCACCCAGCAGTAACAATGTTCCCCTTCTCCTTACTGCTAGGGTGATGTCAGAGGACGACTGATGGAGAATCAGAACTTTAACCCCCTCCCAGTAATAAAGAGGAGCCCACCCTCTTCAGGCATCAATGGTGAGTGCGTCTTCACTCATCTGTGGGAAGCTGGACTTCACAGGGCAGTAGCAAAACAGCAGACCTCTTTCCCTTGATGGAGGTGACAAAATCAAGCTAAACCAAAAAGTTTGAGTAAGATCCAGCAACTCACAATGACATACCCAAATGACAAGGTTTCAATCAAACTCATGTATCACATCAAAGACAAGGGAGATCTGAAATTGAATGAAAAAGACAACCAACAGATTCCAATACCAAGATCACAGAGATGTTAGAATTATCTGAAAAGGATTTTAAAGCAGCCATGATGAAATGTTTTCATGACAAACTACAAGAATGTTTGAAAGAAATGAAAAAATAAAGTCTCCTCCCCAAAATGAGGAATCTCAGTAAAATAATGGAAGATATAAAAGAGAACCAAATGGACATTTTAGAACTGAAAAACACAATAACCAACATAAAAAAGTTAATGGATAATGGACAATGGCAGAATGAAGGGAACAGAACAAAGAAGCAGTGAACTTGAGGATGGAACAATACATGTTAATTACCCAATCTGGCCAGCAGAGAAAAATAAACTTCAGTTTATTCTCAAGCATCAGTGACTTGTGGGAGATAAAAGATATAACATTTGTGTCGTTGGAGAAAGAGTGGAAGGCTAAAATGTCCTCAAAGAAATAATTGCTGTAAGTTCCAAAATATGGCACAACACATAAATAAGATTAAGAAAATGCCTAATTCCATGCATAACCCAAGAAATCCATACCCAGATATGTCATAGTCAAACTTCTGAAAAGTAAAGGTAATAAAACAGATGTTGAAAGCCACAACACATAAATGATACCTTACCTCTGGGGGAAAATGATTTAAACAGCAGAGGATTTCTCATCCAAAATCTTGGCGGTAAGAAGGAAGTAGCACATTTTTCAAATACTGAATAAAAAGAACTATCAACCCAGAGTCCTACACTCAGAGAAAATATGCTTCAGAAATGAAGATGAAATCAAGACAGTTTCAGATGAAGAAAAAACAAGATACTTTATCAACAGTAGACTTACCCTAAAATACTGGCTAAAGGAAGTTCTCTAAACAGAAAGAAAATAATTTGTTTTTTAAAAAATGGAACTTGGAACATCAGAAAAGAAGAAAGAATGCAATATGCAAAAATGTGGATAAATAAATAGATTTTCCTTGTCTTCTTTTATCTTCTAAATTAGATCTGAACATGGAAAGCAAAAATTGTAGTATTGTCTAATGTGGTTCTACTGTATGTGAAGAAAATATTTGTAAAGGGACATAATGAGTGGTAAGGTTTCAACTCTTCACTTGAGAAGGTTAGGTGACTAAACCAGTATACTACAGTAAGTTATGTATATATTTAGAGCAAGCACTAAAAAAGCTTCACACAGAGAGACACTCAGAAACACTACAGATGTGTCATACTAGAATTATATAAACAAGTTCAAGTAACTCACAGGAAGACAGAAAAAAAATCAGATATACAAAAAAAAAAGAACAATCAGAAAACAATAAAGACAATGACAGACTTAAGTCTCAACACATTAAAGAGAAGCAAAAACTATGAACGACGTTACAGACATAAATTTAGCAACTTAGGTGAAATAGACCAGTTCTTTAAAAAACAGAGACTATCATAACTCTCCTAGTATAAAATAGATCATTTTAATGGCCATAAGAGCTATTAACGACATTAAATATTTAATTTTAAATTCCCCCAAGCAGAAATATCTAGGCCGAAGTGATTTCGCTACAGAACTCTACCAAATGTTAAAAGAAGATTTAACACGAATTATACACCATCTCCAAAAAATAAGAGAGGATGAACATATTCAATTTGTTTTATTCAGTTGGTATTACTGATACCAAAACTAGGCAAAGATAGTGCCCAAAACAAAAACAAAACACAAAAACAAAAACTAGAGACCAATATCCCTCATAAATATAGATGCAAAATATAGATGTTTATATCTTTACTGTCTGTATGTGAATATCATTAACAAAATATTAGCAAATAAAATTTAGCAATATATAAAAATAATTACATGCATTAACAAATGAAGTTTATTCCTGTTATGAAAGCCTGAATCAATAATAATAATAAAATCAATGTAACCCATTATATATTTACAGGCTAAAGAAAAACCACATGATCATATCATTAATTACAAAAAACTCATTTAACAAAATTCAACTCCCATTAATGATTCAAACTCAGAAAAACAGCAACAGAGTCAATCATCTTCAACTTGATGAACAACTTGATGTACAAAAATCTATGTATAATATGATACTTAATGGTGAAAGACTAAATGGTTTTCTCCCAAGACTGGGAGCAATGCAAAGATGCCTGCTTTCATAATTTTCACTCAATATAGTCCTGTATATTCTAGCTGGTGCAATAAATCAAGAACTGGAAATAAAAGGCATACAGATCAGAAAGAAAGAAACAAAACTCTCCTTATTTAAAGATGATATTATTGTTGACATAGAAGATCCCAAATAATCTACAATCCACCTGCCAGAAGCAATAAGAAAGTTCAGAAAGATTGCAATGTACAATTTAAACATATAGAAATCAATTGTATTTCTATACACTAGAATGAACATCTGGACTCATAAATCCATAAATTAAAATACAGCACCATTTACAATTACTGGAAAAAAGTAAACCCTTAGGTCTAAATCTAACAAAACATGGATAGGCTTGTATACTGATGAAACCTTTATATAATGGATAATGGGAAGAGGGAATTGAATTGGCCAACAAAAATGAAAGTACAGTAAAGATATGAAAACCAATCATGTGCAAAGTGAAATTTGACTGGAATATAAATGGAGATATAGAAGAAAACCCCAATAAATACAGAGACATACTATATTCATGAATTGGAAAAGTCAACACAGAAAAGAGAATGCAGAGAAACTGGGTCATCAAATATTGCTGGTGGGAATGTAAAATGACAGTTTGAAGACAGCTTGGTAGTTTCTTAACAAATTAAACCTACAGCTATATTACGACGTAACACTTGAAATCTCAGGAACTGATCCCTTAGAAGTGATGACTTATGCTCATACAAAAGCAATATACAAATGTGTTTAGCAGCTTTATTCTTAATAGCACCAAACTGGAAACAACCTAGATGTTCTTCAGTGTACGAATGGTTAAATGAACTGTGGTACGTTTACACCACAGAATACTATTCACCAGTTAAAAAGAACACACTATTGATATACACAGCAACCTGGATGACTTTCCACAGAATTATAAACAAATCTAATTAGTTTACATACTATATAGTGCCATCTACAAAACATTCTTAAAATGACAACATTATAAAAATGCAAAACAGATTGGTAGATACCACAGCTTAGAGAGGGGTAGGGAAGGAGGGAAATAGGCATGACTATGACAGGGCAATATGTGGAATCTCTGTGGTGATGAAAGTGTTTTGTATTTGGACTGTATCAATATCATTATACTGTTTGTGATTTTGTATTACAATTTTAAAAGATGTTGCCCTTGAGGGAAACTGAGTCAATGATACAGGCATATTTCTATGCTATTTCATACAACTAAATATGAATCTACAATGATGTAAAATAAAAGTATAATGAAAACTTAGTAATCTAGAGTAGTCTGAACAGTCCTTACCTTCTGGCCTTCTCACTGTTTAATTTGAGAAGGGATTATACAATGGAGGGATGGAGTGAGCATTTTTTTTCTATGTCTTGGGGAATTGTCATACTGCTTTTTATGTTTGAATCAACTTCCAAAATTTTATTTGTCTTGAAATGTGTATACGAGTTTTCTTTTTAATGTAAAGTGGATTTTTTGTGTGTTTTTTTCTTTTTTCAGCCATTATTACTTCCTCTGAGACATCTTTACCTTTCTCTTTCTGACATCCTTTCTTAGTGATGTCAGTGCCATACTTTTATGAATTCCTCTGCCTGCATATTTAGAGTCTCTTGAATGTCTGCAGTGTCAACATTTCTATTGTGAGCTATTTCTTCTATATCTCCATTTATATTCCAGTCAAATTTCACTTTGCACATGATTGGTTTTCATATTTTAACTGTACTTTCATTTTTGTTGGCCAATTCAATTCCCTCTTCCCATTATCCATGTTTGTAAAATGTCCCATGAGTTTATCACTGAGAAAAGGAAGCAACCCACTACACACTTTACTGTCTGTATGTGAAATAAACAACAGATAAGCAGGTTCAGCCATCCACAGAAGTTGAAAGAAGTGATGTGATTGGCCAATCATTGTGATGCATATCTTTTCCTTATGTAGTGATTTGTGGACTGCAGAACTAGCAGCAAAGTATGTACTTTATGCATTTATTCATGGTTCATATGCCACGGCAGCTGAAATTTCAACTGTGTTGTTGGAGGACTGGCATCATTTAACTAAACTGTGGTAACTGAAACTCCAGCATATGACTTGATAAATAGGGACTGCCTGTAATTTTCTTATGAAACTACTAAACCTTTCTCCACAGAAGACTGCGTCAGAGAACAGATGTCTGGAGCCTGCAGACAAGGTATGTAGAAGTAATGAATCCACTGAAACCAAATGGAACACACAGCTTGAAATCTTCTCCTGGCCTCCCACTTGACTTTTCTCACCCTATAGTCTTGGTTTCAGTCTCTTGTGGGTACTGTCTTTGTGGTCTAGCTAGGCCTAATCCCCTGGAGAAACTTCTGGTTTAGAGGTATCATCGGGAAAGCTGGACTGCACCCTGGTTCCCTGAGGCCCGGGCCTCTTCCCTGCTGTAGGCCTCACTACTCACCTGGAGTTAACTACAGCTCTCCTTAAAGGCCTGCAGTCAGGCCCAGTCTCCTAAAACTCAAGGCTGGTCAGTTACAGTTCTGGACTTTAAAAGAGAGTGGTGGAGACAAAACCATACAACAAAGCCCAGGAGCCCTGATTTAGACACTCTGAAATAGATCATCCTTCCAATAAGCTTAATGGACAGCTTTCTGCTTACCTCTTTCTTATCACCTCTTATGATGAAAGGCACAAGGAGACAAACTGGAGAAAAATTTGCACAGACACTAGTTTACAAAGTCAAAATATTGAGATAAAAGCTGAGAGCTAATACAAGAAAAAATAAATCACCATTTTTGATTTTTGGAAAACATTCTTACGGTGGAGGCCTGTAACACTGTTAAGACCTATCTCCTTGTCCAGACACTGCCATTCAATACCCAGAGGAATTTGGTCACAACAGGTCTTCTTTAATATTCTAGTTCTTTTATTGGACTATAAGAATAATAATCTCTGATCACTTCCAAAGTAGTGGTCAATTTTAAATATGTGTATTATGCCATACATCTCTATACAAGTACTTCAGACCAGGAAGCAAGGTTTATGTTTATAACATGCACACTCCGAATATGCAGCCATATTATCCAAACACTTATGATATTAAATATGAACTACCTCAGCTCTTCTAATTGAGAGTAAAGAAAATATGATCATTTCTGCATACACATGACATGCTCACACAATGGCTCACACATATTAGAGATTCGATGACTCTGAGGGCATGAATGTGTGAATAAAGTTGCAATTCCGTTTCTCTGCTTAGCTTGAAGGAGAAGAAGGATAACTGTGCGTCTCCTGTCATTTCAATCAGTAACAATAAACATATGTAAATTAGCTAGCATGTATAAAGAATTTAACAGGAAATCTTGCACCTAGTGAGCACTGGGTGGGTGGTATTTATCATTGATGATAGTTTCTTTGCTTTTGGAAGTGATTCTTCTCATTTTGTTCACCACTGCCTCTGAACATGTGATGCTCCCTTCTTCCCTCCCTTTGTTGGACCATTTTGACGTATTAGAAACTCCTCATACCATAATTCAACCTCTGCTGATATTTTCAGCATTCAGTCATTTCCATGGCATAGACATTCAATGTTAATGTATCACACCAGCTGACTGATGGCAGAAATGATGGCGAAGAAGGAATCCTTGGAAAACTTTAAAGTAATTGATGCTTCTGTAGGGAGGGAATGAAAATAGAAAGTAGCTAATATTTCAAACTCTTGGAAGTGGAAATTACATTGAATTATGCCAATCATGTAATGAATAAAGTATGAAAATGACTTAGTGATGAAAGAAAATGCTGTAATATTCTTCTAGTAATTTACAGAGCTGATGACTTCCTCTGCATTATTCTGTCAAGCCTCGATGTACAGGATATAAAATGTAATCTAGTTTGGGAGGAGGGTTGGTGGTGAGGTATCATATTATATATATGTGTGTGTGTGTGTGTGTGTCATATCATATATATATGATATCCATATGAATGTACTTTTACAATGCCTTCAAAGACATCTGATTGTGACACAGCACTCAAAGTGGCAGGGGTTGCTCTCTCAAGTTTTGTCTAAATGACTGGTACAACTAATCAAGGATTTTCATTTTTAATGGGTATAATCAATTGTATATGTCTTCAGCTGATGCCAAGGTCTTATTGGCAAGTCACAGTGCACCATGAACTTCAGGTTTGGTATTTCCTTTATGTATCCAAATGCTTAAGATGTACACGAAGAATCAGAGTCATTGAACAGTTTTCCTAAGATCATTCAGCAAGTGATTTCACATCAAGTTTAAAGTTTCTGAATTGACTCTAATCATTGTACTCTTAATCTGTACACAATACTGCTTTACATAAGCCCTAATGCTCAGCCCAAATAAATAATGAGCACTGAAGATTTGATGGTATCACAAATAAATTATTGTTTTATAATAATTAAAATTTTAAATTGAAATTTAAAAACTACATAGAGACAGGGACTGTTTCTCTGTAGTGTTTAAATTCTCAAGTCATCAACCTTGACTACAATTATATTATGTTTTGATAATTGACAATTGAAGAATATTTTTTATGATAAGACATACCTCTTACCCCCTCCAAGTTTGAAATGATTATCCTTATATCTAACTCCTATAACATTCTCTTTATATTCTCTTGATGGCATTTATATTATTTATACCTTAAATTATGATGATTCGTGTTCAGATATTATCTTCCCCCTGGACCTTACACTGCTCAATGTTCCTTAATATACAACTTTATATTCCTCTTAGAGCCAATTTCAAGCCATTCTAATAGTAGGATGGCCAAGAGAGAATGAATAAACAAAAATTTTTTTCTGTACATGTATCCCAGAACTTAAAGTAAAATTAAGAAAACTTATTTTGTGTTTTTTCTAACTGTGCTTTAGTTATAATTTATCAAAGCAAGAACTCTCACAAAATTTTATCTAAGGCTTTAACCTGTGTAACGAACAAAGTTCTTCAGTAAATGGAAAGATAACAATAAAAAATTGCATCCTGTAGGACTTTGTTTTCAGAGAAGTAATTATTGAAATATATTTTGGGGCTAAGGATTCTAATTTATTAATGTTCCCTGTTTGTGTTAAACTAACTCAAGGCACTGTACGAATCACTCCCCACGTGGTTAAGTCCCTAAATATTACTTAAACTAGGTTTGATTTCTGAAAGAAGTAAAGTATTTATTTAATAATTTTCTATATAAGAAATAGAAAAGAAATTTTCTATATAAGAAATAAAATGAATAATATGTTAAAACCTATCCCAAACTGGCAATGTTACATATAGCTTACAAGCACTTAAGGATGACAGCTTTAGGGTTACAAAGATCTTACTTATCATTTGAACATCACTAACCTCATGGAACCTTTATGTCATGCAATATCACCAAATTTGAAGTTGCCTTCAGATGGATATACTCAGTGACATATTTTTGAGCATTGATAAAGCAGAATCCATATTTGTTATAGAAGGAATTAAGACTAAATCATCTGAACTTTGGAAAATCCACCTGGGAGGGACCCAAGGGAAATAAAACTGGGTGGATTCCTATGGGTAGAGATGTTTGAATCACATTTTGAAATCATCAGAATGTGGTCAAAAATGGGTCCCTAGGCAGCCATCATATGGCCATGAGGGTCTCTCTGCTTACACACCTTGGGTCTGAAGTTCTATTAGAAAACACTGGGAGCTATTCTTTCCCACACTTAGTAAAGTCGAATTTAGGTGGGATTTAGTTATATAGAGGGTCACAAAAGTTGGAAACCACCTTTTTAAAATTTTTTCTTTTATTTTTATTATTATACTTTAAATTCTAGGGTACATGTACACAACGTGCAGGTTTCTTACATATGTATATTTGTGCCATGTTGGTGTGCAGCACCCATCAATTCGTCAGCACCCATCAACTCATCATTGACATCAGGGATAACTCCCAATGCCATCCTTCCCCCGTCCCCATAATAGGCCCCAGTGTGTGATGTTCCCCTTCCTGAGTCCAAGTGATCTCATTGTTCAATTCCCACCTATGAGTGAGAACATGCAGTGTTTGGTTTTCCGTTCTTACGATAGTTTGCTGAGAATGATGGTTTCCAGCTGCATCCATGTCCCTACAAAGGACACAAATTCATCCCTTTTTGTGGCTGCATAGTATTCCATGGTGTTATATGTGCCACATTTTCTTAATCCAGTCTGTCACTGATGGGCATTTGGGTTGATTCCAAGTCTTTGCTATTGTGAATAGTGACGCAATAAACATACGTGTGCATGTGTCCTTATAGCAGCATGATTTATAATCCTTTGGGTATATACCCAGTAATGGGATGGCTGGGTCATATGATATTTCTAGTTCTAGATACTTGAGGAATCACCATACTGTTTTCCACAATCGTTGAAATAGTTTACAATCCCACTAACAGTGTAAAAGTGTCCCTATTTCTCCACATCCTCTCCAGCACCTGTTGTTTCCTGACTTTTTAATGACTGCCATTCTAACTGGTGAGAGATGGTATCTCATTTTGGTTTTGATTTGTATTTCTCTGATGGCCAGTGATGATGAGCATTTTTTCATGTATCTGTTGGCTGTATGCACGTCTTCTTTTGAGAAATGTCTGTTCATATCCTTT
>NW_012114711.1:9489096-9489439 GCF_000951035.1 Colobus angolensis palliatus | reverse complement strand
TGCCTTCATTTCGTTATGTACCCAGTAGTCATTCAGGAGCAGGTTGTTCAGTTTCCAGGTAGTTGAGTGGTTTTGATTGAGTTTCATAGTCCTGAGTTCTAGTTTGATTGCACTGTGGTCTGAGAGACAGTTTGTTATAATTTCCATTCTTGTACATTTGCTGAGGAGTGCTTTACTTCCAATTATGTGGTCAATTTTGGAATAAGTGCGATGTGGTGCTGAGGAAGAATGTATATTCTGTTGATGTAGGGTGGAGAGTTCTATAGATGTCTATTAGGTCCGCTTGGTGCAGAGTTGAGTTCAATTCCTGGATATCCTTGTTAACTTTCTGTCTCGTTGATCT
>NW_012114711.1:9480441-9488456 GCF_000951035.1 Colobus angolensis palliatus | reverse complement strand
AGTTTGGCTGGATATGAAATTCTGGGTTGAAAATTCTTTTCTTTAAGAATGTTGAATATTGGCCCCTACTCTGTTCTGGCCTGTAGAGTTTCTGCTGAGAGATCTGCTGTCAGTGTGATGGGCTTCCCTTTGTGGGTAACTCGACCTTTCTCTCTGGCTGCCCTTAACATTTTTTCCTTCATTTCAACTTTGGTGAATCTGACAATTACGTGTCTTAGAGTTGCTCTTCTTGAGAAGTATCTTTGTGGTGTTCTCTGTATTTCCTGAATTTGAATGTTGGCCTGCCCTACTAGGTTGGGGAAGTTCTCCTGGATGACATCCTGAAGAATTTTTTCCAACTTGGTTCCATTTTCCCCCTCACTTTCAGGCACCCCAATCAGATGTAGATTTGGTCTTTTCACGTAATCCCATAGTTCTTGAAGGCTTTGTTCATTTCTTTTTCCTCTTTTTTTTAGACTTCTCTTCTTGCTTCATTTCATTCATTTGATCCTCAATCTCTGATACTCTTTCTTCCAGTTGATCAAGTCGGTTACTGAAGCTTGTGCATTTGTCACGTATTTCTCATGTCATGGTTTTTATCTCTGTCAGTTCGTTTATGGCCTTCTCTGCATTGATTATTCTAGTTATTCATTCTTCCATTCTTTTTTCAAGATTTTTAGTTTCTTTGCGCTGGGTACATAATTCCTCTTGTAGCTCTGAGAAGTTTGATGGACTGAAGCCTTCTTTTCTCAACTTGTCAAAGTCATTCTCCATCCAACTTTGATCCATTGCTGGTGATGAGCTGCGTTCCTCAGTTGAAAATGCAGCAATCACCCATCTTCTGTGTCGCTCGCGCTGGCAGCTAGAGACTGGAGCTGTTCCTATTCGGCCATCTTGCTCCGTGACCTGGAAACCACCTTTTTGAGGTAAAAGACCCATCACAGTGATTTTCTAGTAGACTCTCACTGACACAATCTTCCTTTCGTAAATCAAATTCTTAAGGATAATGACTCAAACTTGTCAAATTCCATTTGATAAAGTACTTCCCACCATGTTTGTTTCAGAGTGCTCCTTCAAAGAAAGATACCCCCAAATGATTCTTTGATTAATAGAAGCTTATCAGCACACTATATTTCTAGAGTCAAATTCCCTGAATTTGAAACCCAGCTCTCATAATGTTAACCATGTGTCCATGGACAAATTTTCCCACTGTAAAATGTAGATAACAATAATATTCACCTCATGAGATTGCTGCAAACAATAAATTAGATAATATGTGTAGGGGACTTAGAACAGTGCTAGGCATGGATGATAGTCTCAAGAAATGTTAGCTACATTCACGCAGCCATAAAAATAAACTTGACGAACACTGCATACAATAACCATGTAAACATATTAAAGGCTCTGGAAAGTCCTTAATTGAATTAATTTTTAACTCAGCATAGCCCAAACTCAAATAGTAAATAATCTAATGATTTATTGAACTATTTTTCAACAGAATATTGTAGTAAAAGCTGTTCCAACATTTTTTACTGGTGCCACAACCAAGTTGACTATGACATCAATATAATCATTCTTCAAAAGAAGTATAACCGTCATCTCAAAAAAGAAGCCACTCTCACTTTAAACATATATGGTCTGATCACTTTGGAAGAGAACTGTGTGGCAAAATGTACAAGTTAAAGGACAAGCTGCATGAACTGAGACAGGTATATCCCCCAAAATGAATTTTGAAGCACCCTTCAGAAACCAATCAAATGCCAATTCAAGTGTCCTCTGTCACTGATCCATTAGTTTGCACTTTTGCTCTAATAAATTACTTATTTACACATTACACTAATAAATTACTTACTTACATGTTACAGAGAACAGGTTGATAGCCCTGCATTCAGCAATAAAACAAGGGAAGATCTACACTTTTAGTTATTGCCTAGGAAAAGTAGTCAACCTCTAAGAACAAATTCAAGAATAACAACTATCTTTAATTGAATAGTTAGTAGTTCTAGGCATCTCATGTTCTTTCTAATCTCATAGAAGTCTTCAGGGTGGGCATTATAATCTCCATTTTACACAGAAAGTAATTAAGGCTGAAGAAACAATTGAATTACACAGCTAGGAATCCAGTAACAGCTAAGCTTATATTTAGACCCAGGTCTGTGAGACAGCAAAACAAGTGCTCATTTTTCCCTATTACACTGACTATCCATACAATGAGTTTAAATTGTTCCTTTCCGACATTTTGATTTTTATAGAACTATCTCTTTCTTTTTCCTATGAGAGTGAGTCATATAATTTTTAAAGAAAGGGAATTGTATGCTTTGGGGGAAAGATTCTGAGGAAGTAAATCCCTGTGGACAGGTATCCTGTTCTTAAGCTAATCTTGAGTGAGAGTGTTTAGAAACACAGAAAATACTGTTGTGGCAGCTTTTAAATGCTAACTAGATATGGTTAATTTCTTAGAAGCCTGTAGTGGGGGCTAAAAAAGTGGACAGCCAGATTTTGGAACCTGACAGTTGACCTGAGGCCTTATATTGCAGGAGGTTTTATTTCTCCAATAAGTTCAATTCTCTCTAGCAAATTCCTTCCTTAAGTTAGATGGTTGGGCCCTAATATTTTTGCAGCTGCAGAAACTCAGCTTATATAAGATAATGGAAAAATTGGATAAGCCATATGAAATTCTGCTTCACCACCAATATCTTAAGAAATGCATCTGTTTCTAAAGATAGTTGAAGGGCAGCTGTTGAGTGGAGAAAACTAACCTGTTGATTATGCATCATAAGAGACTGACTTAGAGAAATGAATAAACTCGACAGCAGTCAACTTTAAGGCTAATCTTGTGTTGTGCTAAGAAAAATAGCAGGACAAATGGAAAAGGGCTTTTGTTCCTTCTGTTTCCAAATAACATTAATAGACAAACTTAAATATCATGCTTGCCCAGGATAGACTGGTAGGATCTACAGGCTACATGCATCTGAAGATTAGAGATCAGTCAGGGTGATCATCATTAATATAGTGCTTATGGGGAGAGGATCAATATTCTGGCTCTCATATTTGTTGTAATTTATGCTAATGGCTGTCAGTAGACTTGCTCAATAATTGGACTATAACATTAATGAACTGTTATTGATTTACTGTGATACCTGAGGCTATAAAACTATAATTATGAATAGTTATTGAGTAAAGGATGGAGTCAGAAATCATATACTGATAGTGGCCCAAAATGCATATGTAATATGAAGATGTAACAACAATATGGAGATAATCTAAATAAATAAACTAAGGAGATGCAGCAAGTTGGAAACATGGAAATCCATTGACTTTAAGGGAACACCACAGCTCTATTTAGATAGAGACTGATACCCCCAGGGAAAAAGTTGGAATATCTTGAGATTGCCTAAAACTGGCATCCCAAGACTAGAGTAGTTCAATGGAGACAGTTAGACAAGGTCTTGGAGTGCTTGGCTGTCTGTGCTGCCATTCACAATGGCAACTTCATCTTGAAGTTGGCTGTCCTCATGAGAGTAAGATGATTTTCAGCAGGAATTGGGTTTGTAAACTTGTTGTTTCACATGTAGTAGGAGAGAATATGCCACTTCCCACAGTCTTTAAATGGAAGTCCTGAACTTGCTGATTGGCTCACTTCTGATTATTCCCTGGGCCCAAAGGAATAACATGTACTGAATAAAACTTAGGCTTGGGTTACCTGAACCAATGGTGATTGCCAAGGGGTGCTACTATGTTGATAAGTGTTGACGAATCAAATTTCACCCTTGTGGAAGTAGGTTCAACCCCATCAACAACATATGGCTATGGGCAGTCGATTTCAAAAACTACATTTTTTAATGGCAAAAACATCATCTCTTTTTATTCTCTAAAACTCAAATGTATTTGATAGAAACATAAAGAAGGGAGTGGTGAGATGGGAGACATTGACTGTGTAGATGTAATTAACATCTGAAGGACAGTTTCTATTACATGGCAGATGAATAAGAATGCTATTTGCTATTTCCCCCAACGATGTTAAATTCATACATTCATACACACTTGCATATATACATACACTTGGAAGTTTAAGTATATTCAGATATCTCAAATATCTTAATTGATATTTTAAAAAAGTCTGTGTCCCCCAGTTGATTTTATGATTTATTAGTGAATAACCTCATCAGTTTAAAAAAAGATGTGAATAGCCTACATTTCTGGGAATAATCACTTGAATCAAAGAGAGATATCCACTCAAATTAATTTACAAAGGTAACCTAGTATAACTTAGTTACATTCCACAGGAGACATTTAGGGAGGTTTTCCCTTATAGCCCATATTAGTAAACACATGAGTGTGATTGTATCATGATTAGCTTTTCCCTATGTATTTCAATTTGTGATATGGGATTCAAGAACAAATAGAAAAAAGAATTAATTTCTTCTTAAATTTTTATCAGACTCTCAATATATTGTCCTTAGGTCAAGCTGTCATATGATTAAGTTGGTAAAATTGGGAGTTCCTGGAGGCTATAGTAGAGCCAGATCTTTCCCAATTCTGGAAGTAATCATCTAAAAAAAAACTTCTCAGAATAGTATAGTACATCTATCCCCTGGGATTAGCCAGCCAATCTCAACTGAATCTACTGAGAATGAAATCAGCACTTATTAAGTATTAACAAGTGGGGATTAAGTCATTTTGCTCTTTGGTTAAATAAAGATTGTGTGGAATGTAAAAACAAAACCAAAAAGCAAATACTAGCAAAGTGAGGTGACAACCCTAGTAGAATTCATAGTGAGCTGCAAGGAATCTTAAAATAATTGTATTACACAACCAATTTTGATCTCTGTTTTATTTTACTGAAGATCTTTAGCTTAGCCATTAGGATGAATAATGAATGCTCTATTTCTGTATTTATTTATTAAACATATATTTTAAGAAACTATACCAGATATTGGGAGAGAGGCATAAACAAGTTATTTGATTACATAGAATTTAGAGTTTACTGGAGGAGACAATTCTTAAACAAGATCACTACCCAGTAAACCAATTGCAATGGGTAGTGTTAAAGGAAAGCTGAAAGTATTGTAAGTCAGTCTGGCATAAAAGTACAATTTAGACTGGGGGTGGGAAGAAGAAGAATACTTACCTGGCAGGGGAGATACCATGATCACGAAGGTGGTTTTCCCAGGGTGAGGCTTATCCATTGCACTCCGGATGTGCTGACCCCTGCGATTTCCCCAAATGTGGGAAACTCGACTGCATAATTTGTGGTAGTGGGGGACTGCGTTCGCGCTTTCCCCTGAAAAAAAGAAAAAAAAAAAAAAAAAAAAGAATAATCCTTAGAAAGAGTGAAATTTAAGCTGAATAAAAAAGAATAATGAATAGATAATAACTATTCAAGGTTAGAGTTTAGGTGAAATGCAATCCATGAAAATAAAATTGCATTTTATCAGTTTTCAAAACATTGAACACTCCAAAAGTGACCAACTAAATTTTACTAAATATATTTAGTATCATTGTGAATTCATGGAGTTAAACATATGTTATGTGCTTCAATCCATTAAAGCTTTTACCTTTTCAGCTCATAAATCAAGAAGAAATGATAGAACTGGAATATTATTTGACAACTCTTAATTAATTAATGGATAGTGGCATTGATTAGCAATGTCTGCTAATAGCACACATGGAGACAACCAGACATCACAGGTCTCCTAGGAAGTATTCTTGCCAAAAAGTCAACCTAAATACAAATTCAAATGGCAATTTACACAAAATACAGGAGACAGAATAAAATATTAAAGAACAGGGTAGGGATGCAATCAGCCAAATCTACAGTATGGAATCCTCTACAGGATAAATGATCTGGTTTCTTAAATAGATTTCAAAGAAAAACAAAGAGAGATGCAAAGGAAACTGATAGTTAAAAGAATCACAACCCATGGAACTTATTTAGATTAAGATTCAAACAATTTTAAAATACAAAATAAATTTTATGATGACATTTACAAAACAATTGGAAATTTGAACACTGACTGGATATTTGATATTATTAAAATTATTGTTAATTGTTAAAAAAAACAATAAAATTGCATGTCCAAAGGCCCTTAAATGAGAAAGAGATTAGGAACAAATTAATCAAGGGCATGGCATAATTTAGACAAGGTGACTTTTTTCTTGATTTATTATCCTATGATGATCTCTCTCCACTTTATTTCAGAAGTCATACCAACCTGTATTCAGGAATCTGTATACTCTAAATAACAGATCAGGTGTTTTAAGTTTCTTAAAAAAAGACTTCCCTTGCAAAGTCTGGAATGTTATAATTAGACTAGATGGGAAAAATAAGAAGCTATTCTGATGAACTTCTAATACAAAGTTATACTTGTGATGAATTTTCAATTTGTATGGAATACACCTTTAAAATATTTCTATTAATATAGCCATTATGGAAAAGAACATGGGGTTACTCAAAAAATTAAAAATAGAACTACCATACGATCTAGCAATCCCACCATGGTTTATAAATACCAAGGAAATGAAATCAGTATGTTAAAGAGATAGCTGCACTCCTATGTTTATTTCCACATTATTCACAATACCACAGCATAGAATGTGTATTCATATACACACAATGAATATGTGGTATATATTCATTGTGGAATACTGTTTAGCCATAAGAAATAAGATAATCCTGTCATTTATGATAACCTGTGTGACCCTGGAGAACATTATGTTAAATGAGATAAGCAAGGCATAGAAAGACAAGTACCACATTATCTCACTCGTACATGGAATCTAAAAAGGGTGATATCATAGAAGTAGAGAGTAGAATGGTGGTTACCAGAGGGCGTAGTAGAGGGTAGGGAGGGTTGGGAAGATATAGGTCAAAGAATACATAATTACAGTCAAATAGAAGGAATAAGGTCAAGAGCTCTATTGTGCAGCAGCGTGCCTGTAGGGAATGGCAATATATTGTACTCTTGAAAACCACAAAAATGTTGGATGTCGTATCCTCACCACAGAAACAATAACTATGTGAGGTCATGCATTTGTTAATTAGCTAGATTTAACCACTCCTAATGTATACAGACTTCAAAACATCATTTTGTACACAAAAAATCCATACAAATTCATCTACCAACTTAAAAAAAAAGTTTCTAATTCTCTCCATTGAAAAGACCCAGAATCAGGGCCAAATCAGTAGCAAAACTCATAACACTGGGAGTATGGCCTCTGCCATTTCCAATAAAAGGAACTGGGGAGCTTTAGAGAAAGAGCTGGGTAGAGAAATTACAAGATAGGCCTGGAGAATATGCTTAAATCAGAAAACAAGGAAATTATTGAAACTACTAAGATATGTTAAAGAACTCAGCATCTAATGTAAAGAGATTTCCTATGGCCCAAGATGAGAATTTGAGCACAAATGAGAATAATTACAATTATTCAAATACAACAGGTATTTTACAATTCTTAAGTTCAAAATAATAAAAAAGAGATTTTTTTTCCCATTTTGGAGAGGATTGATAGTGAACCAACTTATCATTTCAAAACTGGAAAAGAAAACATGAGTTGGGACAAATTAGGGGACTTAATCAAACATTTAACCGAGCCTACCATTCGAACTATGTGCTAGAATAGCCAAATAATTAATTAGGAGATGTTTTCAGGGGGTGGAGCAAGATGGCCGAATAGGAACAGCTCCAGTCTCCAACTCCCAGCACGAGCGACACAGAAGACCGGTGATTTCTGCATTTTCAACTGAGGTACTGGGGTCATCTCACTAGGGAGTGCTAGAAAATCGGTGCTGGTCAGCTGCTGCAGCCTGACCAGCGAGAGCTGAAGCAGGGTGAGGCATCGCCTCACCTGGGAAGCACAAGGGGGAAGGGAGTCCCTTTTCCTAGCCAGGGGAACTGAGACACACAACACCTGGAAAATCGGATAACTCCCACCCCAATACTGTGCTGTAAGCAAATCGGCACACCAGGAGAATATATCCCACACCTGGCTGGGAGGGTCCCACGCCCATGGAGCCTCCCTCCTTACTAACACAG
>NW_012114711.1:9462657-9474949 GCF_000951035.1 Colobus angolensis palliatus | reverse complement strand
TATACATATGTAACAAACCTGCACGTTATGCACATGTACCCTAGAACTTAAAGTATAATAATAAAAAAAAAGGAGATGTTTTCTTCATAGATTGGAATAACTTAGGCAGCTAGAGCTTTAATTTGAACAGTATATTACCATATATAGTAATAATAATTGCACCCAAGAATTAATGAGTGCTTTACTAGGTACAGGGCACCGTACTAAACAGATGCTTCAGACTCTGTCACAAACTGTAGGTTAATACCGTTATAAAAGTGAGAAAACTATTATTTAGAGAATGTGTCCCATACATCCATGAAATACTTGAATTGTGAATTACATCATTAAACCCAGGTTATCTTACTCAGTGGCCTGTCTTTTTAACTGTGTTGAATACCTATGATTGAAACAAGTCAAGAGAGTTAGGAAAGAAGGAGGAGTGCTTATCCCTCTCTTAGGGGATAAAGAGAGGTTTTCAGGAAGAAGTGATGCCTAAGTTAAGATATAATGGATAGTAGTATTTATTCACAAAGGAGTGAGGGAGAACACATAGAAAGAGCATTCTACACAGAAGGAGCATGTTGAATCAAGGCCTGCAAGCTTGAGAAAAGATGATGTATCAATCAGTTACTGTTCCTCAGATATCAGTGGCACTTCGCAGTAAACCTTTATCCCTTATGCGTATGTGGGGTTCATCTAATCGAAGTTATGCAGTGCTGGTATTGGCTGGGACTGGTCATGTGTCTGTGGGTCTCTGCTCCTAGAGACTGGCATCTCTGCTCCGTGTATCTCTCATCATTCACCTGGTACAAGGCCTTTCTCTTAGCAATGTCTGAAGAATAAGTGGGAATATAGAAGCAAGCCAGTGCTTGAGAACTAGAGAGAGAAGCAGTGCACCATCACTTCTGCATCGGTCTGTTGGCCAAAGTTATCAGAGGATTGAATGCAATGGTAGAGAATTACACTAAAACCAGAGTGAGAATGCACTACAGTTTCACCTAGAGGGTGTAGATAAGTGAAAGGGTGAATAGTCGGGGCAATCATGAATGCAAATATAATGCACACAGCTAGGAACTGAAGGTGGTGCGTAATAGCTGCCACTAGAGATGCTGGGGAAATTAGAAGCAAAACAACTGTAGAATTTAGCCCAAAGTCTGTGTTAGTGATGTTTGTGGAGAGATGCAAGATGATAATATTAATGCCTCTACACCAGAGCAGTTTCCTGTTTGCAATATCCAGTCCTTCTTTTCCCTCTCATCCTGTAATGGTCATCCTGAAAGTTTATTTCTCAAATTTGTAAATTCCCTACAAACCAAGGTGTCCCTGAGGGCACTGCGCCACCAATGCACTTGACTGTGCACTGCTAATCAGCATCTCTGTTCTTCTGCTTTCACTAAGTGACTCTCAGTGTGTACAAAATTGATGGGAAGAGGAAACAGTATTTTCTGTTTCAATGGTGTGCACACTATCCCCTAATTCTGAAACTTCCAGTCTCTTGTCATGGAGCCAGTTCTCCTGACCACACAGCTTGGTTTGAAAATAACAACATACTGCCTCTTTATAATCACTTTATTTAGGGAAGGTGCTCTTTGATTTTATCTAAATTACTGTGCTTATAAGCTGTAGTGCCCAAAGTGTAATGAATTTGCTGTCCCTTTCCTGTTGTCACAAAGAAAATCAGCTGAGAGAGCATGGGAGAGGTTTAAAGCTTAGAATGAGAAAGAAAGAATCAGTCAAGTGTCATATTCAGAGGGAAAATACATTTTCCCCTAGTCACAGTCAGACTTTCATTCTGGAAATTCTAAAAGTGTTTCCATGCGAGACAGTTAATTACATTATTATTATTATTATTTATTTGCCCTAATGATTTCAAAATATCCAGAGATGAATGGAATTCCTTTTAAAGAAATCACAGTAATCACCTAAAATTTTTCCATCTTTTCAATTCAAGCTGATTTTGTGATATTCTATCATTATTTGTGATTTGAGGATGGAGAGAATGTCTCTGAGGCAAAAATTGTTTTTTAACCAAAAAGTATTTCATGTTATTGTTTGTGAGAGCAAGGGAGTATAGACATATAGGATTGGATTTAAGAACTGGTTTCTTATGGGCTACGGAGTCATGGACAGACAGGTTAGAATCTTAGATACATATTAATAAGTGAAGAAAGCCAATCTGAAAAGACTACATACTATGTGATTCCAACTATGTGATATCCTGGAAAAGGCAAAACTATGGAACCAGTAAGAAGAACAGTGGTCGCCAGAGATTGGTTAAGCACAAAGGATTTTTTGGACAGTGAAAATATACTCTGTATGATATTATAATGGTGGATACATGTCATTATACATTTGTCAAAACCCGTAAAATGTGCAACGCCAAGAGCGAATCCTAATATAAACTATGGACTTTTGGTGGTACTGATGTATTAATACATGTTTACCAATTGTAACAAACGTACCTACTCTAGTGGGGGATGTTGATAATTGAGGAGACTGTGCAGTGGTGGGGGAAGGAGATATATGGAAAACTTTGGTGCTTTATTCTCAATAAGGCTGGGAACCTAAAACTATTCTTTAAAAAATAAGTCTTGAAAATGGTTACTTTGAAGTTACATAAAAATTTGTGAAAATATATGCAAATACAAATAATAAGAAAAGAAAAAAATAGTATTAGACATTCTCAAGTAAATAACTCAAACAACACTAAAATATAATGTAAAGTGAAACCTGAATAAAACTTCAATCCTCATTTTTTTGTGAAATGTATTTGGACCAATTTTCTTGATTAATAACCAATACTTTGCACAGGATTATACCAATTTATTTAAATGTGCTTCTTTTCATTTTGTTTTTTTTTTTTTTCATCTCAAGACACTTTAATGATCTACCCATTCCCCTTTTAAGCTTGATACGCCTTCTGGCCGGGCATGGTGGCTCATGCCTGTAATCCCAGTAATCCCAGCATTTTGGGAGGTGGAGGCAGGTGGATCATTTGAGGTCCGGAGCTCAAGAGCAGCCTGGCCAACATGGCGAAACCCTGTCTCTACTGAAAACAAAACAAAACAAAACAAAACAATACAAAAATTAGTGGGGTGTGGTGGTGCATGCTTGTAGTCCCAACTACTCAAGAGGTTGAGGCAGGAGAATAGCTTGAACCCAGGAGGCAGAGGTTGCAGTGAGCTGAGATTGCGCCACTGCACTCCAGCCTGTACAACAGAAAAAGATTCCGTTTCAAAACATAAAATAAAATAAAATAAAAGGTTGATATGCCTTCGAAAATCTCTTTGGAACTTTAGATGCTTCCTCTATCCCTTTAATTTCCTTATAATTCACCTGTTGAAGAATGTCAGTAGTTTAGCCAATCTATTTTCTCAGTTGGGATCTTGCTGACTGCCCAGTCATGGTGCAGATCAACATATTCCCCTGTTCTCTGCATTTCTTGCAAACTGGCAGATGAATCAAGGGACTTGATCAGAATCAGGTTCAATTTCTTTGGCAAGACTGATTATAGGTGATCATTTTGGAAAACAGTTTGGCAGTTCCTCAGTAAAGTTAAATGTAGAGTTTTCATATGACTCCATTAATTCACTTCTAGGCATATACTCAAGAAAACTGAAAACGTATATGTCCAAATGTACATCCACATATATGTACATTTTGTAGAAAACATGCATAGCAGCATTATTCATAATATTCACAAAAGTGAAAAAACTAAAATATCTATCAACTGATGAACGGTTAAACAAACAAAAGTGGCATATATCCATACAGTAGAATATATTCAGCCACAGAAAATGAAGTACTGATCCATGCCACAACATGGACAAATTATGCTAAGTGAAAGAAGCCAGTCACCAAGGTCACAAAATTGTGTGGTTCCAGTTAAATGAAATATCCAGAATAGGCAAATCTCTAGAAACAGAATATAGATTCGTGGTTGCTGGGGTTAGGGGGTGGAAACTGAGAGGGGCTGCTGATGGAAAAGAGATTTCTCCTGGTGGGCGTGAAAATATTCTGGAATGAGATGATGATTCACGACTTTATGAATATACTAAATACTAAATACACTCCAAAAGGTGAATTTTGGGTATGTGAATCATAGCTCAACTTAAAAAAAAAAGATGGTGTCACAGCAAGTGCATAATACTTTAATGTCTTTTTAATGATTTTAGTGCCTTTTGATGCTTGAAATCTGGAAACATTACTTCTTTGGGGATTACAAAGTGGTGATATTCCAACTTTATTGCTCTTTTTCATTAGTAAGGATACTTTTATGAAGAGATGCTTCTCTTCATCTTCCACTTGGTTAACTAGTGGTACATTTTCCATAGAAAAGACAGAATAAATGATTGTCTCTCTTCATCAATTTTTAAAATAAATAATTGAGATTCTATCATCCTTCAAAAGAAACAAGTTTGTATATGTGTGAACCACACAGAAACACACACACACACACAATTATTAATCCACAAATGGAAACCTGTTTAACAGATTTCAATCTGTTGCAATTATTATCCTTTTTAAAGTTCATATGATCTCATCCTTCATCAGTGGGAACCTCTACAAATAGGCTTCTGAGTTCATTTGACATAGCCATAGTAGTTTTTATTTTATATAGCTTCCTCATTCATTTTGTACATTTTCTGTGTTAAAATTGGAATCAGCCATTTCCCTAAGAATTCTTGATTTCTTGCAGCAGGAAACGGTACTCCAAAAAATACAATCTGAACTCTTAAGATGCTCAATGACACTGGGTTGGTTGAGGTTTCAGAACTCTTTCAGGATATATATGCATATATATGTATGTGTGTGTATATATATATATATAGAGAGAGAGTACATATCTTTATGTTTGTATATAATACATATCTGTGGTATGTGTATGTGTATATATATGTATATATGTGTACATATACACATATATCTTCCTATATAATACATACCTGTGGTGTGTGTGTATATATGTGTGTTTGTATATATATACCACAGGTATGTGTTTTATAGAAACATAAAGATATGTACTCTTATAATACGTTTTAACTATATATATTTGATATATATGACCTATACTCAAATATCAAATTTAAAATACATCTTGAGTTCACTTAATATTTCTATTTATTTTTTCAATTTTCTTCTTTTTTTTGAGATAGGGTCTCCTTCTGTCACACAAGCTGGAGTGCAGTGGCTCGGTCATAGCTCCCTGCAGCCTTGAACTCCTGGGCTCAAGCAGTCCTACCCACTCAGCCTCCTAAGAAGCTAGGACTACAGGTGCATGCCATTGTGCCTGGCTAATTTTTAAATTTTTTTTGTAGAGACAGAGTCTTGTTCTGCTGCCCAGGCCAGCCTTGAACTCCTGGCCTCAAGCTGTCCTCCTCCATCAACCTCCCAAAGTGTTGGGATTATAGGTGTGAACCACCAAGCCCAGCTCTAATATTGCCATTTAAAACACAAGGCTACAGGATTTAACTCTGCCTCTTGTATTTCACATCTGTGTCTCCTTTGTTGTACATCTGCAATGTGAAATATGGTTTACTTGGACACAGACAATGGTAGAAGTAAAATATCTAATAATTACTCATTTACTTTTTTCTATATTATACTCAGAACCATTTTAGAATAATATACTAATAGTGCTGCCATCGATCAAATTCCTAAGAAAAAAGCAAAACATTCGGATCTGCATCCTCCTATCTCTTTCTCATCCATTTGCGGTTATATCATATATATCATATCATATATATACACACACATATATATAGTGTGTATATATATACACATATATATCTCATATGTCATGTATTTCCTTAATGTCTTTTTACTCATTATTAAACAGCATGCTCCACATATAATCTGCTGGTGGACAAGTGTATTGAGAGGTGAAGCCAGCTAGGCTTCTGGGTTGGGTGGGGACTTGGAGAACTTTTCTGTCTAGCTAAAGGATTGTAAATGCACCAATCAGCACTCTGTAAAAATGCACCAATCAGCGCTCTGTGTCTAGCTAAAGGATTGTAAATGCACCAATCAGCACTCTGTAAAAATGCACCAATCAGTGATCTGTGTCTAGCTAAAGGATTGTAAATTCACCAATCAGCATTCTGTAAAAACGCACCAATCAGCACTCTGTGTCTAGCTAAAGGATTGTAAATGCACCGATCAGTGATCTGTGCCTAGCCAAAGGATTGTAAATGCACCAATCAGCACTCTGTGTCTAGCTAAAGGATTGTAAATGTACCAATCAGTGCTCTGGGTCTAGCTAAAGGATTGTAAAAGCACCAAGCAGCACTCTGTAACGTGGACCAATCAGCACTCTGTAAAATGGACCAATCTGCAGGATATGGGTGGGGCCAAATAAGGGAATAGAAGCTGGCCACCCGAGCCAGCAGTGGCAACCTGCTCGGGTCCCCTTCCACGCTGTGGAAGCTCTGTTCTTTTGCTCTTCATAATGAATCTTTCTGCTGCTCACTCTTTGGGTCTGCACCACCTTTAAGAGCTGTAACACTTGTCGCAAAGGTCTGCAGCTTCATTCTTGAAGTCAGGAAGACCACAAACTCACCAGAAGGAAGAAACTCCAGACGCACCATCCTAAAGAGCTGTAACCCTCACTGCAAAGATCTCTGGCTTCACTCCTGAAGTCAGCGAGACAAAGAACCCACCAGAAGGAAGAAACTCTGGACACATCTGAACATGTGAGGAACAAACTCTGGACACACCATCTTTAAGAGCTATAATGCTCACTGAGAGGGTCCACGGCTTCATTCTTGAAGTTAGTGAGATCAAGAACTCACTGGAAGGAATAAATTCCGGATATAGTATGTTTTATCATCTGTAGGGAAGATGTTTTACTCTTAATATCTTTTTTTCTTATGATAACTTTGTATGACATTTGACCTCAAAACAATATTGTGTGAAATATTTTTATGTGAATGAGTTGTCCTGAACCACTGGAAGGGGGCATGTCTCAGAGTAGCATTTAAAAATTTTTTTTTGGTAACTGACAAACAAAAACTTGTACATATTTTGGGATGCAGAGTGATGTTGTGGTATACATAATGTATAGTGATCAAACCAGGATGATTAGCATATCCATCATCTCAAATGTTTATCATTTCTTTGTGTGCAGAACAGCCTATATTCTCCTCCTAGCTATTTGAAACTATGTATTATTGTTAACTATAGTCCTCCTACAGTGCTATAGAACCCTGGAACTTATTTCTCCTATCTAGCTGTACTTTTGTAATTCTTTAGCAAATCTCTCCCTAATCCCCTTCCCTTTTCCCTTTTCAGCCTCTAGTATTCTCTGTTTTACTTATTTCTTCTATGAAATCAATGCTTTTTAACTTCCATATGAGTGAGAACATCCAGGGTTTAACTCTGTGTTCCTAACTTATTTCACTTAACGTAATGCCCCTCAGTATTATTCATGTTGCCCTGAATAACAGAATTTCATTTTTTAAGGTTGAATAGTATTCCATTGTGTATTTTAATATACACCACATTTTCTGTATCCATTCATCTGTTGTCAGATACTTAAGTTGATTCTATATCTTGGCTATTGTGACTACTGCTGCAATAAACATGGAGGTACTGCGACTACTGCTGTAATAAATATGGAGGTGTGCCTTTTTGATATACTGATTTCCTTTCCTTTGGACAAATGCCCAGTAGAGGGATTGCTGGATCACTTCTAATTTCACAGAGGTTGCTCTTCTGTGATATGTGCACAGTGTTCAAAAACATGAGAGCTCACTGGCTGTGTTCTCCTCTGGACTTTGATCTAGACCTTCTTTATCTTTATTTTGGTCCTTGTCCTGCTCAATATTGATTCCACCCTAGCTGTTTCTTTTCAATTTGAGGCCCTGTCCTGGCAGGGAGTCCTGGAAGGTAAGTTTTGAAAGTCCATGGCTTGCTGTGAACTTGTGGGCTCTGTTTTTGACACTTTGCTGGAGATGTCAAAACTCACAGTGTTGGCTGTTGTTGACTGAGGCACATGTTGGCTTGCCTGAGTCCCAGCTGGCTTTTTTGTATTTTTCTGTTTTCAGAACTCTCAGGTTCCATCAGACACCCCATTACTTTCCTCCACATTTTACTACCATGAAGTTTTTGTGAATATTGACAGTTGCTTTATCCATAATATTTTGGAAGTTTTGAAAACCCTTTTACTTGTTTTATTTATAAATGATATTATGAGGTTTTTGGTTTTGTTATTTATCAGTCAAGTGTGTTTTAATATAAGGATTTAGAGAGTTTTTAGCAAACAATGCCACCTTGGTTTCTATCTTCCCAGAATACTGCTTATTGGTTTCTGAAAGATCCAACTTATTTAGAAAGAACTCTAACAGTGTATGTGCAAAAATAACCACTTAGAAATAACTGGAAAAACTAAATTTCTTCAAATGCCCATATTACAAATTTATCTGACCATAACTTTGTGAAAATAGTTGGAATTTTAAACAATCTCTAGAAGGACAATCATTCTTTGAATTCCTATTGACTACGTAAGTATAATATGATCACCTCTTAGATAATCTAATCAGCGATATCATACAATTTACTCAATATAGTGACATGTCTGGAAACTACCCACTGTAAGACTGATCACATTTTCTGTACTGTGAAAAGTTACTGTACTGTTACAGAAAAGTTTCAGAACAGTATTTTAATTTTCCCAAAATCATAAGGGTTAGCTCTGAATAAAACCTTTTTTATTCGCATGTTCCTTCAGAGATTTTTGTTTAGGTGCTCTTGTTTAAGTCTTAGTATTGAATAGCTTTATTAGATGAAATTTGACCGAGTTCCCCATTCTACAGGGTTATTTGTACACTTTCAGCAAACATGATAGAAAGAAAAGTGATTGTGTAAAAGAAAGAGCAGACTCACTTCCTCAAATCTGAATTTACACTTCTGTAAAATGCAAAGGACAAAAAAAATGAAATAATTAGCATGAGACTGCTGACTAGAAATTAAAAAGTGAATGTGATTTGTTAAATATTAAATACTTAATATAAATTCTAGTAACGTCTACAAGTAATACCATTTCTGCTAATAATGAAATTTTTCGTATTTCATGTTTATGCTAAACTCTTTTTAAAAGACTTCTTTTTGTTAATATGTTGTCATTTTTTTTTCTGTGGTACTGGCTGATTAAAAATGGGACATTTTTAATTCACCTGCTACTAAAAATGTATCTTATGTTTCTATGGAAACTTCCATGAGGAATTCGGGAAACATTAGAACTATCAAACGTACCACAGCATGGAAACATGAGGACATTTTACATTTTGTCAATGCCATCACAGGAAGTCAACAGCCACAGCTGTAATTGAGATTTAAATAGGATTCTTTTTCTATATTTTACCATGAAATCTCAATCTGCCCACTATTTTGTATTTTCTACTGGAGTATAAAGACAGGTCAGATGAGTTTCTTTGACTTACGTTGAGCTCTATTCCATTCCTCTTCTATTCTGCTCCTATTCGCCTTGTCTAATCAGTGATCCACACACATTCTGCCTCTTTGTATATCTCAGCAAAGACCTTTCTTCCAGTTGCTGTACAAATATTGCCAAGTTGTTTCCATGTAAAGACAAATTCCATAAGAAGAATTTCTGGGCAAGTTATCACACAGTTCCAGGACTGAGGAATGGAAGAAAAAGCCATTACAGGCTGAGGATTTGAGCAGCGATGGTACAAGCCCTCCAGGCCCATGCAGACTCTTAATGAGACAAGTTAGACAGTGGTTTTTCTGCTCTGGTAGCTTCATTGGAGTGAATTGTTAAAAGGGAACACTTTTCTGGTTTGGTTTTGCATGGCAGCTAAAAATGACAAAAAGCATCCCTTCTTTTAAAGTTCAGGTTCATAAACTTATGAAAAAAATAGACAAAAAAAATTAATGGATAAATTTGCTTATATACTTTGCACCCAGTAAAATTAAGTTAACCAAGTGGAAATATTAGGGATGTGTTAGATGTAAAACTAGAGAGAATGATGGAGCTAGCCCCCAAGGACAAGGCACTGGGGGATTAGCCCCATCGTTCTTTTTGGGGTTTAGTGAAGGGAGGTTGGACTATCTTCCATAAGCAGACTCTCAGAGTAAATGTAATCTTGCTTTATGTACAGTGATAAGCATTGAGTTGAATTCTATTCCGCCTATTAAACAAGATCTGTAAGAGGAAAAATGTAAGTTGATGTAAACTTTTTAAAATATTAAGCTCAACATTCAGTAAACTGTTGCATATATTTAAATGACTTATCACTGATCTGAAATTTACAGTCATAGGGAGTATACCTTATCATGCTATTTAACTTGAAAGTGCAAGGGAACACAGCAAAAGCTTCTTCATTTTTAACCAGTTGGATGCCACCATTTTTCCTATTAGAACTTTTCCAAGTTCTCTTACAAACCACTTAGGATTTGCTGACTACAAAATTTCTTTATATCAAGTTTTGTAATGAAATTCTGGAGGAGAAATGTTCCTTTGTTTTCTTTTTAATTTTGAATCACAGCACATACATCAACTGGGAATCAGAGATGTTTTTCAACTAAGTTCATTCAAGTTACTGCGGCAGCTGATCTTCCATTGAAAGGGATCAGTCCACAAAAGCAACAAAATTTGAGCCAGGAACAAATGTATCATAGAATTTCCAGGCTCCAACCTTGGAAATTTTCTTTTCCACAATCTCTGTGGCTTACATTATTTATCTGTCTCTATTCATCAAGAGCAAAACATTGTTATTCAGCATTTTCTTGGAATGTCACTATCTTGTCCAGGTCAGATAAGCTTGGATAAAATCTTCCTTCAGGAATTTTTGTACTGCTCGGTTTCCCACAGAAAGTGCATCCTCAGTAGATAAATGTAGCTAAACGTAGACTTAAGGTGTCTACATTGCTTTATTACTTGAAAGTGTTTCTTAAATCCTTAAGGCAATTTAAACCAGCTGTGATGAAAAGCACTGGTCATTCTGAAATTTAACTATTTCATATCAGTACTTTGTATGATTATTCCTTTATGATGAAGGCCTGGGAGAAACCCTTAACATTATCCAATACAAAAAGTCCAAATTTCATGAAAGAGGAAAGTAAGGCTCTGAGAGGTTAGGATCACATGGAAAGGCAAGTTCACAGTGAATTCTGTATTTGCTGCTTTAAACTACCAATATTCATGGATCAACCGGCTGCAATCTTAAGATGAGAAGAAAACAGTTCTGGGGGCAGAAAATTAAGGTTTGAATCTTAGCTTTCCCATTCAACAGCTATATTACTTAAGTCTCAGCTTTCTCATCTACTGTAAGTGTTAGATTACAAAGAAATATGGATTTGGAATTGTTAATTAGATTTTCCTACCTTTTCTTGAACAAGAAGCTCAGGTAGAGTCATTAGCCCAAGGAACCCCTGTGGCATTTTTCTTGAGAGTCCATAGCAAAGATTCGGTTGCTTTTTTAAAAAAACCTTTTAACTGACATATTCTTTTTCCTTTGAGTTCGCCTCTTCTCATACCAACAATGAAAGAGCCAGAATTTTACATTTTCCACGTTGCTTGAGGATGCCTCTGGAAGCTGCATGGTAACCACAGGTGAAACTTGTGCTGGTTAGCCACTGAGCCTGTCTTTAGAGAAGTCTTTACAGCATTGACCTGCGAAGATGAAATCTCATCCACAGAAATGATTCATTTCTGCCTTCAAATACATTTAGAATTTCTTTAAAGGGTTTAATTTTTTAAAATTCTAAATAGTTTTAATTCTAATTAACGTCCTTACTAAATTTTTAAAGCTTTATTTTCTATTTACTGTTAATCAAATTTTCAAAAAGGCATTCACATATTTTATTTAAGTTGATAACATTTACTTTTTTTTCTTTTTTTTACTAACTATGGGTTATAAATTATTTGAAACTATAAAATCGAGGCCACTGTTTTAGATAGGCTAGCCCTTAATGTTTGCTATTATTCATATTTTTAAAATCTCAATTTCCAACTTCTTTTGAAAACTCAAAAATTCAAGTGACATCTTCCATGGTAGTATATGACTGGTTCCACATGACTTTCATTCTTTCAGAAGGGACAAATACTCTGCAATTCAACATACATTTTCCCCAGTCAACTCACACATAGATATTATTTGTTGACTTCTGTGGACGTTTGCATTTGCAATATATTCTTTTCAAATGGGGAAAAACAAAAACAAACAAACAACAAAAACTGAAGGCCAAGCTAACTTGCTCACACTTTTCTTGGGAAACACTCCAGGCCATCTGTGAGGAGAAAATGCAATTTTTAAAATGTCAAAGCACTTTGAAAGCACCAGATATT
>NW_012114711.1:9460981-9462002 GCF_000951035.1 Colobus angolensis palliatus | reverse complement strand
TTTGTTCTTATGGAAATTCAGTTACTACTATGGGTCTTGGAGATATTAAAACATTTTTAAATGACCCCAGCTTTTACATTCACTTAGTTGTACAGAATTATATAACAAGAAGATATTTATAAAATAGAATAACTCTATGAAGCACTGTTTATTGAATAACGTGAGAAAAATCTCATTAATAAACAGAAACCTAAGGATTTCAAGAAATAAAGCTAGGCATTGTTTTTAAGAGCTTCATTTAGATACAATTTATAAATGTCACAGTTCATCCACTTAAAAGTGCGTAATTCAATGGCTTTTAATACAGTCACAAATTTGTACAAACTTTACTACAATCAAATCTAGAACATTTTCAGTACTCCCAAAAGGAAATCCCACACTCCTTAGTCATCATCCTCTAATTTCTCTATTCCCCCAGCTCTAAGCTACAAATAATATATTTTCTCTTTCTATGTGTTTGTCTATTCTGGATATTTTATATAAATGGAATCATAGAATAAGTGGTCCTCTGTGACTGGTGTCTTTCATTGAGCAAGTTTTCAAGTTTCATCTGTTTAAGTATGTACCAGTAGGCATGCATTGTTATTTAAATTTACAATTTCTTCTTACATATTTCACATTCCCCCTCTTAATTTTTCATGTGTGAGATTTTGTATATAAGTCTGTGTGTACATGCATGTATGTGTTTACATTTATATATACATATTTCAATTTTCCAATTATAGGAGTCATTTTAGCTGATTCAGGCAACTATAAATTAAATAATTAGTAGGTAATATTATTACACATATTATTATGCAAGATGCAGAGGAAAGGGTAATGTAAAGATTTAAGCTCCAATAACAGATGTTGCTGGTGACAAGGATGGGACAATTATATGTTTTAAAAAATACATTTGCCACAGATGGACATTTGGGTTGATTCCGAGTCTTTGCTATTGTGAATAGTGCCGCAATAAACATACGTGTGCATGTGTCTTTATAGCAGCATGATTTATAATCCTTTGGGTATATACCCAGTA
>NW_012114711.1:9450780-9460136 GCF_000951035.1 Colobus angolensis palliatus | reverse complement strand
TAATTCAAAACCTGGTCACATTTTGCTTCCCACTGACATCTGAGGTGCAAGGCTTGCCAGGTATGCCCATATGACGTCCACCTCTCCCCTGGAGTCTGGCTTTCACTGCACTCTCCCCTGATATTACTGTAGCAAATGCTGGAGATTTGTGATGCAGTCCACACTTTAATGCCTTTGTGATACAAAGAAAACCCCATTCCTGTGGTGGACTTTTGTTGGGGGATATTGGGAAGAGCTTTCAAGAAGTCAGTTGAAAGCACTACTCTAATAAGTTAACATGTGAGCTTCCCATGAAGTTAGTTACACAAAGCCCAGGAGGCTCAGCTACCTGTCAAACACGTAACTCAGGATTCCGGAGACATCCCTGCACTGAATGATTTGAGGTCAATCTTAGATGTGGAACACAGTAAAACTTTTTATGTGTCATCAACTTGACAATTGTCAAATATCAAGCTAACAAACTGGGCACAGCTTTCCCCTTTTTATTAATGTTAACACTGAGGTTTGAAGCACTTGGCCCACAGATGTGCAGATAATAAGGGGTGCAAATGTGTTTTTACCCAAGTCTTTAAGATTTCAAAACCAGCCAGATGATCATGTCATACTTTCCCTCAAGCTATACACTGAAATGTCCCCATGGATGGGTTCAATCTGTTTCTGCCTAGCCTTGAAATTTGATATTAAGCTAAAATTTGTTTAAGCTTAAATAAAATAATTTTATTCCTTACAAATACATGTAAAGACCTCATAACCCAACTAGCCAATATTTTAAATCTTTGGCCCTGTTTTCAGATAAAGAATCAAATTATATGTGGCAAGGACTTTTGCTCACCTATCCAAATCTTTCCTCTGCTCCTTTAGATTAAAAAACAAACAAACAAACAAACAAACAAAAAAAACAAGAAATAAATACACACACACACACACATAAACACACAAAACATGATTAGGATAAGGTGACCTCAGGCCTAGGAAAAAAGCCACATTAGTCTAAATTAATTACCACATGAGTTTTTCTGGCAATTATTATTGATCTGGGTGGGAAAGGGGCAGATATTCAACTTAAATTGACTTAGAATGAATGAAAAAATGCTATTGGCAGATGTTTTGCAACCATGAGAGGATCCAACCTTAGGATAAAATCTGAGCTGAAGACAGCAGAACAACCTGTGTCCTTAATATCATTTTACCACCATTAGTGTCATCTTTCGAACCTGTTTTACCTCTTAAATTTTTGTTGTTTGGAAATAATAACTTGATTTATTGCAAGATCGCTTTGAGCCAAGGTGTTTTGTTACTTGCAGCCTAAAACATTCTGACTGATATATATGTCATATTTTGTTTTAGGAAATTTAGTCATTGGTTATATTTGCTAAATTGTTTGTCTCCCCCGGAGATGCAAAACTTATTGGATGATTTATTTTTCCATTTTCTTACTCTTCAAAGAGTATCCAGAACACACTGTACAAGATTTCACTAAGCAAGGAAACAGCCGAACTATCAAACAAACAAATTCCAAGTTTCCAATTCCTAGAAAAAAATTAAAGAGCTCAAAATGAGAGGGAACTGTTGTTGCAGTCCATACATAGTGGCTCGGGATAGGCTTTAAGGGAATCATCTACCTGGTGTATAGCTTCCAAGCAAAAGATAAAACAAGGTAAGCTGCCATAATCCTTTCAGAGTTAGATATTAGCTAAGGGCCCTTGCCAAATTCCGATTTGGGTATGCACAAGCTATTCACCAATAGTCCTCTCACATATTCTCTTTTGAAAGTGACAACATGTTGATGAATATTTTTATTACCCACAAAGAAAACTCCCCACCCATTAGCAGTCACTCCCTAGACCATCTCTCAGCCTCTGACAAACACTAATCTACTTTGTGTCTCTATAGGTTTCCCTAATCTGGACATTTCATACAAACAAAATCATATAATATGTAACCTTTTGTGCCTGGCTTCTTTCTCTTAATAAAATGAATTGAAGGTTCATCCATGCTGTAACATTAATCAGTACTTCATTTTTATGGCTGAATAATATTCTATCGTATGTATACACCACATTTCTTTCCTCATACATCGGTTGATGGACATTTGGGTTGTTTTCAGTTTTTGGCTATTATGAATAATGCTACTACAAACATTTGTGTACAAATATTTGTGTCGACATGTATTTGGGTCTCTCTGTGGTATATAAATAGGATTGGAATCCTGTGTCATATAAAAACTTTATGTTTTAGCTTTATTGAAAAACTGCAAACTTTTTTATCAGCTGTACCATTTTACATTTGCACCAGGATTATGTGAAGGTTCTGATTTCTCTACCACATATTATTATATATCTTTTATATTGTATCCATCCTAATGGGCTGGAAGGTGTCCCAGTGTTTTGATTTACATTATTTACATGTTCCTAATTACTAATAACATTAAGAATTCCTTTATATGGCTATTGGCTATTTGTACTTTCTGTGAAGAAGTGTTTATTCAAATACTTGCCCAGTTTTTAATGATGTTATTTGTCTTTTAGTTGCTAAATTGTAAGAGTTCTCTATACATTTAGATCCTAGATCCTTACCAGATATATTACAGTTGATCCTTAAACAACTGGAGTTGGAACTGCATGGATCCACTTATACAAAGTTTTTCTACCACCTCTGCCTCCCCTGAGACTGCTTCCTCCTCTTCCTCCTCCTCCTCAGGCTGCTCGAATTGAAGATGACAGCAAGGATGAAGACCTTTATGATAATCCACTTACAGTTGATGAATAGCAAATGTATTTTCTCTTCCTTATGATTTTCTTAATAGCATTTTCTGTTCTTTAGCTACTTTATTGTAAGAATATAGTATATAATACATATAACATACAAAATATACACTAATTAACTGTATAATCAGTGAGGCTTTTGGCCAACAGTAGGCTATTAATAGTTAAGTTTTGAGGGAGCCAAAAGTTACATGTGGATTTTTGACTGTACAGTAAGTCAGCATCCCTAATCCTGCATTGTTCAAAGGTCAAGTATATTTGCAAATAGTTTCTCCCATGCTTTGGGTTGTCTTTTTAACTTATCTGTAGTGTCCTATAAAGCACAGAAGTTCCCAATTTTGATGAAATTCAATCTATTTTTTCTTTTATTGCTTGCATTTTGGTGCCATATCTAAGAAATTATTGCCTAAGCCAAAGTCATGAAGATTTACATTTCTGTTTTCTTCTAAGTGTTTATACTTTTAGCTCTAATAGTTAGGTTTATGGTCCATTTTGAGTCAATCTTTGTGTATGGTGTGAGGTAGAGTTCAACCTTCAGGCTTTTCCATGTAGGTATCTATTTGTTCTAGCACAATTTGATTTTAAAAATTATTCTTTCACTATTGAATTGTCTTGGAAACCTTTTGGAAAATCAATTGGCCATAATGTGTGAATTTGTTTCTGTAGTTATCATTACAGTCAATCAATGTCTCTTCTATGCCAGTACCACACTGTCTTGACTACTGTGCAGCTTTGCAGTAAATTTTAAAAATCAGGAAGAGTGAATCATCCAAATTTGTTTTTTCCTAAATTCTTTAGGCTATTCTGTGCTCTTTGTATTTCCATGTGATTTTAAAATTACCCTGTCAATTTCTATAAAAAGGTAATTGTGATTTTGCCAGAAATGGCATTGAATCCTTAAAGTTGGGAAGTATAGCCATCTTAACAATATTAAGTCTTCTAACTTATAAACATGGAATATCTTTCATTTATTTAGCTCCTCTTTAGTTTTTTAGTGATATGGTTTATAATGTACAAGTCTTACATTTATTTTGTTAAATTTATTATTGAATATATTATTCTTTTTTACATGATACAAATTTAATCATTTTATTGACTTTATTTTCACAACAGTGTATAGGAATATAAATTATTTTTGTATATTCACTGTTTTATCATGCAACCTTGCTGAACTTATTAACTCCCATAGTTTCTTAGTTAATTCCTTATGATTTTCTATATACAGGGTCATGTCATCTGCAAATAGAGGTAGGTTTACTTTTTCCTTTCCAATCTGGGTGGCTTGAATTTCTATTCCTTGTAAGTTCATCAACACAAATGTATAATTATTGTTTATGCAACTGACTTTAAACAGATACAAGATAAAAGTATTTACAAAAATATGTTTATGTTGTCTATTTATATTTAAGTATGTAGTTATCCTTACCGGTGCTTTTTATTTCTTCATGTGGATTCAAATTATTGCCTAGTGTCCTTTCATTTCATCCTGAAAGACCCCCCTAGTATTTCATATAGAGCAAGTCAGCTAGTGACAAATTTGCTTAGTTTTTGTGTATTTGGAAATGTCTTGATTTTTCTGCTATTTATGATGGATATAGAATTCTTGGCTGAGTGTTGTTGTTTCTACTCCCCACAACCCCCATCCTGGCTTTCAACAGTTTGATTGTATGTCTTGGTATGAATTTCTTTCAGTTTATATTATTTGGAATTCATTGAGCTTCTTTGATGTGCATATTAATGTTGGTGATAAACTTTGAGCTGTGGAGTTTTCTGCCATTATTTCCTCAGTCTTTCTGCCTCTTTCTCTCTCTCCTTCTCTCTGAATCTCGTTTTATGCATATATTGGTACACTTGGTCTTTCATAAGTCTCCAAGACCATTCATTTTATTAAAATGTTTTTCTTTCTGTTTCTTATGCTAGATAATCTTATACATTCAAGTTCATTGATTCGCCTGCCTCTTCAAATCTGCTATGAATTTTTATTTCAGTTACTGTACTTCTCATCTCTAGAATTTCTATTTGGTGCTTTTAAGAACAACTTTAATAGCTATGAAAAAGCTATTAATGGCTTCTATCTCTTTATTTGTATAGCTTTTAGTAAGACATCATTCTTATCTTTTTCCTTATTCTTTGTAAACCTTTTGAAAATAATTAATTTACAATTCTTTGTCTAGGAAGTAAAAACTTTGGGCTTTCTCTGGTACAGGTTCAACTGACTCCCTTTTCCCTGAATATGGGCCTTATTTTCTTGTTTGTTTACATGTTTTATAAGTTTTAAACCTGATAATTTAAAATAATATAAAGTTATAAATGTAGGCATCAGACTTTTTCTCCTCCCCAGGATTTATTGTTGTTGCTGTCTGTTGTGATTATTGTATTGTTTGGTTGATAGCTTTTCTGAACTAATTTTGTAAAGCCTGTATTTTTTGTTGTGTCTAATGACTTCTATCAACTGTAAGTGTCCTCATCTTTACCAAGTGACTGTGTACATCTTGGATTATGCCTTCAACTCTCGGCCAAATGTTTTATGGCTCTGATTTGGTCATCACTTTCTGCTTGTACAGAGCCTTGTGGTTGGCCAGAGGTGAGAACTTACAGCCTTATCAGATCTTCAAGATGCACACAGCCATAGGAATGTGCAAAGGCCTTCATATGCACATAGCCTTCTAGATTCACAAAAATATATCAGTTATTCAAAGTCCCCTATAGATCTCTTATTTCCCATCTTTCCCTTTCAGCTTTTTGGTTAGTCTGTTGTTGTCTCCACTGTTACCAACCATCTCTGGTATTTATAAGGTTAAACAATTGCCTCTGCTTGCTTTTTTGATAAATGCTTCTGGGGAAAGGGCTTTTTGCACTGGTCAAGTTCCAAGCTAGGTCACATAAAGGTGGTGTTGTGAATTGGGCCTTCCAGGGAACTCTCAGGTAACATTATGACAACTCTCTGCGGATTGGGTATTGAAGTAGCTCCAATATAGTTCTGCCCCCTCCAGTGGTTTCCAGGATACTGGCTTTCACTATGATGATGGGCTGTTAGTTTACAAGGCTACTATAGAGCTGGGGAGAAAAGATGAGGATAGGGCAAGTTAGAATGTCACAAGGCCTTCTGTTTAAAGTCAAGAAAATCATTTTTTCTTGAAACAACACTTCTTGGATTGCTATAAGTCTATGATTTATTTCCAGAGTTATGAAAAAGTTGATTCTAACAAGTTTTGCCAGTGTTCTCTTTGCTTTTATGGAGGGAAGAAATTTCAGAAATCATTTATCTGACGTTTTGCTTTGATTTACATCATCATAGCCATTTTGAAAGATGTCTCTGATACATTAATTCATTGACAATTATACAAATTGACTTCAATATGTTGACATAGCCATATTCATTGGTTCTTAGAATATTTTGTTATGTTCTCTGTATTCCAAGGCTTAATTAACATTGGGTCTGCGTAAGTTTTTATTTCCAAGGTTCTTTTTCAAGGGACACAATCTTGTTTAGGTTAAAAATATAGAAAATAATCTTATCCCTAGAGAATTTATGGTTGTTTATCATGTGTGTCAGAGTCAGATGAAGGCAAGAGGAAAAAAAGGCCCAAAACTGTGTTTTGTATATTAAAACCAACTTTAAAAAACTGAAAGAAAATGAACAATACAAAAAGTCTGACAAAAAAATCACTTGTACACAAGTGACTGTGTACATCTTGGATTATGCCTTCAACTCTCAGCCAAACGTTTTACGGCTCTGATTTGGTCATCTCTTTCTGCTTGTACAGAGCTTGTACAAATCTGCATGATATCATTTGAAGAGTTAAGCAAAACATTATTGTATTTTGGTGAAATTTCTATGTTCTGTTGTTGAGTTTGTGTGTGTTTGTGGTCATGAATGATTTATTTTCCTAACATGCAAAGTTTAGAAACCACTATTTCCCAGATTTGACAAGGTAATCCATGGTACTATACTAAGCACTTTCATATCTCTATTCATTTAATCTTTGTAAGTATCCATAAATGGTAATGTTATTATGGATGATTAGTATGGAACTCAGTATGCTTAAGTAACTTGATTAAGGATATACATCAAGTAATTAATAGAATTAATATTTGAATCGAAGTCCTTAGAGAGCTCTCAACTGCTCATAAATTCTAAGCACCAATCAGAACTCTCTTCGGTGAGCACTCTAGACTTCATTGCTTGAAGATCTGTAAAGAACCTAGTATTTGCGGAGTTGTGATCTTAGAAGAATGAGCAAGGTTGCTTATAGTACAGTTAGGGAGACAGATGTGAAGTAAGTAATTATGCAGATAACGTCAATAAATGCTATCTAGAAAAATGAGACATAAACATGAAGGTATAATAGAGGAACCTAATTTAGATTGTGGGATTAGTGAATGATGAGTTGAATATGTGAGCATTGAAGTGAGAGCAAAAGAAAACACGTAAAGAAGATTTTAGGTTAGAAGAAGCTCTTGATAGGCAAGAAACAGAAAAAGTCAGGAAAAATGAAGCACCATTAGTGAGGGAGGACCAAAAGGAAACTGAAAAAATATAAAAGCAGACATCATGCTGGGAATTACGGGCTTTCATGCCAATGTTTACTTTCCTAAGAAAATTAGGAAATAGCTAAAGGTGTTTAAGGAAGATAGTAACATAATTAGATGTGCACTTTGAAAATATTACTTTGAATTACTACTTCCTGAAATATTTTTGCAACAACTTGTGGTTCCATAATTATTTCAAAAATCAACATTTTATGTGGTTGTTTTCATAAGGCACAAAGACACAGAAAAAAACAATACTCATTCGAACTGTGAAAAATGAATTGGTGGGTATAAGGTAGAATCAGGGAAACCAGGTCAGATGCTATTACAGTGGTCCAGCCCAGGAGTAATGGTGCTCTAGCTGAAAATGTTAGAAACAGCAATGGAAAGAAGGGGGAGCTTTTGAGATAGTTCCTGGAGGTATGGCCTATGTGAGGAGGACAACTGAGAGTAAAATGCCAGGAGGAACTCTCATGTTTCTTACATTGGCACCTGAATGGTATCATTTTGTGAGATGGCCACAACTGGAAGAGAAACAATATCACTAGAAGGCAGCTAGAAATTAGATTTCTTATGTGTGATATTTGAAATGCCTCTAAAATGTCCAAATACTGATATTAATCACACAGTTGGATGTATACGTTTTAATTAAGAAGGTGTAAACTTCCAACTCTTCAAAGCATAGGTAGTATTTTAAGTCATGAGTTCACCAAGGGTAATAAGGTAGAGTGGAGAAAGGAGGAAGTTTTAAAGAACGATAATACAGTTAGGCACCGTATAAATGCATTTCAGTCAATGATGAACTGTATATGTGATGGTGGTCCCATAAGATGAGAATACTGTAATTTTACTATACCTTTTCTATGTTTGGCTATGTTTAGATACATAAACACTCACCATTTTGTTACAATTACCTACAGTATCCAATACAGTTACATGCTTACAGGTATGTAGCTTAGGAGCCATAGGGTATTGCAAAAAGCCTAGATGTATAGTAGGCTACGCCATCTAGGTTTCTGTAAGTACAAACTATGACGTTTTCACAACAAAACCACCTAACAACATGTTTGTCAGAATGTATCCCTGACTTTATTTAAAGATTAGATAAATTGGGAAGGACCATCAAAAGAAGCTGAAAAAGTTTGGCTGGTAAAGGGTTTATATTCTAGGACAAAAGATTTACTAGCCAAGTCCAGCCGTCAGAAATTTCTTGGGTTAGTTACCGTGATTTCATAGGAACTGAAACATGCAAAGGGGCAGCAAATTTTACTGTCTCGGTGTGTTCAAGATCTGTAATGAAGTGTTTCTACTGTGAGCAGTGTGGAGAAGATTTTCATCAGCACTTGGTTTTGGCAAGTATTCCTCAGAAGTCCCAAAATACTGAAGTGCCAACCTTCCTTTCGCTGCTAGAGTCCCTTCTGCTTGAACAGATCCAGAGATTGGAGATTGCTAATGTACTGCTTCCTGAGGCATCTTTGGACAGCTGAGACTATTAGAAAACTCTTCCTTATATTCAACTAAAATCTGTCATCCTGTGGCTTTCATCTGCTATCCTAGTTTTACTCCTCGGGGCCACCCAAAACTGAATTCCCTTTGTAGCATGACAATGTTTCAAGTATCTGCACAAAACCATTGTGTCCCCCAAGACTTCCTTGTTATGGGTAAAATGTCATTGGTACCTTCTATCAATCCTCACAGGACACAATTATGAATCAAATTAAGTGTACTGTATTCCAATTTATAAAACAAATATTTGTTATGAGAGAACTAACCCTGATAATAGTCATAGTGATTCAAACTATTCATGTTACAAAGATCAGATTTACCCAGTAGTTTGAACAAAACCAAGTAATAATAACTTTTACATAAAGGAGATTGCACTTGACCTAAAATATGAAACTGGCTGGATATACTAGTATTATGCTATGGTGGGGGCACAAGTAGACGAGCATAAACAGAAAAGCCTTTGAGGCTGGGCGTTGTGGCTCATGTCTCTAATCCTAGCACTTGGGGAAGCCAATGTGGGCAGATTTCTTGAGCTCAGAAGTTTGAGACCAG
>NW_012114711.1:9447105-9449615 GCF_000951035.1 Colobus angolensis palliatus | reverse complement strand
TATCTATGTCTTCATTCACTGTTAGAATTGAATGTGGTTTATGTAACGTACTTTCAGACATTAAATTCTGATGCTTGGGAAGCACACAATAAATGGTAACTAACAAGAATAAAAATGGAGATTTTTACCCTTCCTGTTGAGAAGCCAGTTGTATACGTCTACACAGAAGAAAAGAATTTATCTTCCATTTCCCATCTCAGAAGAGGTATCTTGGACAACACCCCATTTTCTCTTTAATTCCAAGTCATATGTGCCACCTCCTCATGTTTCTTACCTTAACAAACTATAGAAATGATCCCTGAAAGTATAGTCTTTGTTTCTTACCTAAAATATGTGTGAGTACTGCTTTGTTGAGAAGACTTCATATAAATTCACACAAACTAGTAATTTTTTCTCTAAATACTACATAACTCAATGAATACAATTTTCTCTGAGGCATAACACAGGTAGGTTGTGTTGAATGTTGAAGTTACATTAGGTTCAATCCCTGAGTCGTAAAATAAGACTGTAATGCCCAAATGGGAAGTGAAAAATACAATTCAGTAATTTGTTTGGTATTTCAAGTTCCCTGTTTTAACTCAATCAAGTGACCAAACCTGTAGTCACTTAATGCCCCACACATTCATCCACATTAAGTGAGAGGTGAGACATTTAAACTAAGTACTTGTAGTATTTTAGGCAAAACAAACTGAATTTTTCTTATTTCCAGTGTCTTTGACATGACTGAAATACAGCCTGTCTAAATCCGTTGGAATGTGGTCCTGTAAATGTAACAGGACATTTTTGGCAGGTGTAACTAGAGACTGCTACTGCAATCATGCCAATCATCCACCCATTGCACTACTCAGGATCTTTTTATATCTATTCCTTTCCTTAGGAGATTTTCTTTGGTAACTAGAGAAGGAGAGGAAAGTTTTAGTCAGGCTTAGGACAGAGAGGGGAAGAGAGGCAAATAGATGGGTAAGTTTAATATCCAAAAGGGCAGGACCCTGCTTATTTGGCCTCTCCTGTTCACTGCTATCTGTAGCACCTAGGAGAGTGCCTACATGCCTGCCTGCTAGAGCAGGCACTCAATTCAATCATTTGTTGTGTGAACGGGTCGCTGAACCCTTAAGCTACAAAGATGCAGGAAGAAGGGCAGAGAGATGAAGAAATTAAAATAATTGATTAAGAAAGACATTCGATTTTATAGGCAGAATTGTTCTGACACCCAGATAGCAAAGTATATTATACAGTCGGTGTAGAGGTCAATCTCTCCATCTCTGAATGAAATCCATCACTCTTCTGATGTCCATGGGCCTGGGAGTTTGCGCACCATCTGGACATGACGCCCTTAGCAGAGATTATCATGGTGGCCGGTAGAAGTGATGTGTTCTCTCTAAAAGCCTTGGCAACTTGAAACATGGAGTGGAGCTTGAGTCAAAACACAGAGCAGACTCCCGTTTGGCCACACACATAAGCATCCTTTGAGATAATCGTGTTGAAAATTATAAGATGCTCTTGGGGGACATTTTTGGGAATCAAACTTGTGGGAGTCAGGGTAAGTGATGGCTCATGCCATAAAAATCAGAATATATGAAAAAGTAACAACCAAGTTTGTAATGACAGCTAGCAGTTTCTGGGAACTGGGGTCTCATAACGTTTGCTCTTGGATTTCCAGTGATCTGGGAAAGCAAACTTGTGCTTCTTTTCAATTCTCACTGTTAAGTGTTGTGAACTTCTGGAAAATTTTAAAACATTCCTTGAACTGTTCAGCATTCCTTTTTGAAAATCTCATGTCAATTTGATGCAGAATCCATGACCCAGTTCTATAATTCAAAAAATATTGTGACAGAAATACAAACATTTCCTCAATGTCAAACACTTTAAAAACTTGGTTAAAATGTGAAAACTGTCTTTGAACTTCCAACTTTAATGTGGCTATTTCTAAGAATACAACGTAACAAATGTTATTCCTTTTGTAGAAAACTGTTCCAGGCTCTACACAGGAAACTGCTTTCTGGGGTTCTTTAGTGACAGAGTTATTGGAAGTGATAAGTGATACAGATTAGCCATGCATTCAAGAAGACATTTGCCATTGGTAACCACTAATCATAGACCAGGGAACTTCACTTCTCCATACAAAGATACGGTATGTTGAAAATGGCCATGGATTTGTTGCACTTCCTCCCATCAAGAAGTTAATATTATTTGCCTATCATGCATTCAATATGGGTGGCTTTGAGACTCTCTTTGAATAACAGAATGAATCAGAAGAGACTCTATCTGAGGTCTAAACCTAAGCCTCAAAACGCCTTTAATTTATTGTCTTTGTTCTCTTGGAATAGAACTGACATGTGAATAAGTGTGGGATAGTCTTCTTAAAGATAAAAGAACAAGTGGAAAGAGGCACAGATGTTCCATATGAGGTCTGAAACATGTGAATGTGCACACCTCAAAACATCCATTCCCAGTTAAGCCATCACAGACCAGAAGAAGTATTCAGATAACCCATAGAATTGCAAGAAATA
>NW_012114711.1:9425038-9446161 GCF_000951035.1 Colobus angolensis palliatus | reverse complement strand
AAGAATTATGTCAATAAATTTTCTCTCCCATTTTTAGCACCTTATTTGACTTTCCCTTCCTGCCATCAATTTCAAAATGCTCCATGCCCCTTCCTATTCCTCAGGCCTTCTCATGAAGCACTTCAACTACAACTCTAACTCCCAACTTTATTTCTAGTTGTTTGTCTAATTCCTGATGAGATTAGTGCTTCCAGAAGGGTATGATAAACTTACCTGGGACAAGATATTGATTATTGAGAAACCTTGCATCTTTACATCATCAACTAGACTTTAGTTGATTGAGTTGAGAAAAACATGATATTTATCATCAAATAGATTTTCATTCAAATCCCCACTCTCCTTCACCATCACCACCATTCTACTCCTCAGCGAAATAGCTTCAGGAATGAGGCTTAAATCCTTTAAATCTTAATTTCTTGACTCATTAAGATGGAGTCACTATCTATACTTGAGGGTACAATTAAGCAAAAACGTTTCCACCTCACTGGTGATCACAAGACTGATTATCTTACGCTCCCTTCTGAAATAGCGGGCCAATATTAGCCAAGATACAGTCCAATAAAAGCTACCATTATTATATCTTTGCTGACACTGTTCTAGCTGAAAGGCAAAGCTCATCTACATTATATTCACACATTCCACTTAGCATTTTATACTTATAAAGATGGTAATCATATTGTAATCTGATTAATACAGTAAGGATGAATGAAAGATACTACCTGGATGATTTTGCCATTAATAAGCTGTGCCATAAAACGTTGAGCATATTGCTAACATATTTAATTTCTGCTTCTCTAAAATAAGAACAGTAATAGAATCTGATTTATAGGGTTATAAATATTAATTGTAATAAAGTCAAATAAAAACTTATAGCGCACTGCTTGGAACACAGTAGGTGACCAATAAAACGTGCTTCTTCCAGAATACAGACATGACTTTAGGAAAGACCTGCCTCATTCTTCAAACGAAATATCTTCAAATGTGCTTAAACGTGTGCTAGGGAAAGGACAAACTAAAAAGGAGAGCATATTTTTAGGTCATTAAAGTTAAAAGCAAATGTCAAACTCATAAAAATGGTTGATCGTAGTGAGAGGAGACAGATACAAAAAAGTTTTTTTATTTGTGGAATTTAACAAATCCATCTGTAGGATTATACAGATCCTTGTCATGAAAAGTAATGCTGAATAAATTCTTAATCCTAAGTATTCTCAAATTGTAAGCAATTTGATCTATAATAAACAAATTTTGAGACACGGTACATGGATGGCAATTTCTAGTGTCAATCTAATTACATATACGCTTAAATGGAAGCATATCAATTAGTTTCTAAATCCACACTCAACAAATCAGGGGATATTAGTACAGACACCTGTTATCAATCCAAAGTTTTGTTCATAAGCGCTCACCAAGTTATACTAACTCATTAAATGGTCAGGTCTAACAAAATAAACACTCATTAAAGGAATAAATACAAATACTAACATCTATGAACCTCAACAAATGTCATTTTGATGAGTTGAAGGCCCCATGAAAAGAAATTCCTGCAGAAATATTATATTGACTTATTCACAGGCAAGAAACATATTAGCCACAGCTTGAGTTTTGTAATGATGAAGTCACATACCGAGGCATTAGTAGGAGCATATATTGATTTTCTGGTCATTTTAGGAAGTTCTTGATCTCCTCTCTATTTGGGTGATTAGTGATGAGACATATGATTTATAAATATGTCATAGAAGAGTAGATTCATTTTAAGATGTAGTTATGTAGTCATAAAATTAATAGGTGAAGATGTACAAATGTATTCACAGTGGGATTCATTTAAAGAGTGAAGTGTTTGTGCAATTAAAGTGTGACTTGGTTTCATAAAAGCGATCTATGCAACATTTTTAGAAATATATTACAAAAGTAAGTAGTATGTATAAAAGAAAGAATTGTCAGATGAAGCCTTGGAAATCCTAAGATCTACTAGGAATCAATTAGGGATGTCTGTCACACCTGTAGGAGCAGGAACCAGTGACATGCATGTTGTATATTTGCTGATTCATTAAAGGTCATTGGGAGTTTGTTATATTGTGAATTTGTACTTATTCTCCCTAACTTTTGATTTATTGGTCAAATAACGTATTTTTAAAAGAGTGTCCAAACAGAATGATAAAGGAGAAAATTATCACATGATTGAGTGTGGAGGATGACGCTTCAACTTCCATCTTTGCTGTGATTGACAGACAGGGACAGGAGAGGTTGTCATTTCTCTGTTGCTGCACATGTATGTAGGGTGATCATACACCCCAGTTTTCCCAATGCCATCTTAGTTTATACCTATTGTACTGGCATTTGTCTGGAATTATTAATTTTATAACAAAGTAGTATTGTTTACAATTGCATTAAATAATCATGGATGTTTTTGGTAGACCTCTACTTTATCCTTTCACTTTCTGCTAGGATTTGTCTAGCGGGGCGTGAATTGAGCAGTGATCACATTTCTCAACTTAACATGTACTCAAATTTGAAAAACCAGCAGCATAACCTATCTTACTTGTAAATGATATTATTTTACTTAAATGAACTCTAACTAATAATCCCCAGGGAGACAGAGTCCAGAAATCCAAATACACCAAAATGATTGAAATCGAATCCAAATAAAAATCATAAGAAAGCCTAAGGCTAGACTCAGCTAGTTTTTTTTTTTTCAGAGCTTAAAAATCATTAAGGATAAAACTAGAAAGTTCCACATTTTCCATAAACCTTTGGACCACTAAGCCTGAAGCACAGCATCCACATAACCATATTCTGAACTAAAGGCAAATTGTGTTCCATACTAGAAGTCACATTTCAAGCATGAAAATTTGAAAAAAGAGCATTTCCAGTTATGGGAGATTGGAAGTATGTCATGAAAGGTCCTAGGTGTATATAACTTGGAGAAAAGATTAAACAATCAGCATAGCTAGAAAAAAAAAAACTGGACCCTGATTCAAAACTCAACAAGCCACCTCAAAGTGCTACACAAAGAGCTCTGTTCTGTCTCTCTACTTACCCATTTACCCAGCAAATGTTCATCAAGCATGCACCACGTGCCAGGCATTGTTTAAAGCCCTGAACATATGGAAGTGAAAAGGCCAACGGGATTCAGAATTCCATCAAACGTACATGTTAGTAAGAAAAGGAAATAAATAGGTAAGACAGATTATTAAACTTCAACCATACCTAGCTAAGTAAAATAGCTAATATAATGCAAAAGGACTGGCTTTGGGTGAAATCTGCCTTGTTAAGGAAGGTGTTGCTAAGGAGCTGACACCTGAATGAGGAGACCTCTGTCTTCTAACATGCAAAGGAATGGGTGTGAGTGAAAAGCATTTCAGGCAGGAGACCCAGCGAGTTCAGCAGTTCTGAGAAGGATATGAGTTGGATAATTTGGGAAAAGAAAATACTGGATTAGGTAATGTTTGCATTCTTGGATAATAGGAAAGATGACCAAAGAAAGAGGAAACATTTTCTTTTCCTCCCATAGTGAGGTCCATGAGCTCCAAAGATATCTAAGGCAAACAATGTTGAGCTTACACTTTGTAGCTTTTATAGAAAGCACAAGAAACTCATATACAAAATGTTAGGGCTCAGAAAGTTCAACTTCTCTGTGAATATGCTTTTCCCTGAGTGCTCCTCCCTCTTAAGAAACATCTTTGCCAAAAATTTCCATTAACCCTTGAGGAGGTGAAGTTAACCATGACAATGTTAAGGGAGAAGTTATTGGAGCAATTGATGTTGGAGTTAAGAGAACAATGTTCTTGTCTTTGGCTGTGGCCTCAAATGAGATTCATAGTGTGGAGCTCTCAATATGAGCAACAGAGTGCTCACACTTTCATGCATTGACTGGGCTGCAACACTGGCTTGCCTCCCTCACTCTGTGAGCACTCTTTCATACTTGTGGGTGGCTGTTATGCAGGGGAATAAAAACATCTGGTTCTGTATTACTAGTGAGAACTAAATTTAAACTAGAGGATAGAATTTAAGTAGAGAGAGTTTAGTTTAGCTTTTCCAAAAAAGTTTATTCAACGTCAAAGACAAATTGGCTTGTATGGTAGTAAGTTTTTCATCCTTGAACACGTTAAAGCCACAGCATTTTGTATTTGTTGGTGAAGTTGCATAAGGCAGTCTTCTCCTGGGGAGAGTTTGTTGTAAATGACTTCTATGGCCCTTTACATCTTGAAGAAGCTGAGAAGGAGTTTATTATTAAGTAATTTATTGCAGAAGAGCAATTGGTTGCCAGAGAGAAAAAATACAGTGTCGTTGAGGTGCCTGAGCTGTAAATACATCATAAACCCAGTCTGTGTTTACCAATGATTAAAAAAATTATATTGGTTGGTTTGAAAGTTTATAAGATGCATATATCCATGGATTCAAGTCTTAGTTACATCTTTTGGGTCCCACTGGTTCTTCCTGAAATGTCAGAATTATAAAACCATGACAACAAATCCCAGTGATTCTCAATCTAGTGGCTCCAATATCTCCCTTTGATAATAAATTTCTTCTAAGGCTCCTTCACTAACTCAAAATGAGATTCATAGATAATATATTCTACCCTATATACATGAGTTCAGAACAAATAAATAATGTCATAGCTGTACTCAAAGGCAAAAAAAATCAATGTATAATAAAATAATATACACTTTAATATGTAAATAAATGGACATAACTACATTAAAGGCACAAAGAAGTAGTCAAATGTGTGTCCTAAATGTAGAATCATCATGAATGTGGCTGTAACAAATGCATACTGACTCCAGGGTGTTGTATTAATGATTTAAAATCTACAAGCTGCATTGCCATTGGCAACTGATTTTCTGTAATGACAAACAACTCTTGGTAAAGTTCCCAAACAAAACAAAACACAATCTTCCCTCAGTTGATAGACTAGTTTCATCCTCAAAAGATTCAGTGTATTTTGAAGCCAGTGAAAAATATTTTCTGCTTATATGCATAAGGGCCTTAAGTTCTGATTTCAGATAATTATGGACAGAGTAGTTCAGGTGATATTAAAACAGTTATTCAAGATAGAGGACAATTCTTTTTGATTCTTGATTGCATAATTTATTGTAGAACATCTGGTATCCCTGGCCTCCATCCATTAAATGCTTCTCCACTGGATTATTATGAAAATCCAGAAAAAAAAAATCCACAAATTTTCAAAATAACAACCAGGATGAATTAGTAGCTTCTTTGAGACTAGGACAGCCACAGTTTGGTCACCTTTCATTAACTAGCTGCAGAAAGCTGCTAAAGCCAAATGATAACTGAAACAATATTAACTTTCTGAAATCATTAAAAATCAACTGCAGCCAAAACACCATTGGAGCCTCTAGTCCCTAACCCATTCTAGAAGGCCCTTTGTTGAAGAAACTGACCCAAATGCCATAGCTGAGATTCAGATAGCTGGAACTGGGCCTCGCAAATAAAGGACTCATGCTTGACATGAGCAAATGAGGGTTTCACATCCATTCATGCAACTTTAGAATCTAGACTACCTTGAAAGCCACCTAGCTGCCTGGTTAGGTGTTTGAGTGTTTGTGTTAGAGGTAAAAACAGGTAATAGCCCAGCTTCCATTGGGTTTAATTTGGCGATCTTGTCTCACACTTAACCCAACTACAGGAAGTGGTTTATTACCAACAAGAATGTAAAGTTTTCATGATTTAATAATTTCATAATCGTCAAATGCTGCTTTTCTCAGTGAAAACACCAATAGGAGGTCCAATAGATAGTTAGTGCCTGAAGGAATTGTGGAGATAATGGAGGTATAGGGAAAATATGAGAAAAAAAATCATTTTGTCAACATTTAACTCTCAAAAGAGCTCTAGAACTAATGGCCAATCCATTTCTTATTGCATATCTCAACACAGATACATTGTTTCAAACTGATAACTCCTGAAGCCATTGGGGAAGCTACTTTATTTCTCTCTAAATTTTGTCTGTTAGCAAACCGAAATTTCCAGATTTGCACAGAAGGGATAAAACTTCAATGAATTCATGCCAACGTTGCATCAGCTGTTCTCATTTTCAACAATCCTATCCAGATTTCTTCTTATTCCACCCACAGAAAAAGAGGAAATATAGTCAGAAGTTGCTTTTGCAGCAGTGGACAAAATGTTTTTCCTATTGCAGCAACATCATAGTGATGTGTGTGTGTGTGTGTGTGCGTGCGTACGCGTGTGTGTCTGTGAGAGAGAGAGAAAGAGAGAGAGAGACTGGAGATAGAGACAGAGGAAGAGAGAGACAGGTATTTAGTTAGATAGTTCTTGGAAAACAAAACATCTGTTGGTATATGGCTTTTTTAAGGAAAACTTTATAAACCACTAATGTCCTTACTGCAAAATAGTTCCTCACATAATTACAGTGGTTTACAGTTTACAAAGAACATTCACAAGCATAATTTCATTTCATCATTGCTGTATACCTCTGGTAGAGGTATTATTGTCCCCAAATTACAGATAAGTTAATTGAAGCTTAAGTATGTTCATAACTATCCTTAAACCACACAGCCAGTAACAAGAAGACCAAAAGGTCAAATATTTTGACTCTAGCTATAGTGCTTTTACTTGTTACTTACTCACACAAATTGAGTTTTTAAAATCAGCTCAGCAGAGAGGTCCAAGTAGATATAACAGGTAAAGTTGACCAACCAATTTTCAGATTATCATTTTATAAATATATTTTGAAGATAACTAATTTCTGTATCTAAGGGAAATGATAAATTCTAAGAATAAGATTAAAATGTACAGAGGCAACTCGTTGAATTAATTTGAGAACAAGATTGAAGACCTTAAAATCTCCCTGTCAGGAGAGAGACAAGAGCAAGGTATCGAATACCCTGTGATTTTAAACATTTGATGTAAATGGTTAGCTCTGTGAGAATGTGTGTGAAGCAAATAGTAATAAGATGTGTAATGTATAGTTTACACATAAGTCCTTTTAAAATAGAATATTATATCAGGTCATGGTATGTATTGAAAAATACTACTGTTTTTCTTTGGTTTTCTGCTCTACACAGAGAAGCAATGTCTTTCAATATATAGAGCGCTCCTTAATCACATCTTGAAAGTAAACTTGGCAGGAAAGGATGGAGCAGTAAGCTATGTAATAGAGAGAGCTTGACGGATCTGTTGGCTGCATTGTATCCCAGAATTGTAGAATCATGAGGTTATCCTTGAAAGCAGTTTATTTTCAATGGTCACCAAAATGTCTGGTCTCTAAGACATTCCTAACTCAAGATGGAGAGAACTTCTAGTGGGTATCTGCTGTTAACATGGTATGAGCTTCTCAAACTTGGCATGGCTTCTTAGAGTTATCTGGTCCATTGCCCTCATGTGAATTTAGCCTGCACTAAATGTCCAAGAACTCTGCTTTAAATAATCTCTACTATGTGCTAGGCACCAAGCTAAGTGCCTTTATGCATTATCCCCTTTTTGTCCTCACAGATTCTTTTGGGGTAGTGTATTAGTTAGGGTAATCCTAGCATCTCTAACAAATAAAACCCGTGACTTTGGGCTTCATAGAATACAGATTTATTTCTCATGGAAAAACCAGGCAGACGTTTCTGTCATGGCCAGTTTTCCTCCATGTGGTAACTCAATGACCAAGACTTCTTTTTACCAGGAGAGTCTAAAATCTTCTAAAGCAGACATCAGCCAACTCTGGCCTGTGGGATAAATCTGCTGCCACCTGCTCTTATTATGACCCATGAGCTAAGAATACTTTTAAATTTTTTAACAGTTTTTTTAAATCAAAAGAGATATATCTTTGTGACACATAAAAGTATGAAATTCAAGATTTAGTCCTCCTAAATAAGGCTTTATTGGAACTCAGTGACGCTTATTTGTTTACAATTGTCTGTGGCTGCTTTTGCACTACAACAGGAGAATTGAAGAGTTGCCATAGAGATTCTATGGTTCCCATACAGAAGCCCTTAACAGAAAAAGTGTCCTGACCCTGACTCTGGAGCTTCTTCTAAGAGAGAACTCTAGACACAGAAGGAGAAGGGTGGACAACACACTCTAACCCAAAGCCTGGGGAGGTATGTGGCTTGCCCAAGAGCGTCTGACTTCAAGTTGCATACCCAGGATTCAAATACAGATCTCTCTAACCTCAAGGCTCCAAATCTTAATCTTGTTTCTTTACTATTAGATTATCAAATCTCCCTACTGGTGTATTGATTCATAAATTCTCATAATGTATGCGTCTTTGGGAGATCACTGATGTCAGGACAACATGCTTCATCACATGATTTTAAATTAATCTTCATTCAGCTCTAGCCATACTCTAATAATAACTTTGAGGAAACAATGAGAAATATTTAGTATGAAATATAAGAAACCAGTGTGTCTCTGCACATAAATGACCATATACCCACCAGTTAATAAATCTTCAGAACAATAGCACTGCTTCCAATAATGTGTTATGTTTCAAAATGATTAATTTTTAATAGTACATTTTATCTCTTGTGTATAATGTCTCAGATCCCATGGGGTAAGCAAACCAATCTCCATGTTACTGTGAAACAGAACTAAAATATTAAAGGATTTTCGGATGACTCTGAGGAGTTGAATAGCTCCTATGGGACTGCAAAGTTAATTAAAATGAGCATAGAATTGTTATACTCTGTTATGACAGAATTATGTTCCCCTTACATCCCCCACCCCCACATTAAAGATTTTACAGTGGAGGTCACAGTGGAAAAAACAAAATTTTTTCCAGCTTTGCTTTCCAATGGGATGAGTTTAACTCCTTTTTTAGGTATACATTATCAGAATCTAAGTCTTATTTGTTGGAACTCCTCAGCAATAGCCACCTAATGTATAGGGAGATAAAAGAATTAGAAAGAAATGTTCATTAAATGCTTGTAATCACCATTGCTTTAGGTATTCCGTACCTTATATTTAGACCTTCAGAACAAGGTCGGACAAATTGGTCAATGTAAAAAAGTGGTAGAGACAATATCAAGATTTTGATGTACCAGACTGAGCAGTTAAATAGGATTTTTTCTTTAAAGTACTGTGTTTAAAATTAGACTTCAGTTGTCTTTCCAGCATTTGTAATTGTTTCCTCATACACATGCTCTATCCCCAATAAATAAAATATATGAAATAAGGCTTTTATTTATTTAGGACAACTTATTCTGAGGCACAAAGTAATAAGGGTACCAGGGTCTCTCTTACATATGCTCTAAGGTACAAGTAATAAAGCTTCTTCATTTTATTGGCATAGAAAGGGTGTAACAATCTGGCTTCAGAGAAGAACCAAGTCTCTTTTAAGGTTAATGGGAAGTACTATGCTGTGTCCATTGTGTCGGATAGATCTCAAAGTTCATGAGCAAAAACAACTTACCCTGCATACTTAGAAGTTTGTATGTTACCTCACGTATCACTTGTAGCAAATTATCCCTATTGTACAGATTGGGGAGCTAAGACTCTGAAAGGCCTAATAACTTTGCTAGGAAAACATGCTTGATTTATGACAGACACAGAATTTGAACATACAAATTTCTGGTACACCATGTTGCCTCTGGCATAATGGCCATTTATTCTCCAGCTGTATTTCACTTCACCGTACCCATCGGTTCTTCCCAGAAGCCACAATAGAGCATGGCCTGGCGTTTTTCAGGTCAGTGCTAATGGCTATATATACCTTTCAAGCCTACCATATCAAAGAGCTCACACTCAAGCACTATATTAGTTGAAATCTTTGTAGTTCTAGGCATCAGAAAAATGGGCTCAAAGCAGAGTTTTAAATGAAGATAATTTATTGACACACATAATTAACATAAGAATTTACTTCTGACAAGCCTTCACTCATGATGTCTCTAAGGACCCGGTTTGTTCTTTTTCTTCTTCACTTTCTACAAAGTGCACTTTGTACTAAAGTGTAGTAGTAGTTTATTTTGAAAAGATAAACAGAAACCTCCCGAAATGCATGGTATTTTTCACACTGAATAACAGAGGAAGCAGCTGCATCACAACCGTCTTTATGAATCTCCTGAGATGCATTTTGATTAGACAATCTTATATCACATGCTCAACCCTGAAGGGATTATTCTTGCTAGGGGATGAATTATGCCAGTTGTTTGTCTTTGATCACATGCTCCAAACTTGAAGTGTGGGAGAGGTCAATTTCTGGAAAATTACATAGACTCAAAATCAGGGACTACTTAGAAGAAAAAGGCAGATGGATGATAAGGAAGTGTATCAGTCAGAATAGGGTAGATTATATTGTGGTTAAAATATGATCCTCAAACCTCAATAGCATTAAACAAATGTTCATTTTGTGCTAATCTTCCATCATCACTAGCAGGGAGTTCTGTTGTATGTCTTCATCGATCTCACTCCAGGATTTAGGTCGACAGAACAGCCATTTTCCAGAACATTGAAAAATAGTCTAGGAGAGGGAAAAGAGAAAGTAAAGAAGCATGCCCTCATTTTGAAGGATTCTTCACATCAAATTTGATCTCAAATTACTGACCAGGGCAAGTCACACTGTCACATGTAACTTTAAAGGGGACGGGAAAACACAAGGCTACCATGTTCCCGGAAGGGGAGAGCTAGAATGTTTGTGAGTACCTTCATAAGTGTCCTAGGGCATAACCAATAAGCAGCCATCATGTCTATCCTGAGTTGGAGAAAGAGAAGACGTTCTGAGTTCAAACACCACCAAAGGACATAGGAATAATAATAATAGTATAGACCTGAAGAATGATAGTGATAGTCCTCTGGATATCTTGGAAAGAAGATAAATTGCTCTCAGTTGCTCACTGAATTCTTAACCTATGCATTGTTATTTCCATTGCATGATAATAGTGCCTCACAAGGTTTAGATCAGGAGGATCAACTAAATGCCAAAGCTATGGGGAGCTGGGAGCTAGGAGGACATGTAAATGCTTTATCTTCAATTGCATGGCTGGAAAATGAATTCAAGTACCTGACTGACATTCCTTTATAACATACACGTATTCTACTTACCCAGAGGCTAATGGGAAAGATATAATCGGAAGAAAGCAGGGGCTATTTTGAATTTTAACTTGAAACTACCAATGATTCTAAGATTTGAGAAGCTTATTTAGATGTTATCAGAGTGCATTGTCATTGACCTCATTTTTTTATTCTAATGAAAACCAAAAAAGTAAATGAATAAATAAAACTAAAAGCCTTTTTGTGAAACCTTTGTCAAAAACATTTCAGCTTTATAATTGTGATTTTAAATCAATCTAGAGAAGCCATTGAAAGGATAAACAAAAATAAATTTAAAACACGAATGGCCTAATAGAATAAAAAAAGAACTTTGAGATATTGCCCAACAAAAAGATCTGGAAGGCAGCATCTGATGAGATAAATAGGAAAGGAAAATTCAAGATTCAATCCAGGCTTCCTTTAGAAAGTGAGCAATAATGCCGATACAAGAAAAATATTATTTTCAATGTTCCTGTTTCTTGTAGCACAGGGAAAGGAGAATCTCAATGACTTTGGGATACCCCATTACTTGAACGATGTCATTCAATTTTATGAAGTGGAAAATAAAATGATCCAAGGGTCTTTCCATGTTTATATGCTGTATTCGGGATCTTAAGGAGTTTGATTACCTACTATAAGATTCTTCTTTAATGATATCTATCTAATTAGCTGTAATGGCTTCTTCTAGTCTAAGAAAAATACTGACTCAATCTTAAGCACTTAAAAGTATATATTTCTTACTTCATTCAGCAAATACGAGTTACATTCCAGCCACGCATAGCCACTCTTATAGGAGTTGGGGGCAGCGTGGTGAATAATACAGACAGGAGTTAACTTTTTTTTTTTTTGAGATAGAGTCTTGCTTTGTCGCCCAGGCTGGAGTGCAGTGGCAAGATCTCGGCTCACTGCAACTTCCGCCTCCTGGGTTCAAGAAATTCTCCTGCCTCAGCCTCCTGAGTAGCTGGGACTACAGGTGTGTGCTACCACACCTGGCTAATTTTTTTGTATTTTTAGTAGAGACGGGGTTTCACCACGTTGGCCAGGATGGTCTCGATCTCCTGATCTCATGATCTGCCTGCCTCGGCTTTCCAAAGTGCCAGGATTACAGGTATGAGCCACTGCGCCCAGCCAGGAGTTAACTTTTCTAAATGCCTTTCTTATACAAGCAAGGAATAAGGATCCTGGGCATTGAACCTGGGCTTATGTTCCCTGTTCAAAAGTGAGCGAAGGTTGATTCATGATTGTGAGATTTAAGTCAGCATTCAAGGTCAAAGAGAGTATTGGGACCACAGAAAACCTTGAAAGGGAAAGAGGAAAGAAAGACAATCTAAAAGCCTAGGTGATAAGATAGGCAAACAGGAGCAAGGAGACAAAATACTACTAATAGCTAATGATTACATCCAGCTGAATAGGAAACTTGCATAGCGCTAACTTTAACATAACAACTCATTCCAACCTCACAAGAGTGGTATAAGGGAGAAACTTTAGTTATCTTCACTTTACAAATGAGAAAAGAGACACAGAAACTAAGTAAGTTACCGAAGATCACATCTACCAGTCTAGCTCCATAGTTTGTGGTCTTAATCACATGATGCAACTAACAAAAGCAAAATGCAACAAACAGGTTCATTTCCTATTTCCTAGGCCTGGACTCTTTTGAATTTGGAAACATTACCTAAGGCATTAAAAACATAAACCAGGTTTTGATGTATGGAACATTTGTATCCACTTGGCTACAGAGGAAGTAAATCATTTTTTTCTGGACAGACATTTGATTAATCTAGAAGCACTGGAGATTAACAAAAGCTGCATCCATATTAGACCTGTCCCAGCAATTTGAGGATGCAAGTTTTCTTACAGTAGAGGCAAAATATCATATTTATCTTGATAAGCATGGAGTTGAAAAAAGAATAAATGACTATAGAATAAGAGAAAACATAAATGAATGAACTATCAATGACTTTAGGGTTTAACTAATTTTTCTTTTATACCTTTCACATTATTTAGTAATTATTAATGTTCTTTACAGAAGAGTTATGAATTTTTCAATGATGCAGAAATAACTGTTCTATAATTCCTCAAACAATTCAGAATATCTTAGGATGCCTGTGGAGATATGTCACATAGTGTAATCATACAATGGTAATTCATTGAGAGGATTCACCAGCTCAATGCAATATGTCTAATTGAAAACCTATTATTTTGCAAATTTTGCCCTATTTCTAATGCTTAAGCTTTGGGATCAAAGCAAAACAACAACAAAACCCCACAGATATGAAGAGAAAATGTTAGGCTTTTGCCATAGGCAAGGGCATGTGCTTAATCAAACGCTCCAGTTAATGAAAACCACAATGTCCCACATTCTCAGGCTGTTTTGTCAGATAAAATACAGGATACCCAGCTAAATTTGCAGTTTTGAAAAGCAGTGAATCCTTTTTTTAGAATGAATATGCCCAAGCATGACATGTGTTTTTATTTGCTATCTGGCAGTGCTGCCACCAAGGCATAGGAATCGAGGGCTGCACTGGAAGAACATTGAGGTACCAAATGTGTCTGCTTGTAATTCTCCTAGAGCCTGTTATTCTGCTGCCCTGAATAAGTGGCATTGCCTCCCCTGCGGCTTGATTTCCTCATATGCAAAGTGAGAAGCGTTGGACAAGTTGAGTCCTGAGGATCTTTTCTTCTTAGATTCTGGTAGTCTGTAACAGTCTGGACTACATGGGAAGAAAACATTTATGATGTCATTGCTTTTAAAATGCCCTGTGAGGCAGAGAAATAAATTATGAATCATTCACTTACTATTCCCTCCAAGAAGAGGAGAAAAAGAACAACAAAAACAGCAAATGAGACAGAGGATGAGGGCAGCACATGGCTGTCTTCTGCAGAGTTTCAACCAGATAGAGTGCGCCCTGGGGTGTGCTCATCTCAGAAAGTCTCCTGTTGGCAAAAAGATCGTAGTTAAAAGACCGTAGTTCTCCTCGGAGGTTACCATTTGTTCCACCCACAGGGTTCCAAAATTAAGAACTGGCCTCTTTCATGAGGGAAAATGATTTTAATGCATTTATAAGGAGTGCAAAAATGCAGAGATGTAAAAATGACGCTTCTAAAGATATATTTGCATTTATTTAGTAGATGGACGGCTGAATGTACTTTTACCTCAAAATTTATGAGATTTTATTATTCTTTTTTAATTTTGTGGGGTAGTAGACAGTAGCAGGATTCAGCTTTGCCATTGCCATTTGTCTAACTTGGGAAGACTGATTCACACCCCTCATACTGCTTTCCCTGAGTCCTGCGTGAAGGATTACGCCATTGTCTTCATTACTTCCTTCTTAACAACAGCCCAGCATTTCTCCATTCTGACTTGAGGGAAACACAGAAATGCAATTAATTGCATGAAGTACATATGTAAATAGAATACCAGCAATTCTTCCTTTTCTGGGCCTTAAAAATAACATTTCCCAGTTTCTATGTATGTCAGCACCATTTCTTCTCCACATGGTGGAAAGGAAATCTGGGGAAATCTTTTCATAAAAAGACCACGAGCACAAAGATGCAGGGCTAATTTGGGAGACTCGCCATGCGGCATAGAAGAGACCCTGTGAGTTGTTTTTACTGGGGAAGTACCTCACAACCCAGCATGGATGTTTTCTAAGTGGAGGTTTTCTCCAGAGACTACATTTTTAGTCAAAGCTAGCTCAGTTGAATAATGAATGAAAGTCTGCAACAAAAGACCCCACACCTGCCTGATCATAATGGAATATAAGTTAGACTTGAGAGACAGGCAGGGTCCACTTCTTTAGGCCACTGGGGACTTAAGAGTTAAACCACATACCCTATATTAAGTTTGTACTATGAAAGAATTACAGTTTCATACAATCTTATAGAATGCCCTGCCTATCTTCTGTAAGCCTTCACCCTTGTTCATATTTCCTGGGCCATATACACAGGAAAGCTAACAGGATGGAATCAGAAGTTACAATTCTAATGCAGAGTTTCTCAGTCTTGGCATTATTAACATTTTGAGTCAAATAATTCTTGGCTAAGGACAATGGTCCTGTGCATTGTAAGATGCTAAGCAGCTTCCCTGGCCTTTACCCACTGGGTGACAGTACCACTCTTTTCCTCTACGCATCCCCCACACCACAGCATGACAACCAAAAATGTCTTTGCACTCTGCTTAGTGTGTCCCCAGAAAAGTGAAGGTAAAATTAACCCAAGTGAAGAACCACTGGTCTAAAGTAATGTTCCTGTTTGATGAATTTAATCTGTGAAAGAGAGGACTAAAGACTCTCAGGAAGAAATGTAGACTCTGGTAAGAGAAGACTCACAAAGAAATATATACAGGGTGTCCATATTTCTTTCCTCTGTGTTGGGCTATTGTCATAGTGATAAAGACAACTTCATATAAATTGTACAATTTACTCAGGCACTATAAATATTTAAAGCAAAAATATGTTAAGAGATTATAAGTGTAATTTTTCTGTCTCCAGTCAGACACTTTATTTAAATATTGTCTTCCTGACTATGTACCCTCAGTTTGATCTGTAACTCTCGAAAACCCACTGTTTTCTACATACAATAATTGCTTTGATTGGCCTATATATTCCTTCAAGATCTAGCCTCTGCCTGCTCTTCCAAGTCTCCTCTCCTATTTCCACCCCACATTCATTCTCCAAATGCATCCATCTTATCACTTTGTCAGTTTCTCAGTTTGGAATGCACGTCTTACCATGAAACTGTAAGCTTGTTGAGAACAGATTCAATGCATTTCATCTTTTATTTTCAACACTTGGCATAGTCTCCAGCTTAGTAATATTCACCGTTTGCTATAAGAATAAAATAAATTAATCCTAAGGTTCCCTAAAGGACTCTTAGATGGCATTGCTCATTTCTCTCAGAATGCAAGTCATCTCTGCTTCTTTCAATCACTTATTTCCTCTTTGTAGTCAAAGTTAGCTATTGAATTGATTTAAAAGGTAAGGTGTTCTCCATTTTCCCCTGAAAAATCTAGAACTCTACTTAGTCTTTAGAAAATAAAAATAGGCTTCTTGTATATTTGTTGTCCTGATTAATTTTATATTTTCTATAAAGTGTCTGTTGTATAATGAGTCAGAGATTAAGCAATTAAAGGAGAAACGCTAAAAACTCAGGTGCATTCAAACTCTTCCGGAATTAGGTATATTGCATATGGTGGTGGGGCAAAGAAACCAGAGTGATATGAAACCAAAATAATTAGGTGTTTAACTTAACAAGAGTGCATCAACCAAATAAAAATATAATTTGTTTGGAAATAAGATGAAAATCATTGTGAAAAACTAAATAAGCCACTTTATTCATTAGGATAGAATTCTGTATTTTTCTTGCTAAAACAGGGCTCCCTCTCAGCCATGGTCCTCTTAATTTCAAAATTTGAGAACTACACAATGACCTTAGGGGCTAGGTCATTGTGTATCCACAATGACCTCCCCTTTATCCAGAGAGGAAACTGGCCATATGAATTTTCTAGTTTTAAGAATAAATTAACATTTATTTTCCTCTTTTTCACGCCACATTAACAATATTTTGGTATAAGAGAGAATGGACGATGTAATCTTCCTATAAATTCCCTGCAGCTATTATGAGCCAAGAAAATAATCTAAATAAAGTCCAGTGGCAAAGAAAGCATGAATCGTGAAGCATAGGAATGCCAAATGAAGCCATGTTTCATCAGTTCCCAAAATTAATCCTGAATTTCATCAACTCATGCAAGCTATGTCCAAAGAAATGTGCTGGGAGTCACAGTGACTAGAATAAGGTACTGAAATAAAATGCCAAAGTTGTGTTTTATTTGCTAAACATGTGTACTTTGCATCGGGAGGCAATAAGAAAATGAAGACCACGCTCTAGCTAAAACTAGGTTTGGCCTAAGAACCACCACAGAATCTTATCATGCAGTAGGTACCTTTTAATATAGGGGCTAGCAAACATTTTCTGTGAAGGGCTAGATAATAAATAATTTAGGTTTTGCAGGTTTATGGTGTCTGTTGAAACTATTCAACTCTTCCTTTTTATAATAATAAGAGAGCAGCACAGACAACACTTTCACAAATGGGTGTGGCTATGTTCCAATAAAATTTTATTTATAAAAAACAAGCTGTGGGTCAGATTTTACATGAGGACCGTAGTTTGCTGCCCACTGTTTTAATGTATCAGACAACCAAGAACTGAGAGCACTGTCAAGAAACAGAATTTAGTTTCTTATTCTCTTTCTAATTTATTAGTAGACACATGTTTGCATTTAATACCTCACAGTCATTAATTTAAAATGGAACCTCCAGTGACTCTGAACTGGCAATTAGTTAAAACAAGGTAAACTTGCAAAGTGTCTGTCAGTTAGTTATCTGATCTGCATCAATCCACACATGCTAAGTCAGTGAGAGAGCAGAAGTGTAATTTTCCAGAACACATAACTCTATTGCTCTGCATGTTTCTAATAAGAAAAAGTTAATTATTTTATTATCTTAACATAAACCTTCCCAAATTAAATATTTCAGGGTTATAAACTGTTTGCCTCCAAGCTTCATTAAAAGCATAAAACCAGCCATTTCACTTTTGCAAACTACAGTCTTGGTCTTTTCAGTGTTCAAATAAAGCCTTCATATTTTTTAGAGCATAATTTTTCTTACATAAAAAATAAGCCCTACCCACATTGTTCTCCTCACTGATGGTCAATATCAGTACATTCTGTTGCTAGAGGGGTCCAGAAATTGGAAAAGAAGCTGGGATAGTCTTTACCTATTACACATTTGCATGTTGCATATACATATATATGTTGCATATATATGTATATGCAACATGCAAATGTGTATATATATACACACACACATATATACACACACATTAAATATTCCCCTTATAAAGGAGATCCCCTTATAAAAGATTCCCTTATAAAAGGAGATTAATACTATTTTCATTATCAACTTTTTCTTAGTTCTTCTTTCTTCTTAGCTAAATAATCTTAACAGTTTTTATTTTTCTTTGAAAATACTGCACTTTGGGATCTGCCAAAATTTGTTCTAACAGCACCATTTGGATAAAAGATGTTTTCTCTAATGTTTTTAATCTCTCAGGATTAAGTTTTAGGACACAAAGAGAAATGAAGCAAATAATAGTGTTATCCTATTCTTTTCTTTTTCTTCTGTTGTCAGGATAAAGCCACACTTCTTTTAAACTAACCGGTACAACTAAATCACAAGTTATTATTCCATGACCAGCAGAGTTCATTCCTTTCCTTTCTACAGGGGGAGATATCAAGCCAATTTTTAACTCTGATTACTTGCTTCTGATAATAATATGAAATCATATTCAAATGCTTTCATTTTACAAAACTGTAAAACACATCTCACTTGCTATTTTTCATTCACTCCTTTTTTTTTTTTTTTTTTGAGACGGAGTCTCGCTCTGTCGCCCAGGCTGGAGTGCAGTGGCAAGATCTCGGCTCACTGCAACTTCCGCCTCCTGGGTTCAAGAAATTCTCCTGCCTCAGCCTCCTGAGTAGCTGGGACTACAGGTGTGTGCTACCACACCTGGCTAATTTTTTTGTATTTTTAGTAGAGACGGGGTTTCACCACGTTGGCCAGGATGGTCTCGATCTCCTGATCTCATGATCTGCCTGCCTCGGCTTTCCAAAGTGCCAGGATTACAGGTATGAGCCACTGCGCCCAGCCAGGAGTTAACTTTTCTAAATGCCTTTCTTATACAAGCAAGGAATAAGGATCCTGGGCATTGAACCTGGGCTTATGTTCCCTGTTCAAAAGTGAGCGAAGGTTGATTCATGATTGTGAGATTTAAGTCAGCATTCAAGGTCAAAGAGAGTATTGGGACCACAGAAAACCTTGAAAGGGAAAGAGGAAAGAAAGACAATCTAAAAGCCTAGGTGATAAGATAGGCAAACAGGAGCAAGGAGACAAAATACTACTAATAGCTAATGATTACATCCAGCTGAATAGGAAACTTGCATAGCGCTAACTTTAACATAACAACTCATTCCAACCTCACAAGAGTGGTATAAGGGAGAAACTTTAGTTATCTTCACTTTACAAATGAGAAAAGAGACACAGAAACTAAGTAAGTTACCGAAGATCACATCTACCAGTCTAGCTCCATAGTTTGTGGTCTTAATCACATGATGCAACTAACAAAAGCAAAATGCAACAAACAGGTTCATTTCCTATTTCCTAGGCCTGGACTCTTTTGAATTTGGAAACATTACCTAAGGCATTAAAAACATAAACCAGGTTTTGATGTATGGAACATTTGTATCCACTTGGCTACAGAGGAAGTAAATCATTTTTTTCTGGACAGACATTTGATTAATCTAGAAGCACTGGAGATTAACAAAAGCTGCATCCATATTAGACCTGTCCCAGCAATTTGAGGATGCAAGTTTTCTTACAGTAGAGGCAAAATATCATATTTATCTTGATAAGCATGGAGTTGAAAAAAGAATAAATGACTATAGAATAAGAGAAAACATAAATGAATGAACTATCAATGACTTTAGGGTTTAACTAATTTTTCTTTTATACCTTTCACATTATTTAGTAATTATTAATGTTCTTTACAGAAGAGTTATGAATTTTTCAATGATGCAGAAATAACTGTTCTATAATTCCTCAAACAATTCAGAATATCTTAGGATGCCTGTGGAGATATGTCACATAGTGTAATCATACAATGGTAATTCATTGAGAGGATTCACCAGCTCAATGCAATATGTCTAATTGAAAACCTATTATTTTGCAAATTTTGCCCTATTTCTAATGCTTAAGCTTTGGGATCAAAGCAAAACAACAACAAAACCCCACAGATATGAAGAGAAAATGTTAGGCTTTTGCCATAGGCAAGGGCATGTGCTTAATCAAACGCTCCAGTTAATGAAAACCACAATGTCCCACATTCTCAGGCTGTTTTGTCAGATAAAATACAGGATACCCAGCTAAATTTGCAGTTTTGAAAAGCAGTGAATCCTTTTTTTAGAATGAATATGCCCAAGCATGACATGTGTTTTTATTTGCTATCTGGCAGTGCTGCCACCAAGGCATAGGAATCGAGGGCTGCACTGGAAGAACATTGAGGTACCAAATGTGTCTGCTTGTAATTCTCCTAGAGCCTGTTATTCTGCTGCCCTGAATAAGTGGCATTGCCTCCCCTGCGGCTTGATTTCCTCATATGCAAAGTGAGAAGCGTTGGACAAGTTGAGTCCTGAGGATCTTTTCTTCTTAGATTCTGGTAGTCTGTAACAGTCTGGACTACATGGGAAGAAAACATTTATGATGTCATTGCTTTTAAAATGCCCTGTGAGGCAGAGAAATAAATTATGAATCATTCACTTACTATTCCCTCCAAGAAGAGGAGAAAAAGAACAACAAAAACAGCAAATGAGACAGAGGATGAGGGCAGCACATGGCTGTCTTCTGCAGAGTTTCAACCAGATAGAGTGCGCCCTGGGGTGTGCTCATCTCAGAAAGTCTCCTGTTGGCAAAAAGATCGTAGTTAAAAGACCGTAGTTCTCCTCGGAGGTTACCATTTGTTCCACCCACAGGGTTCCAAAATTAAGAACTGGCCTCTTTCGTGAGGGAAAATGATTTTAATGCATTTATAAGGAGTGCAAAAATGCAGAGATGTAAAAATGACGCTTCTAAAGATATATTTGCATTTATTTAGTAGATGGACGGCTGAATGTACTTTTACCTCAAAATTTATGAGATTTTATTATTCTTTTTTAATTTTGTGGGGTAGTAGACAGTAGCAGGATTCAGCTTTGCCATTGCCATTTGTCTAACTTGGGAAGACTGATTCACACCCCTCATACTGCTTTCCCTGAGTCCTGCGTGAAGGATTACGCCATTGTCTTCATTACTTCCTTCTTAACAACAGCCCAGCATTTCTCCATTCTGACTTGAGGGAAACACAGAAATGCAATTAATTGCATGAAGTACATATGTAAATAGAATACCAGCAATTCTTCCTTTTCTGGGCCTTAAAAATAACATTTCCCAGTTTCTATGTATGTCAGCAACATTTCTTCTCCACATGGTGGAAAGGAAATCTGGGGAAATCTTTTCATAAAAAGACCACGAGCACAAA
>NW_012114711.1:9416916-9424048 GCF_000951035.1 Colobus angolensis palliatus | reverse complement strand
GACCCATTCTCTCATTTTTTAAAATCCTTTATTCTTCACAATATTTGGTGTCAAGTCATGATCAAATCTACCCATGCTCCCATTCTTGTTTGAAGTTTGAAACCTTTAATTACTTGAAAAATTATAAGTTGTTTTGGAATATCAGTGGCAGAGGACAGAACAGTAATTGCTGCCTGCAACAGAGGCCCTGTCACAGCATCTGAGTTGCCATTCAAAGATAGGAAGTCTTCTCACCTACTTCATGGATCTCCTCAAGGAAGGAGTTGTGGGCCAGTAGAAATCCAGTTGTAATTCCTTTGCCTTAAAGAGAGGCTCACAGCAATGTCATAGGGCCCCACAGTCTCTCAGATAAACTTACATTGAGGTTCTTCATGCCTTGTCCAAATCCTCAGGATTATTATGTGTCCTCATACTACGGCCTCAAGAATTGCTTGCAGAAGGAAGAAAGGTAAAAGAATGAACACATTCTTTGATTCATAAGATTACTGTTCCCATGGTACAACTGACCAATTGTATGTTTAATCATGAGTTGCTTTAAAGTCTAAAATGCATAAGTTGCCATCTAGAATAGCTTTTAGATTAAATTGGACAGAAAAGACATGATCGTCCATCAGTCATCATAAACCGATGAGTGAGAGTAGGAGATTTAAAAGAGGATATAAATGAATATCATTTTTCTTTTAAGACTTTCTCAATGTACTCCACTTTTATTTTCAAGTCTTTAAATTTTGTGACTCTTCTAAGCACCCAAATGCTGTATCTTACTTTTTGTTTGTTTTAACGTCAGAAAACTCTTCACACTTATGAAGGGGTGGCACTAGGAAATGTTTGAGAACAGCTGCATTTTATTCACAGTTTAAGAAAACTCAAGGTCAAGGGTGTACATCTTTCTGAATGGGAGAAAATAGATCTCTGAAAAATCCAGCCTCAGTTTATCTCAAAACCTATCTACCATGGTCCTACCTAGGTGAGCTGGCTGCAGTGACAAACTGTAGAAGTTTGTGAATTGTAGAGTGTCAAAAATGAAAAGGAATAATAAGTTTCTTTTAAGTTACAAAAAAAATAAAGAGGAACTTGGTTCCCAGGTTTTTCAAATTCAAAGGCCTTATCAGAATTCATAAGACAATGTGAGCTCCTAGTAGGCAAGGCTCATGTTCCTGAAGGCCCAGGGGGTCTCAACTTTTGAAGCTGCTGCCTACTCCTCTTGACAAGCTCTGTCTTTACTTTCACAGAAGAAAGGAAAGCACAAAAGGGAGACAGAGAATTATTCTTTAAATGTTCAGGAAAGTGAAGAGACATTTGCTTTATCATTATGAAAATGTCCACCAGCTGCAGGTAGTAAAATTTAACATTTGTCCAGTTAACTCCCAAAAAAGATCCCCCAAGGGTCAGGAAGGCAACCTTGGAAGAAATTGAGAGTGGGCAGGTTATGGAAATGACACTCAAACCTTGGCCGTGCTTCCTGGCTCAAGTATGAGATAAATGTGGCCCCCACAGCAAAGAGGAGAATGTGAGGTAGCGCTGCATTTCATGTGGGTGATGGGTGGTCAGAAAATCCAGGGATCAAAATAGATTTTTAGAAAATATCCTTAATGATTAAAACAATCAAGTCAGGGCAATTCTACACTTAAGGCTATAAGGCTAATCTTTGGGAATTTGAGAAAATAGACTATTTCCACCAAATCATATTAAATGAAAAATGCGGTCAAGTAGTATTTAGAATCATGGGGTTGGGCAATCAATTTCTACAGACTAGCCCAGCATCTAGAATAGGCATAGGAGGAGGGATGTGGGCATGATAAAACCGGATAAAAGTGTTAGGATGATTTCAGATAATTGTAAGACATGGTTCTTATTCATAAGGGGTTGTACACACAGTATAGCAGAGGAAAACAATTATGTCTGTACTGAAAAATAATGGCCACCAGGAAGGGAGCTAACTTTAATTGACAGCATGCCATGTGTTGGGCACTGCGCTGAGCACTCAATGTACATGACCACATTTGAATTATCCTATGGGAGGATAAAATATTCCATTTTACTCTTAAATAAAATGCCACTCAGAGTTGTTTAGCAAACAAATATAATTTGCAGGATGCACTAAATATTATACCAACAGGTTATTGCAGAGCTTTTAAAGGAAAAGAAGAGATTGATTCCTGGAGAGTCATTATATATACACACAAACACACACAAATATCTATTCATCTATAATATGAATTATTTGAAACATGATTCTGTGTGTCTACTTAGTCACAGAGATTTGTTTGGGCTTTACAACAGTTCTTTGCTATTTTACAGCTCCGATGGAGGCTGTAGCATGGTGTTTATCATGCAAGTTAAACTTGAGGAGTTCAAATCCTAGCTCCATCACTCACTAGCTCTATGTCCCTGAACAAGTTATTTAACCTCCTTAAGTCTTGGTTTCCTCGAGCATAAATGAGTGTTAGTGGTATCTATCCCATAAGTTTGTGAAGATTAGCAATGTTAATATATTTAATCCTCAGCACAGTGACTAACACGTACAAAATCACTCAATAAAAGCTAGGTATTAATTCTGTCTATTTTCTCTTGTGCTCTGTCACCAATATTTACAGCAGTATCCATTACAGAGAACACAATCAATAAATATTTGCTAATGAAAGTTATGAATTTATTACTCTCTCCTGCAATTATTTTTTCTATAAAGATTTACCCACCCATTGTCCACTATGGCAGACATGTACTAAAGGCATGGAAGGGTTACCTGTTGTCTAAATTGACCTGCTTTATGTGAAGAGATGTTAGGCATTTCTCTGGGGTGAAAAAATAAGGCTGAAACAACACCTGAAGAAAGGTGGCAGGCCTCAGTCCTGAATACAGCCTGCACCAGCTTCCCGAGCAATGTGTTCCCTTTCAGAGAACTCAGATTCCATTAACTCAAGGTCACCTTCTCCCACTGTGCCTCTTGTCTATCTTCCCTCCCCAGACATTGCAGGGATGACCAGAGCAAAACAAAAAAGGAGAAACAGAGCTGTAACTGCCCCCACTGAGTCAACAGAACCACGGTGTGAGCCTAGACATCTCAACATCATTATTTTACTCACTTAAAGGACACTCAACATTATTATTTAACTCACAGGAAAGTGAAGGAGAAGAACAGGAAAGGGAAAGGCCATGAGTATATGAACATGAAGTATACCCAGGCCTAGAGTCCATAATTCTAATTGTTTATACAGAGATAATTAGCTGTCTTCATTTGTTCTATTTAAAGGATTACATGCCATTGCAAAGAATTCTATTAAAATGTCCAAACTCTTTTTAATGGAGATAAAGCTAACATTCATTAAGAAACGTCCATGGGCCAGTGTTAATTTTACATTCACTGTCACATTTAATCCTCACAAAATCCCTTGGAAGTGCTATCACTCGAGTTTACAAAGGAGGAGACTGAGGTTTAGATGCATGCAATAAGCAGCTGAATCACCCAGTTAGCAAATAATGTTGTTATACCAGGTCAACCTGACTCCAGAGTTCATATAGCATAATCATATAACATGTAAACATCCAGGAATTTTGTGGTACTAATTACTTTTTGAAATAAGCAAACCTCCAAAGGATTTGGCCGTCTTTCTTGGTATATGGACTTTTTATTTATGTTGATCTTTGTGGAGAAGGGGTGTTGATATATACTTAATCTCAATCAGTCTACATTTTATGTATCAACAAATGCTTTCTTGAATGCCTTTTAGGTATCTGTCTAATCCGATTTGACTCATTAATTTTTCATTAAATGGATAAACAAAAAGATTATAGATATTCCTGTCATTTAAAACAGCAGTTTGCTATTCACTAATCTGTTCTCTGCATATTAATTCATATATCATAAAACGAATCCCTAAGGAAAATTGGTTTTCTCCTGCCATTCTCTAGTTGAAACCTTAGGGATACACATAATTTGTTAATAGCACAGCCAGTACCCAAGTTGCTGTGCCCTTCTACCTCAAGCCCAGTACTTTTTTCCCTGATCACAGCGACCTACTATGGGTGACATTGCACTGGAAACCCAAGCAGCACATACCATCTTCTCCATCAGATACTTCCTGTCAGCTGATGAGCATAAGAATGGCTACTGGGTTGCTGGTTCAGTGCAACTAAATATTCATCATAAGTTTGCACATTAACAGCCACACACAATAATTAAACCCAAATTAATTTCCTCAGTTAATATATGCCACAGAATTAAGTTAAATCTCAACGGAAAACAGGACAGACTGGAACTACTAATCCTCCCAATGAGCAACAGTAAGTATTTTTGCCAACAGTTATTTCATTTGCATATGTAATATTACATCACACATTTTTACATACTCGTGATGATTCTCTCTGCTTTGCCGGATTGAGAATTTAAAAGTATTAATTCAGATACTCTGTCAGCAGAAATTTCCGCAGACCTGGTTCAGGAACAAACTTAAAATTTGGAGCAGTCAGATTCATTAACATTGCTGCTGTACTTCACAATGGAATCCTGTAATTACAAATGTGCATGTGGAATTAACAAATATACACACTATGAATAGCTAAAGACTAATTTCATAATATATGAAATGTGTCTACAAGTTGCATAAGAAATACTTCAAAAATTAATATGTCTATTATTCCATATAATTATTTGGGGGATCAATGATGGTTTTCTCTGATTGGAAAATTATGTTTATAAAAATTCACTGATTTGCTTTTCAGCAAATTCTTACTAGGAATCTCTTCTGTCCCCAGAATTGTACCAAACCCTGAAAATACAACAATGCAAAAATAAACACAGCTTCTTTCCTCAAAGAGCTTGCTTTTAGTGGAGGACAGGCCGAGCTACAACTAGTAACTAACCAGTTAATTCCAAAAGTCTAGAATGCCTATTTTAGGGAACAAAAGGAGAGTTTGAAAAACTCATATGAACCTGCCACTTATTAGATTGTAAAAATTTAAACAAGTCATTCAGCCTCTCTAGACCTCAGTTTCATCATCTGTAAAAACTGATGTGAGAGTCAGAGGAAAGAATTATAACAATTATATTAGCTTTGCTCATTGTGTGACAAGAACTGTGCTGATATTTTGCATATATTTTCTCAGTTTTTTCTTATAGCAATCCTATAATGTAAAATCAATATTATTAGCATTGCCATTTTACAGGGTTAGAGAAGTTAGCAGTGTTCACACAGCTAATACATGGTAATGACACATTTTTTATTTGGTAAAGAGGACTTTAGAGATATTTTTCCTAGTTATTATTTTTGCCAATTAAGAACAAAATTCAGAGTAGAAAGTAGCATACTTCTCCCTCTATGTAATCTGCAACCAGGGCATTTATTGAAAAATTGAAGAGTAACCAGCCCTTTTCAGTTCCAATTACCAGCTGACTTTTTATGTTTTAACTGATAACTCAGCCATAACAACAACAAAAAAAAACATAATGAAACTTTTAATAACAAACATATTATCTCTAGTGAGTGCAGTTCTGCAGTTTTCATTGAAGCATATGTTATTTCTAGGAGAAACATATGTGAACTCCAGCACAGAACTGTTTATTGGCAACTGATTAATATTTCCTTGGCTGTGAGTTTAGCAGGGAGTAGAGAGTTCTTATAAATAGAAACTAAAAGATTAACAACCTCTTACTATTCAATTACCGATTTTTCTTATGGCAATGAAAAAAAAAATCTGTGAGTTTGGGCTAGGAATAATAACTAAAAGGTAAATAAAAGAATTATCTATCTTATGTCCTGCCAAATAATGTATTTCAAGAAATGATTACATACTGAATTGAATAGACAAAAAATGGATACAGAAAGAGAACACTGTAAAAAATATCCTGGAGTTAATCGAGGATTTCACTGGTTGTAGCACATTGCTATGATCTAGATCCTGTCAAATGTTTACATCCAATGTTCCTACGAATCCTTACACACAAACAGAAATGCGGCTACCACATAGAGTTGCTCTATTTGTAAACACAATGGATTCCAGATTTTATCTTATGAAATGAGAAGGAATTGACCTTCTGGTCTTCTGTATCACTTCCGCCTCCTCCGCAGATCCTCTTTTTCCCTGTTGTGTTTATTTGGCTGCATTTCCATCATCCATGAACCAGTTCCCTTTCCCAGGGCCTCCTGGGTTTTGTATGGGAATCAATGTGGCTTCAGGGGAGTATGTTTTTTTGCTGGAGTCAGGTATAACCTAGGCAAAATGTGCTTCTCACCCCACTGGACAGCTGTGAATATGTGATCTAAACTGTTTCAATCACTGAGAATTACTGTCTTTTTTAATTCTATTTTTTGTTTGCTTTGTTTTGCTGGGAGTACATGTACAAAGGCATTCTCTTTTTTCTGCTGTGTGTAAAGAGAACACACGGCCACAGGAGATTCAGACAACTATCTGGGGACCTGGGGAGAGCTAGCCTTAAAAGGTAACCAAGACTAAACAAAAGAAAGAAATGATAACCTCATTGTAATGCTAAATCAAGTCAAAATGGAAGCTAGAGGCACCAGTAAGCCAATAATTTCCCTTTATTGTTAAGCCAGTTTGAGTTGGCTTTTCTGTTACATGCATCTTGAACATTCTCCTTATACAAAAGTATATTAGAAAGGCCCATGAATCCATAAATCCTTTTGTACATGTAATAATCTTCCTCTTCCATTTCTCAGACTCTTGGGGCCCATTTGATTTTCCTCCTCCCATCCAGTGGGTGAATTCAAGTATCTAAATCAGACAAGAACCTGTATTCTAGCCTTTGATCACTGACAGCAATAATCAAGACCATCACTGGTTTTGAAGTCAGATACGTCTGGTTTCCAATCTAGCCCTTTTTAGTTACTGGCTTGCATGACTTCCCTTGCTTCTGCCCCAGTTCTTCTTAGTAACTATATTCATATATTATGGTGGCCATAACAAAGTACCTGAAACTTAAACCACATAACTGATTATATTTCATTTCTGTCGGCCAGAAGCCTGATATGGGTCTCACCACCCTAACATTGGCAGGGCTGCATTCCTTTCTGTAGTCCCTGAGTAGGATCCATTTCCTTTTCTAAAGGCCTCCCGCATCCCATGGCTTTTGACCTCTTCTTCCATCTTCAAAAGCAGCAAGAGTAGGTTGGGG
>NW_012114711.1:9398099-9411183 GCF_000951035.1 Colobus angolensis palliatus | reverse complement strand
AAGAGTAGGTTAGGTCCTCCCATCACCTCATTCTGACCTCATCTTTTGCCTCTGTCTTTTACTTTTAAGGATCCTTGTGATTACATTAGGATTGACTAGATAATCCAGGAAAATCTCCCTACCTTAAGATCAGTTGATTAGCAACTTTAGTCCCATATACAGTCTTGATTTCCCTTTGCCATGTCAGGTAACATATTTACAAATTCAAAGAATTACGATGTAGACATCTTTTGGGGCCATATTCTGTGTACTGCAGTAAAATGTACTTCCTTGCAGGCATGTTGTAAAGATTAAATGGTATGAAGCAAGCAACGTGCTTTGCACACAGTAAGTGTGTTATAAATTACAACTATTATTAAGCCATGCTGCATCCATGAGAGATGAAGGGAGAAGTAAGATCTAGTCAGTTATTTAATCTTCCTAATACAGCCTGTGGATCACGGTCCCAGGACCCCGTAAGAAGTGTGTAAAGAGTCAGCACAACTTCTTCATTCCCTGTGTTTCCACATCACCTTGGTGACCTCAAGTGGTCACCATACTTGCAGTTCTCTCTCTGTGACTCTTCCCAGCGCCAGGATTTCTTGCTGCGGGTCTCACCTGGGTCTATTCAAACCCTTGGCACATCAATTCCAGATCTTTCTTGGATCTTAACAAAGTAAACCTGAATTGATCTAATGCACTCTGATAAATTATGAAGTCAACTGGTTCAGAATGATGATAGCTAACACCCCTAGACTCGCAAATTATTACCTTTTAACAAAAAACCCCAGGGCCCTAAACGCATTGTTCCTTAACTGAGCTATTTGAATTTCACTTCTATGACACTTGCCACCTCATTACTATCATACTTCTGCTATTACTAAGGATTTTTAAAATCATCCCAGTTCAATGAAACTTATTTTCAAAAACAATTTATATCACCACTTAAAATAAAAACTACTATAATTTTCTATAACTAGAAAGCAATAAAGAATGATAAGGGAATGAAGGCAATGCCACATCCAGATGACTATTGTTGTTTGCCAAGATTCTGAGCTGAGAGGGATATTAGAGTGGTCAAGAAAACCCACGAACCCAGGTATCCCTCAACATGGCATTGGGTGGTATAGCCAGACAACAGAATATTAGATCAAACCCTACAAAGCAGAGAGAATGTGTACACTACAACCATATGCTATCATGTGGATGAACCTCACAAACATGAGGTTGGCTTATAAAAGACAGACACAAAAGAAAATAAGTTGTATGACTTCACCACACTTACATAAAGTTCAAATCCAGGGAAAACTAATCTGTGGTGGTAGAAGTCAGGTTCACGTTCATGCTAGAGGTGGTGATGACCAGGCAGGGACACAAAGGGGACTTCATGGAGTTGGCAAGGGGCTATTTCTTAACCCAGCTCCTGATATGTGGACATGTTTATTTTATGATAATGCATCAAGCTGTACACTTAAGATCTGTGCACTTTAATGTATGTGTGTTAGATTTCAAAGAAATGTTTGCTTTCAAAACATCTCCACAAACACACTTTAGGAACAAACTGAGTTGTTCTCCCAGTGGAATCTAAAAGATTCATCACCACAGTCTTCAAAACACTACTTCCAAGGAGTAAGTTCTAGTGTTCCATCGCACGGTAGGATGACTATAGTTAACAATCATTTATTGTGTATTTCAAGACAGCTAGAAAAGAAAATTTGGAACGTTCCCAACACAGAGAAAGGATAAATGATTGAGGTGGTGGATTACCCTGAATACCCTGATTTGATCATTACATATTGTATGCAGGTATCAAAACAGTTCATGTGTCCCATAAATATGTACAATTATTATGCATCAACACAAAATGGAAAAAATCTCAAAAAAAAAAAACCATAAATAACACTATCTCAAGTCAGATAAAGAAGAGTATACACCACTGCTCAAGGCATGTATCTCTGTCTACAACCATTTCCCCTAAGCTGAGCTAGTGACCCTCCTCTATGCTTCAGAGGACCATGGGGCTTACTAGAATCATAGCATTTGTCTCTGTATTCGGCGTGATTATTTTCTAGCTCCCTTTCACCAAACCAAGAGTCCCACGAGGGCAGGAACTAAACCTTTCACTGCAGGGCTTTATCCCCTAACAGGGCACTTGATATGTAAGGGGGTACTCTGTAAGGATCTTTTGTTCAAAAAAGGGTGTGATTCTGTTGCAAGACACAGACTGTGTAGAGTTGGCAGGAGAGAGAGAAAAAGGGTGTGTATCTCACTGAGGGGAGCGATTGCACATAAATCCTGACACTAGCACATTTACAAGTTTGAGGAGAAAGGAGGACTGGAATATTACTAATCAGCTAGGAACACTTTGGAGGACAGATGCTATGACTTTGCCTTTAAGGAGCCTTGAGTGGAACTGTATAGGGCCTGGTACTTTTTAATATTTGAAGGAGCCAAGGTAGTGCTAGAGCTGTAATGTCAGTAATGAAAGCAAATGTGTGAGCTGCTTGGACCTATTAAAGATAAGTCATTTCAGGTGTATTCAGAATAAGTGCACATGGAAACATGGAACGATCTCATTTTTCTTATCCTTGCTGGGGATGAGTCAGAGAAAGAAGGATGTCTGAATTCCTCAGATAAAGTTCCAAGTGCCTTTCAGCTACCAGTTTGCAATATTTTGTACTACAGGAAAAATCAACATGCCAAATTTCATCTGATCTGAATGCTACAAAAGCCCCCATGTGCTTAGCAAGGTGCCTGATATCAAGTAGACACTCAACAAATGAAAGACTCTACTAGCTCCAACCCCTATCTTCTTGCCATTAAGAAATAAAGAAGACAAGAAAGTACAGAAGAAAGGAACAGATGGAGGAAGGCAGAGAAAGAGGGCAAAAGAAACAATGGAAGCACAGTACATTTCAAGTTAGTGGATTCAAACAAAATACTTTGCAGGTTTTGCAAAAAGGCAAATAAGAAAAGAAATTAAATCAACAAAGTGAACTGTAAATGTGCTCCATAATAAGAGATGATGTTATTAAATTAGAGCTAATGATACTAACACAGATTGAAGAGGAAAAACAAATGATGATGACACTTAATGACTTTATTGTCCTGTGCTATGCACATTTTTGCTCAAATGTTCAGATATCAGAAATGTTCTGAATATTATGAATCAAAGAAGGGAGTAGACTGTGGAGAGATGCGCTAGACTGGAAAGCCATCCCCAGTGATGGGGGGTGGGTGTTCCTTCAAAACCCTATTCTTCAGATGTGGGAAAACATGAAATGAGAAACAAGGTTACTCATGCCATAAAACAAGCAAGAATGCCTCAGCATTTCCATTTCATCAGAGAGTTTTTATAAAACCTGTGGTCCAGGCTATCAGAGATAATATCATCTATATAGCTCACAATTCTACATGTTCTTGCTTATTTATTCATTGTGGACAACCTACTGATAACCTTTGAAAGGAGATTTCTTACTGTGGTCCATGATTTTACACCGCAGTTCAGTATATAAGATAAATGCAACAGTCAAAGCGATTCAATAAATGTGCGGGATGATGTATGGTTACATTCCAGTGGTAGGCTGTATTACTATTCACCAAAAAAAAAAAAAAAAAAATCCCTCTCTAGCTTGCTTCTCCCTGAGGGTGGATTATATACTCCCACTGTGCTGAACTCAAGATGTTTTATTTTGGTTAATCAAAAGAAAGGAGAAATGACAGATGCCTTTTGTGGGCAGAAGCACTCGTGCTGAGCTCTGGGTGCCATGTTTCCTTTCCCACTGGCACAGCAATCACAATGTTCCCCATAGGAGCTGCTCCATCATCCTAGAGTAAATGCGATATAGAGCAGAGCCCCAGCTGACTCACAAGGAACATGCAATGCCCTTTGTCTTCATCAGCTACCGAGATTGTTAGGTATGGCAGAACGACTTAGCTTGCACCAAATGGGATCCAAATGAGGCAAACAAAAATCAGAGCCAAACGTATAAATGCATTCATTGGTCCAACAAATTGGTATTGAATACATTCTATGTGTTGTCTGTGTTTACTTCTAGGATTAAAATTATGGACAAGTTCGTTATCTTCTAGACTAGAGTTGTAGAAACTCAAAAGTAAAGAACCAAAATGGATTGAAAAAATAAGAACTAGTGTTTGATAGATCAGTGGAGTGGCTATAGTTTACAATAATCTATTGTACATTTCAAAATAACTAAAATAGAATAACACAAATGTTTCTAGCACAAAGAAAAAACAAATATTAACAAGTGATGAATATCCTAGTTACACTGATTTGATTTTTACAAATTACATGAACCTATTAAATTATCACACATATACCAAAAACATTTACATCTATTATATATCAATGAAAAGTTTTAAAGAAAAAAAGTTCAGAAAGAATCAACATGGGCTCAAGAATTCTGAAGGAAGATCACATAGAGGTTTGCATCACGAACAGGACATTATTAGATAGGCATGTTTGGAGAGGACATTCCTAATAGAATAGATAGAAGCACATAAGCAGAGGTGTAACTAAAGGAGAGAACCTGTGTAGGGAATTAGTGGGCAGGAAATTGAGAAACAATCAGGGTTGAGAAAATCTTTATTATTAAACAAAAGCTTCCGTAGGTAATAGGAAATGAAAACGTTTTGAGCATGGTAAAAATCAGCATTTTTAGGTACTTTGAAAGAGGTAAGAGACAGAAAATACTGGATTGGGGTAAAAATCATGGGGATGGAGCCAAGTCGACTTTTTTTGTCTTAATATGATTTAAGCAGAATTTTTGGTGTCATCAATTTAAAGTTATAATGCCATCCTGTTAAAATTATGTATCAAGGTCAAATTTTCAACCTCACATTTCATAACCAATAACAATGTGTACCCTATGAGACGTATATCAGAGCGCTCTGCCTGCCATGAATACACGGTATATGTTCAGGAATAACAAAAACAAATGACCATATGGAAGCTTTAAAATATGCCAACTAATATCTACAGAAGACCTAGAAAACTACAGGATTTTTTTTTTAATTTAATCTTCTTAAAACGTAATGACTTATTTGCTCCCTTGAGTAAAAAATGCCCTATCTTAAAAAATTTATTGGTTGCTTTGAGTGGAAAGCCAATATCAGTTAAGATTGGGATCAGAATGACAACTAAGACATGACACACTTACTTATTGAAAATTATTATATTATTTTGTAGAGACAGGGTCTCACTATGTTGACCAGACTGGTTTCAAACTCCCAGCCTCATGTGATCCTCCCACCTTGACCTCCCAAAGTGCTGGGATTACAGGAGTGAGCCACTATGCCTGGCCTGGCACACTTGCTTTTAAAATGATAGGTGGAGCAGACAATGCTAAATGTCCATTTCATTTTCCATTTTCTGGGCACAATGGAGCACTTCTCAGACTCCCTTGCAGTTAGGCCACTGTTGTGTGATTAAGGCAAGTGCATTGGGAGCAACCCAGTGATTTACTTTTGTTTAATTCCAAACCCACAGAGAAACCTACTTTCCTGCCTAGGAGTTCCCTATACTTACTGTTCAAAAGCATTAATTTACAAAAACATTCAAAGAAAGACTAGATTAGCAAAGGATACAGGCAGGTCAAGAGCACTTAATACTTCAAATGCAACCAGATAAAGAGAGATATTCAAGGCAAAGCAAATGAAAGTATCTTTAGAGGAGCAATAATCACATACAAATCAAAATAGTTAGGTCATTTGAATTCTAAATGCATAAGCATATGGACTGATTCAAAACATTTATAACTTTATGTTTATGTAATAAAACAGAAGCAGCTTAGTTTTAAATGCATGTTTCTCTAAATTATGGTGTAATCTCTGTGGAAAAAATGTTTGAGGATTTCTGAACCCCATAATTACAACAAGTACTGTGAATTTGATACAATTATTGAATTGCAAGAGCATTATATGGTCCACCTCTTATCTTCAGAACAGCCCTAGCTCATAGGCATATATTACTGGCATTCCCAGTTTGCCCAAAAGGAAATAGAATCTTAGAGATAAGGTAAATTATGAAGTTTCATGCAAGTGGGAAGACATAGTGCGGGGATCCTAGCCCAGGTCATCTGACTCTAGAGAATACACTCTACACCAAGCTTGCCCAACCCATGGTCCGTGGGTCACATGTGGCCCAGCATGGCTTTCAATGAAGCCCAAAACAAATTTGTAAACTTTCTTAAAATATCATGACAATTTTTTTTTTAGGAACTCATCAGCTATCGTTAGTGTTAGTATATTTTGTGTGTGGCCTAAAGCAATTCTTTTTCTTCCAGTGTGGCCCAGGAAAGTCAAAATATTGGATGCCCCTGATCTGAAGTCTGTACAACTACCCTGACTTCCAAGGTCAGCTAATCTTGAAAAGCCATTTTATTTAAACAGATAAGCCATTAGCTCTCAAATTAGTTTCTTCAGCATAAGCTAAATAAGTGTCCAGAATATAATTTAGCCAGCAATTATGGCATCTAACATCTCAAATGAAGTCCCTGCATATTTAAATGCTTCCAAATCACTACTTTGTTACAAAAGGCATACCATGGAGTTACTCAGAGGGACTGAAACATGTTGGCAAAGTGTTCTGATGGCCCAAAACCAGGTGAACAACCAAGAAAAAGCACTGAAGGCAGTTAATTTTAGATAGGTCTGAAAGGGGGGTAGGGGTGCACAACCAAGAAAAGGAAATTTGCAGTATCTTGAGGACCTACAATTCCCAAGATCCCTATTGAGGACCAAGGAGGAAAACATAGGGACCAAAACTCAGTTGCATATCAAGAATCTTCAGGAAGTTGTAACCATGATTTAAATAAATCCTTGCAAATGCTAAGTGGTTCATGCATTTCCCTGAGCTCATTTTCTCTTGCAAGGTTCACAGTGTTACCCTCAAATTTGTGGTAGCCCAGGTCCCAGTTCTCATTTCATGAAAAGATAGGAAAAAGAGTGTGTTTGGAATTATCTGGACCTACGAAACTCTCGTAGAAAACTCAGGCCCAGCCTGCTGATGATGAAGATGTGGCTGTTTAATATGGTGCTAAATCCAGTCCTGAAAGAGATAGGTTATTTGGAAGTGCTTCAACAACACTCCCACTAGGATGGCATGTACTGTGCCTTTTTTGCCTGTTTTAGTATAAGTTCTGTGATAAACTTTCTGTAAAATCTTTTTCAAAGAGTACAGTCAATGACAACATCATCATTAGAATTTTACCATGATGTGAGGCATAAAATGTGGAGCATAAATTATGGCTGGCTTTCCAGAAATACAAGGTCATTTTTTTTTTTTCTGGATAAAAGGATGTGAATGCCCAAGAAATACTTTTGATGAATCCCATAGGCTTGAATGAGTATTTATACTATAATAAACTTTCTTCTAATTTTATTCACTCTCCAAGAAAAAAAAATCCTTTAACAGATTCAGGCTTTATAAGAGCATTGGTACAAGATCTCATCTCTTTATTAATATTCTGTTTTAAAATTGAAGATAAAGATAGTACTGGCACCATTGGCTATACCCACCCAGCAGCAGGCTACATTCTTTGAAAACTTGCAATGGATAATCCATGAAGGAACATAGCAATATTGAAAATGCATAGTTTTTCTTCAGCTAATTGGAATAGGTTACCATAATCATTTTCAGATTTAAGAAGAATTTGTAGTCAGTGAAAAACTGGTATCTGTGAAATATGTGAAAACCTTGAGTGACATCCATGACACCATGCGGTGGACAGAATCAATATGTGTCTATACCTGGCACCGGACAAGGCTTTCCCAGTCTTCAGGTCACGATTCACAGTGTGTCCAAAAATCACAATTCGTTCAGAAATCTGCTCCAAGTATCTTTTGGATGAACAATTTATGAAATTCATCAATGCTTTAATGTCATTTAGCAAATCAGAACAAATAAGTTAATTCTGTAGTAAAATTTCCCTCATTAACTCACACTCAGATAAGTTTTTTTGAGTGAAAGATAAAAGGGTACATTGCAACCTTATATGTAAATGTCAAAAATTATTTATACATATCACACTAGACAAAATGCTTAAGAGTTACCAGAGGGAGGAGTCAAGTGATCAAAGACACATGGAGTTTGGAGTCTAAAAGATACAAGTCTTTGTTATTGCTGCCTCAAAGACCCTGGACAAGTTCATGCCCAGTCTTGATCTTAGCAACATCCATAAAACTAGACATTTGAACTAGGGTTGACAAACAATGCCCACGGACCAAATCCAAACCACCATCTATTTTTGTAAATAAAGTTTTTTTGAAAGGCAATCACGCACATTCATTTTCACATCACCTATAGTTGCTTTCCAGCTATAATGGCGGAATTCAATAGTTGTCAGAGAGACAGAATCGGACTGCAAAGCCTAAAGTATTTACTATACAGACCTTGAAAGAAGAAAGACTGTGGGCTAGGCATGGGGGGCTCATGCCTATAATCCCAGCGCTTTGGGAGGCCAAGGTAGGAGGATCACTTGGAGCCAGGAGTTTGAGACCAATCTAGACAACAAAGTGACATCCCAGCTCTGCAGATTTTTTTTTAATTAAGTTTAATTAAAACAATTTTTAATTAAAGAGAAGAAAGATTGTGAACCGCGAGTTAGACTATGAGATCTGCTGGATTTCATGCAGATTCCTATGTGCCTATTCTGTGTCACGCCATTCAAAAGTTATTCCAAATGTCCCTCTTGCTTAAAGTTGATACAGTTAAAAAACACACACAAACAAGCAAAAAAGCAATAGAACAGTAGGACTGTAATGTCAGGTAACAGAATTCTTTAAAGTCTATGAAACCTCCTTTCAAAACTCAGTTCCGCCATTGTCCTCGACATCCCATTCCTTTCTTCTATAAAATGGGATAACAACTATATAATATATTATGGATGTTGCAGAGCTTAAATGAAAAAAAGTATGTCAAATATTAAGCATACTGTATGACAAGGAGTAAGTGTTAATTAAATAGTAGCTTCCATTAGTACTACTACTGAGATAGCCTTTGGTATTATGGCAAGGGAAACAGTGCAACGACTCACTCATTTATGCCTTCCTCTATATACTAGCTTTTCAGTGAGAAAACAGAAGGAAGAGCCTTTCATAGAGAAAAGCATCAAGTATATTGCCTGTGTCTGATCCACATGGCTCCCTTTACTTAGTCTGCTGTGTAATCATAGCCAAGGAAATATCTGGTCATCTTTAAAAATGAAACATTCTATGCATTTTTCTGCCACAGTGACACTTAGATTTGAGTAAAAAGTTGGTGGATCTAGAAACAGTCTAAGACTTCTTGAGGGTCCAGAGAAAAGCTGCCAGGAAAAACCATGTGAGTGAAGATATTCACCGAAATCAATAATCCCTAGATCACACTAATGCAACCTTACAGGTAATAATGTAAAACCTGCTGGCTAAGGCGCTCAGAGTTATCATGCCCAGAGCAGTCATAATTTGGTTCCAAGCATCAGGCTTCTATTTTATTTTGTGGTGCTATATACATCATCTATGAAAACTACTGCTGAGACTTCCAGGTCCCTGACTTCTGAATGTGTAAATCATGTCAAACTATCATTTCTACCCCCACCCTAGTAAAAATGAAAATAAATAATAAATAAATAAATAAATATCTGCTAGGCATCATTTTTGAGGTAGTGATTTTCACTACAAATGACTTCAAGCAATGTTTTCCAAAGTAGCAAGGATGAAATATAAGTTTGCTTCTTTTTTTTTGTAGTCCGTTGTGCTCTGAGCCTTTAAAAACATAAATTACCAGTGAAAAATGAAATGAGAAGGAAACAAAATACAAGATAAGCCCAAGTCCAGATTTTTTATTTATTAAATTCAGGAGACACAAAATTGACTGTCAAATTGCTCTAAAATTTTCTGAGTTCTATATTTCTGTACTTACCTCTTTGCAAAGCAGTGTAACGTCAAAGGTTCTTGCCTTAGCCACGCCAAAGGATTGGTGTGGCGGCAGCCTGCGGCAAGAGAGAGACACGGATTGGACAGAGAGAAAAAAAGCTGTAGGCTTTATTGAGCAGAGTGACAGTACAACGTTTCCACAGCCTGGAAGGGGTCCCGAGCCGGTAGCCAGTGTTAGATTTTTTAATCACCTTTTAAACTCTTCAAGGTGGGAAATACCTGGGGTGGGAAGATGTTACCATCTTCAAAGACAATTAACATGTCTCAGATCTTGAGGAAAACCGGAATTGCAACTTAAGTTTTATCTCCTTTATGACCTTGCAACCACATAGCAAAGGAGACAGGATCTCACAGGATTTTACAAATTGTGTTTACAAGGAATTGGAATTGGGAGCATAGATAAGGTCTGCTGCTCACAGAAAAACAGGCTTTTAACATTTCTTTTAGTTTCAGGAGACAGGGAAGGGAGAGAGGAAGAGAGAACACAGGGAAGCTTACAGCAAAATTTTCACTGTTTATAGCTTTCTTGGGGAAGAAAACACAGGTACAAATTCTGATGTTAGGAATATTTTCAGCATGTATCTTCAATATTATTCATCCAGTACCAAAGTAAGTCCTGATGCAGGAAATGAGTGAGTTTCACAGCTTTCTGAGCCCCTACTTGACACAGGAAGCCCAACTGGCACCTCCTCTCACCAGTAACCAACAGTTGGTAGTCCTGTACTTGCTGGCATTCTGCCTTTTACATAGGGGGTGGGCAGATCTGGAATTTGCTGGGCTGTGATGGTAACTTGGGATGTCCACAAAAAGCCCAGGATGGAAGAATAGCCTCCGCCAAACTAGCCACAGAGGCCACATGAAGCAACACGTGGAATCAGGGAGCAGGGCTGCCAAAGCAAGGGAAAGGTGGTTGTTTCTGGTTTACACTATCCATTATATGGTCTAGATTCTGTGCAATGAGCATGTAATTACTCACCTGCATTAGAGTGTTGAACAAAATTTTGCAGAAGGCCTCTGACTTGGACTGGGCTCCTGCACTAAGCCTAATAGAACAAACCAATATGGCATTTACTACAATAGCTGAGCATTATTAATTGCAGGAGGCTCTGTAACCAATTTACCAATTAAGTGATAACCAATTAAGTCATCCCTACACTGCACTTGTGTTTCCTACAAGTGAACGGAATTTTTTGCACTTTCACTAGGGATCACCTTATTGGTGGGATTTCCCCGAACCTGCTCATATTCAGAGGTCTGTCTCATCCGTGAATCAGTTTTGCTTTGTTTTGCTTTGCTTTGTTTTATTTTTCTTTGCTTAAATTAAAGTTTAAACTGTCTAAGGTATTTTCCTTTAACAGAGTTTTCAAAAATGCAAATTAAAGACTGATTAAAGCACTTTAGCACTTTTTGTTTATCTTTAGAAGTGAAATGCAAAGAGTGGGGCCTTCAGAGCAAGCAATTCAAATGTTTCAGGTTCTCAAAAAGTATGTGTTCAATTACTTTTTTTTTTTTTTAATTTTTACTGAGCACACAGAAAGTAGGTTCAGTGCTAGGCAGTGAAGGTACAGCAGTAAATGAGACACAGTTCCTGCTCTCATGGGACTTCTAGTCTGGTTCAGAGAGAGACATCTGAAAATTCATTAAATTCTTACAAAATCGATGCTAGAAATTTCTTCGGTGTAAAGTGATAGCAAAGAGGACAGGGTGGTTAATTCTCCCCAAAGGAAAACAGTTTGTTCCCTTTCCCAAAATGTGACCCCTTTCTTAAGGGTGTTGAGAGATGACAAGAGGTAGAAAGATCAGCCATGTCATCTTGCACTAATTTTCACAAGTTTGTGTCTAAAACTTATAACCTCTAAAATCAGCATGCTCAACTCCACAAAATCCCCATCCCCAAGTGTAAATTCCTGCCAACATCTACTCTTTACCACATGGAAAATGTACAAAATTGAGGGAATCATGGGATGATTTCCAGGAAAACCCTTGGGAAGCATTATTTGATGCTCAGGATCCTGCTGTGTCTTTGTCTATCTAGACAGGAGGGAGCAAGAAAGTCACTAAAAAGAACTGAAATCTTGATTGATAGGTCCTGGGGCCCAAAACAGAGTCAAGTAGCACCATGTGAATCTCCCATTGTAGTACTATGTGTGACATTCTAATACAAGTGGCTTTTTTTTCATCAACTTGATTGTTGTCTGACCCATCATCCAACTATGGCAGTGGCAGGAAAAGAGATATGATAAAGTTTCAGTGAAATCAATTCAGGCTCCCCAAATCTTCCAGGAAAGACAAGCTGCTGTGCTCACTCACCTGGTGTCAAAGAAGGCTTCTAGAGGGGAGTCAAAGAAAAGGAGCCCCTGGGTGTTATGACTCCAAGCAGAAAATGTGAGCAATGTTTGCTTCCATTGGGATGGGCAATTGTCCTGTTTGACTTAGTTTTATTCACTACTGCAGTCACACTGTCCTTCAAAGAATTAGCTAAACAAACATTTTCCCCAGTAATTGCTCATCTTCATGAATAAACATGCTAATAGGTCATCTCTGAAGCTACAAATATTGCTCACATGATTAAAAGTGGAGAGGTTTAGGGAGTCACACTGCATGCAGATATGACACAGATGCTTTTCAATTACTTTTCCAAATATGTGCTACCAGGTCTTGCTCCCATTTTTATGCATGCAACTGCATCCCTGGAGAACACGGAATTTGGAAGCATCTAATTATTTGTAAGATAATTTGTCAGGACATTTCTATGTTACAGCCTGGCAAAATCTCTCACAAAAAGTCCAGTTATTTGCTTTTACCACTATACCTCTCCAACTATTTATACACCATTTCCAGGAAGATCTTCCTAAAGCCCATCTCTAACGGCATCAATATCTGCCTCAAAAATCAATAGCTCTCAGTATCTACAAATTAAATAGTACTGTAAACTATTGAGATGCAGTAAAGTATAATGGTTAAGAGCATGTCCTCTAAAGTCAGACTGCTTGACTTTAAATCCTATCTCTGCCCTCATTGTCTGTGTACACTTAAGCAGCCTATTTTATTTCTGTTTTCAGTTTCTTTACCTGTACAGTATGAGAAATCATAACAATATATACATTCTATATATTTAAGCAAGTTGTATATTACCTATGCTATGCATATGTATATATTATAATAAATT
>NW_012114711.1:9317529-9397996 GCF_000951035.1 Colobus angolensis palliatus | reverse complement strand
ATATACTATGTATAATATATCTTGCTTATTATATATAATTGTATATATATATAACATTGTATATACAGTTGCATATACATGCATATATACAGGATTTAGGTGTGGCCCAATCCTGCTTCCTTGGTTTTATTTGTCATATCTTTCTTACACATAGCCTAAATTCCAGCCAGGATGCCTAATTACTATTCATCCAATTCTCCAGACTTTCTTTTCTTTTTTTAAAAAATTTTTTTAAAAAACCATTTATTTATTTTTGTAATTTATTTCTTTTAACTGACAAATAAAAATTATATATATTTATTGTGCACAACATGATGTTATAAAATATGTACATATTGTAGAATGGCTCAATTGAGCTAATTAACCATATGCATTACCTCCCATACTTATCATTTGTAGGGAGAATATTTAAAATCTACTCTCTTAGTAGTTTGTTTTTTTAATTTTTTTTAAATTTTTTTATTATACTTTTAAGTTCTAGGGTACATGTACACAAAGTGTAGGTTTGTTACATATGCCATGTTGGTGGGCTGCACCTGTTAACTTGTCATTTACATTAGGTGTATCTCCTAATGCTATCTCTCCCCTCTACACCCAACTCACGACAGACCCCTGTGTGTGATGTGCCCCAGCCTGTGTCCAGGTGTTCTCATTGTTCAGTTCCCACCTATGAGTGAGAACATGTGGTGTGGGATCTAATTAAACTAAAGAGCTTCTGCACAGCAAAAGAAACTACCATCAGAGTGAACAGGCAACCCACAGAATGGGAGAAAATTTTTATAATCTACCCATCTGACAAAGGGCTAATATCCAGAATACACAAAGAACTTAAACAAATTTACAAGAAAAAAAAATCAAACAACCCCATCAAAAAGTGGGCAAAGGATATGAACAGACACTTCTCAAAAGAAGACATTTATACAACCAACAGACACATGAGAAAATGCTCATCATCACTGGCCATCAGAGAAATGCAAATCAAAATCACAATGAGATACCATCTCATACCAGTCAGAATGGCGATCATTAAAAAGTCAGGAAACAACAGGTGCTGGAGAGGATGTGGAGAAATAGGAACACTTTTACACTGTTGGTGGGACTGTAAACTAGTTCAACCATTGTGGAAGACAGTGTGGTGATTACTTAGGGATCTAGAACTAGAAATACCATTTGACCCAGCCATCCCATTACTGGGTATATACCCAAAGGATTATAAATCATGATGCTATAAAGCACATGCACACATATGTTTATTGCAGCACTATTCACAACAGCAAAGACTTGGAAACAACCCACATGTCCATCAACCACAGACTGGGTTAAGAAAATGTGACACATATACACCATGGAATACTATGCAGTCATAAAAATTGATGAGTTCATGTCCTTTGTAGGGACATGGATGAAGCTGGAAACCATCATTCTGAGCAAACTATCCCAAGGACAATTCTGCAGACTTTCTAGCCATCCCACCTTTGTTCTTCCTGCCTGGGCTATTGAAGGCTTACTTAAACATTACTTTTCCAGAAAGATTTTCCTGCTTTCTCAGTCAAGTCACAATCTTCTCCCACCTTAGAGTGTCTACTTGAGGCTCACTTAAACATTACTTTTCCAGAAAGATTTTCCTGCTTTCTCAGTCAAATCACAATCTTCTCCCACCTTAGAGTGTCTACTGGAGAGTGGTAAAAAAAAATAACTTTGATTCACTGGCAGCGGCTTTATAGAAACTCTGTTGAGAAGAATCAGAGGTCAGATATGACAAAGAGATAAAGAGAAATAAGAACAATTAGTGATGTCTCTGTCATGAGTGTTAGCAGGGGAAACAGCACCTTCTTGCCATCTCTGCCTATTCCTTCTGTTTAAAACATCATGAAGACATTGATTTATTCAACTGCTATTTTATATGCATCTTTGAACTGTGTTCTGTCTCTTTATACTCCATGAAGGAACAGCTTCCATTTTATTCAAATTTGTATTTTTTACAATGTGCAACCCAGTGTCTTGCACACCACATGAGCTTATATTTTGTTGAATTAGTTTGAGCTGTCTAGCCTTACATTCTCTTTGTTTAAATCAATTCACTTTTTATTTTGCTTTGGGACTGACTCATGTCTCAGCTAGTGAGCTTTTACTCTGGAGACCAAGTCAGGACATGTCACCCCATCTATAGTCCTTCTTGGCTTGGACCTGTGCCATCACAAGGACCAATGGATTCTGACAGCCTCCTAAAACCTACATTCACTCATGTTGCCCTTCTGTCCTACATCTGCATCTTTGTAATTCTTCTGGCTTATTTGTGTATTAACTATATTTTCTTGTTTTCTGGATTCTTAATGCTCTAGCATCTGGGGCCTTGCTGATGAGGAAAAGAGTGCCTATCACAGGGCTAGCCAATCCTTAGAGATAGCAAATAACCTATACAGAGTGCATCTTTCACATACAAACTAACCAATTCAGAGCACATACTACAAACTACCTCTTTCCTGTGGCCTTTATACTCCAGGAAGCAATATTCCCCTGGCCTGATCATCCCAAGGCCTGATACCAGACAACTAGAGACAACCCCTGGACCCTAGAGTTCACTAAAATTATTTAAACTAGCCAATTCCAAGCCTGCTGACCCTGTCTTGTCTTTCCCATGAAAGTCACATCAAAGGGCCCTGCCAAAGCTTTCCCCACACTTTTTTTTTTGCCTCCTGGTAGACCACAGCCAGCAGGTAGACCAGCCTGGAGCTTCCGCCCATGGCTCTGCATGCTATGGCAAGTCCCCTTCTCCCAGGGACTGTGAGTAGCAAACGATCATTTTCTGTTAGCCTCACCACACCTGAATGATAATAAAACCTACATTTTAAAGCAACTTGCCTTTCTGTATTCATGGATCCCCCTGTCTTTACCCAGTGTTCCATCCTTCCTTTCAAATCATGAGTGAATCATCAAGTGCTTTGAGTAGCCAATTTTTAAACCCTTTCCCCCATTAGTTGTGAGATAACTATATGCATCTTTCTCTCTAAATCACCTTAAAGGGCTCTCTCTGCAGGAGCCTGCTCTGGTTTATTCCCTCCTAGGATAATGCCATTAGAGATAATCACATTTTGTAGATACCATCTCCAAAGAACAATTGCCTAAACAGTCCCTATTGAAGTATTTTTCATTTATGACAAGATGTTATGATAGTTAAAAATAAATACAGCACTGAAAACTAATTCTCTGAATATCTAACGCTGTGAACTGTCATGTAGATCAACACACAGAGTATGTTTTGGAAAATTTTCCAGCAGATCTAACATTTCTTAATTCTATTGCTTAGTTTTCTGTTTTTTCAGAAGAAAGAAGTGTATTATTCTACTAATTAATGAACCTATACATCTTAAAACTTAATCTTTATTTATAATCATAGTAATACACAGAATTTTTAGAAGTCTGTAAGAAATAATAACAACGTGAATCTAAAATAAAGTAAATTTTTCAAAGGACATAATAGTAAAAGACATATAGGAAAAAAGCAAATTCATTCGATCACTCTTCATCACCCTCCTCACCTACCTAGTTAACCATGTTTATCTTTTATGGTAGTTATTGCCATAAATAATCATAATATATTCATACTGCTATGTGTAAATTTACTAATTTTAAACACTATGCATTAACTTTATATTATCACAGATAAGGTTTAATTTTCCTTAGATGCATTCTTTTCCTCCCTTATGAAATCTGCTTGCTTCAGGCCTCTTCTTCTGACAGTAGTTCTTTCCTGACAGTAGTTCTAATACCTAATCTTTGGTACATAAGCTATTGCATAGTCCTCCTTTCTTCGTAGTTAAAAAAACTAACATCTTCTTAATCTTGTTATTTGGTCAGAGAGATTTTCTTGTATTTTTTTTTTTAATTTCACCACTATTTTCTTCATTCTTTTTTTCTTCAGCATTATTAAATAGATGCTGGATTTCCTTGATTCACGTTATAATTGTTTCATCTTTTCTCTCCTACAGTCTTTTTGTGCATTTTTGACATTACTTTTTCAAACTTTTTACTATTTTAAATTTCAGTTACTAAAGTTATCATTACTAAGAGGGTTTTTTCTGTTGTTCTCAGAAGGTTCTCTTATTATTTCAATGAATGGAAGATCTCTCTTAATTTCTCCAAAGATATCAATTTAAAGTGCAAATGCCTTTATTATCTTTATTCTTCCAAGGTTACCATTTTTCCTTGTTTCTGTGTGTGTTTTGATCACTGTTGCATGTTGAAGATCTACCAGAAATCTTTGCTAGGGTTTTTTCCTGTCTATGTAATTTTGACGAAAAGCTACTAAAACTATTGTAACCCCACTGAATGTTAGCCAAGTTGTGGACTGTAAATCACTTGTAGAGTGATCTCCTGGAGCAGGCTCTGGATTTCTGTGTTTATACTCCCATCTCTAGGGAATATGCCTCTGATCATGGTATTTGGGAAAAGAGGCATAGGAAATCTTAGAACTCTTGATGTGTGTTCAGTTACTCTTTTATCAGAAATCCTCCCATATGCCTGGTATCTCTGAAATTTTCCAGGAGAAGACAAGGGCAGGCAGTAGCAAGAGGAGCTAGAGTCTTGGTATTTAATTTTCCTTAAAAAGATTAGTCCTTCCAATGCCTGAACATCTCTGAGTTTCTGAAAGATGAACTGGCCACTTTTTTATCCATAACCTGCAATATAAGTGTTGAATCTTCTCTTTCTCTCCTGAGTTCCATTCTCATCAGTGACCATTTCCTTATCCTCACTTCATCTTTCAGTATGGGCTGAGAGTTGTCACCTGCTATTGTCTCTTCTCCCTTTCTCATTGTTCTGGTAGGTCTATATTTATTCAAGGCCTTTACTCTCATTTTATTAGGGCGTCAGCAGTAACCTGAGAAAATAAATGTGCATGTTCTTATATTATACTTAATTTAAAGACAGTTGTGTATGTTTTAATGGCTAAATTGTTAAAGAAATCAGCTATGACCGTTTACACGTGGGAAATCAACGAGGTAAATGGAGTAATATCCATTCCAACGCATACATCAGGGAGTCCCAAAAGCAAGATATGGACCATTGCATAATATCATTTAGGAAATTTCTTAAAAATACAGGCCAGATCCCTGAAGTATCATATTCAGAACATCTAGGTGGTAAGGATTGGTATATTTAATAAATTCCCAAGTAATTTTTATGTTTAACTACTGATGTGGAAGTACTATTTTGTCATTTAATACAAGAGAAAAATTCCTCACTGAATTTACTCATGCAATTTACAAAGTAAGAGTGCCTCTCATTGACTTACTTTTTTTCCGCTGAGCTTTAAAAAAATGCAAGAAAATTGATATGCGTTGAACTTTCTGCCATGTAGCTTTTTATGTGTTCCCCAAACACTACAGTGACATAAGTAGATTCCCCGTTATATAGATGACTCAATAATGATCGGAGATATTACGTCATTTGTCCTTTGTCCAGTTAGGAGACCCTAAAAGTGATTTAATGGCACAGAGGTGGGAGTAAGGAGGCTGGAATGAGGTTAGCCTGCTTCAGATGGAGGACAGAGATAACCGCAATGAGAGCTAATGCAAGTGTCAATTGGAAAGAGATTCAGGAATCCTGGAGGAGATGGGAGGTGGCATGAAAACTTAAGTAATAAGACTGTGGAGCAATGAAGCTGATGGTCTCCTATGCCAGCCCAACCGTAGAATCCCGATATTGAAGAGACTGAAGATTGTAATATAGTAAGATGACTCTCTTCACTTACCAGGAAGCTACTCGTGATCATTTATATATTTTAAAAACACATGTTCTGAATGTATTTACTCACATTAGAACTAAATAATAAGTAAATAACACAGTAAATGTATATTGATGCTATCATTGATAATACCCTTATCTTTTCAAAATAATGAACCTGGTCACTCATTGTGATGTACTTTCTTATTTGATCTTTAGCAAAACCCCTTGAAATACATATGGCAGTCATTATCATCTCTGATGTTTCATAACAGTGAAAATGTATTCATGTCAGAATTATTTTGGTTGCAAGTGGCCAGATTCAAGTTAAGCTAATCGAGATAATTGATTAGCTATATTAGATTAGAAGGGTATTAGGTAAGCTTAAAGGGTCAAGGAAAATAGTATGCTAGTTAGTTTCTTATATTTTTCTCTCTCTAATGGCAGTGATTTTATTTGTCTTGTTCATGCCTTGCCCTTATCACTTTTTGTAAAGCCTGTCGCTTTTAAGGCACTAATTATTAATAGTTACTGAAGAAATGAATTCTGAGCAAAATATCAATAATCATCTTTATAGGTACCTATTGGTACCATAAACAACTACACTTAAGTAAAAAGTACTATAAAAATAAACTATCATTCCCTTTTTTCATTAAAATATACAATAATGGACAGGCATATAGGTTTTATAGAAACACTGAATTGAAACTTTCTATCAGAAAAAAAACCCTACACAAGAACCTGAAAAGCTAACTGGAAAATTATTAAATTTTTTTAATGGAATAGATAGCCATCTTAAAAGTCCAGCAGTGACTTCTTACAGATTGTAAAATATATTCAATTACAAACATTTTCCTTTCAGCAGAATCTGATTATACTAGCAAGAAGATATTTTGGATTAAACTCTGCTCTTCCTTTACATTAAGGGAAGATTTAAGGTAGGCATTAATGAGTGAAATTATATTTGAGGTACAAGAAGAACAACCAGGGGAGACATAAAGACAGAAAAGCTTAAGTTACATTTAGGTCCCAATAACTAGCTCAGTTTCAGAGGAGGCTGGAGCAATTGGGCAAAGTAAGTGCTGATAATGAAGAATTATTCTCTGGAGGTTCCTGAAGGTAAGGGTGACAGGACTGTTCTTGGTTTTATAGCTGCTCAAGGATTTTAAAGTAGGAAGTTGCTATTTAGGAAGAATAATATAGCAGCAGTGCTTACAAAGGATTGGTGTGAAGAAAGTAGCGTCTATTGAAGTAGAGACTAGACCATGGAAGAAATAACTGATGTCTAGGCTAGGTGAATGGAAGCAGGGAGGAAGCAAGGAGGTGATGGTTTTAACAGATCCTGAGGGTGTGGTCAGGCATGAGGAGGAAATGACAGTAGACATGAGGACAGACAGGGATCTGAGTCTTGGCATTGCTACAGCCCATCAGCTCATCACCCTGGACTAGACACTCGTGGTTTTCCCAAGACCAGCAACTTTTTACATTACACTTTTAATGAGTCTACATTCCCAATCCCATCCACATAGTGGAAGCACATGTCCCAGGCCTGGTCAGTCACAGTTCCATATTTTCTTGGCATCAGTGGTCATATGACTCAAGCAGGACCAGAGGCAACCTTTCCTGGGATTTATATTTTGTGCTGAAAGAAATTCTTTCCCCTTGGAAAAGGTCCCTCTGCAGAAGAAAAAAATATTGCAGGTAGAAGAAGAGAGTCTTAAGTGAATAATTTATCAGTTCCAGTCCTTAAGGTACACGTCCATGATTTTGTGAGTTGCTCCTATATCGTTCTTAGTCATATGAGACAATAAGCTTTTTTAATGAAAGTTTCAGTTTAATTTTTGCCACTGTAAACCAAAACAGATCCCAATAATGCATAACCTCCTGGTGCCAGTTTCTGCCACTGTGATATGGTAGGAGTGCACAACATATCCTGCAAATTGTTGCAAGACTGATGTAGAAACCACACTCTATTATTTACTATCATCTATTATCTTTTATTTACTACTATATATTATATTTTACTTGCTATTATCTATTATTTACTTTACATGTAAAATTCTACACTCTGAGTACATGTTAATTTTTTACCACATTACTCAAAACTATTGTAGATGTACTTTCATTTTGCTTTCTCTGAGGCATTTATGCATCTGCTCTAAAAGAGTAAGAGTAATAATGGTAATGATTTACAATACCAGCTTTCATTTGCAGTGTTTTATATGACCATTCACCTAACAGAAGTTATAGAGCTGAGATGAAAACTCAGGACATTTGACTAGAGAATGCACTGTTAGCTACTATCCAAATCATCATCAGATGTACAATTTCAGAAAGGAAAAGGCATAGTATTGTCTTCCTTAATATACATCCTGACTATATCAGATGAATTAGACTCTGGTTTCAATGGCCTAAAGATAATTCGATTTTTGTGTCTGCAATAGAGTTAAAAGTTGAAAGTAAGTTGTCAGAGTGGTCTATTATGGTTTTGGCAAACTGTTCTTGATATTGTTCAGTTAACGTGAGGAGTTGGAATCATGACTCAGCTATCTGAAATTACATCTACTTTTTCTTCCCACGGAAGTAATTCCATTCTAAGGCCCGTTAACTAAACAGGAGATATCAGGATATGGAAGACTGACTCTAAAATAGAAACTAATTAATCTAACATTGTATGAAAGATTATAGTTTGAAGTACAGGATATCATCTTTTATACTTGAATTACCCACATTTAGAGAACAAACTTTTTCCATTTGGTGTGTCTACAAAAAAAGGCTGTAGGAAAAATAAATTAAATGTTTTGCTATTCATTATTTCGGTTGCTTTGAGATCTAAAATCAAATATTTTGTCAAACAGGTATCATTAAATAGCAAAAATACAGTCATATTTCATTAAAAGTATATTTTTTTCAATCAAATGTTAAGCCTCTGCTCCCTTTTGTTCATTTTACATGCTTGCACAGGCAAAGAAATTATGAAATATTATTTGAATTCCTAATACAGGCCAACTAATTGTGTTAAAAAGAACAAATCCAGCCTGATGGCAATTATCCATGTGAAAAATTAGTTTTCTTAGGAGATGGCATTGTGCAATTTGGCTTCTAATTGGTGTATGGCTCCAATTAATGTCTAACAATCCAACTAGCAAATGAAAGAAAATTTACTGAAAATAACCAAGTAAAATGCCATGCTTTGGTAGTACAGAATAATGACAGTGTTTGTCTCTCATTCTTTAAAAAAATTTTTATGATATGTAATTGTTTTGTCTTGCTGTTCAGGATTCATTTACATTTTCTTCTGGCCCTATCATATCCAGTAGTCTTTGCTGGGTTTCCAATTAATCAATTAGCCATTGATAGGCATTCAATCACATTTTCCTCTGTGCAATGCTCTGTGATAGGCACTGTGACCACCACAAATTCAATCAGCATCATTCTTGCTGCAGTGTTTCAAATCTCAAGTTTGATGTCTCTTTTTCCAGACCAGAAGCTTTCTCTGCCTGTCACTGTAAAATCAATTTGACATCAGTGTCTTCATAGCATCTTGTGGTTATTTCTGTCTTGTGGTGATGGTGATGATGATGGTGGTGATGATGATGATGATGATGATGGCTAATATTTGTATAAGGTTTATTATGTGCCAGATATTTTTCTAACAATTTTACATTTACTAACTCATTTAATCCTCATAAATTTGTGAGTATAATTATTATTACATCTTCATTTTATAGAATAAAAAACCGTGGCATACAAGAGTTAAATAACTTTCCCAACGCTATGAAGTTCATAAGTGAGAGTCACACTTCAAACACAGACTCTCTCCTGACAGTTTCTGTGCTCTTAGCCACCACTCTACACGGTCCTTCTCTAATATGTCTCCTGAACCAACCTCCATGTAACTGGCTCAATGGATGAACTGAAAAAAATATATAATTATGAATGGGAAAAGAAAGTGGTCAGTTTCATGACAATATAAATTAACATAAATACTTCAGAAAGAAAAAAAGCAAGTTACCAAAATATGTTATAAAATTAGATAAGAATGAGACAATTAGAAATGAGGTAAAATCACTAGACTCATACTTAAAAAGTAACGAATAAAATAAATGTATTCACGTATGTTTATTTTAACCTGAAATAAAATATGTAAGGTACAGATATATATATATATATATATATATCTTACAGTATAGATGTATAACACATACATATATATAATTTTAATAAATCCACTCTTTAACCAATATTTAACAAAATGACTACGTTCCTATTCTAATCATGTTGGCTAACAGTGTTTCTGCTTTTCTCAAATCCATCAACTTCCTTGTATCTTTCTCTCATAACACCCTAAGCTGCTCTTTAATACCATGAATAGCAAGGTTTTTACACATACATGATACTGACAAAATATTCTTTGGATATATGGGTATATGGATAGTTAAGGTAGGTATATTATAATGGAAGATATAGATCGGACATGTATGCCTTCTAAAACTCATGTTGAAATGTTATCTCCAATGTTGGAGGTGGAGAGCCAGGTGGGAGGTGATTGGGTCATGGGGGCAGATCCTTTATGGCTTGGAACTGTCCTCACAATAGTGAGTGAGTTATTGCAAGATTTAGTTGTTTAAGTGTATGACATCCTCTGCCCCCCCACACACACATACTCTGTCTCTGCTCCTGCTTTCTCCATGTGAAGTATCTGCTCCTGCTTTGCCTTCCATCATGAGTAAAACCTCCCCGAGGCCTCCCCAAAAGCCAAATAGATGCTGTTGTCATCCTTTCTGTACAGCCTGCAGAACTTTGAGCCAATTAAACCTCTTTTCCTTATAAATCATCCAGGCTCAGTTATTTTATTATAGCAATGCAAGAATGGCCTAACATAATGGGCAAAGAGAGGTAGGGTGGAGTTAGAGCATAGAAGGTATAGGTAGCTGAAAATAGTAAGGAAAACAGACCAAATTGTAAGTCTCTGTTGTGTTGGAAAGTTTGAGGATCCTTCTGAAAGACACTGGGAGCCATTCAGTGATGTGAGGAGAGGAATAACTTGATCATATATCAATATTTTGTTTTTAAAAACTCTATGTTGATGATATAAGACAAACCAAATACGGAAGGCATGAGGCACAGCAATATTGAAGGTTTGGTGGCCATAGGATTATGTCTAGCAGATCTCCAAGTGCAGGAAGCTGAATTGATCAAGGATCCCGGATGCCTCTGGAAACCTTTTTGGCATTTGCCCTGAATCCATTCTTCATGCAGGTTGCTCACAGAGAATAACAAAGCATGGAAGGAATACCAAGTTAGGCCTGCTCCTGGAAACATGAAGTTCTCTGATGGCTTACTTTGAATCTATGACTCCTTGATTGCTTCATGAACTATCCATAGGTTCAGGACAGTCTAAAACATTTTATGCAACCTCTCATCTCTCTCTCTTTCACTCAGGGTCAGATTTGCATCACAGTCTGATGACTCTCAGCCCTACTTGACTTCCTCCCCATTGTCAATGATGACATGTCTTGCAAAAAAGTCTTTGCACATTTCACCTTGCCTTGGCTTCTACTTGGAGGACAGAATAGTGCTGCGCTGGAGTCAGTTTATACAAGCTTATGGAACCAACATTTAAATTTGCAGGAATTTTGCAAGCCAGCTTTTAAATATAATCATTATCAAAAATTGTTATGTAAATCTACAAGCAGATATATTAACAAAAATGTTACAAAGATGTTAAACTCATCGCTTTATAACTATTATATTATACTACTATTTATGCTTTCGATGTTATTTCTAATAGAGCAGATAATATACAATATAATGATGTTCTGCTGCACACATGGCCATCACATGGATATTTATGCTGTGGAAATCAACAAATGCTACAAATCAGTGTTTGTGTTTTTCTTTGTTTCTATTACCTTTTTATTTCAAAGACCCAATTGTGAAACACTTGCTGACACACCACTTATCTGCATTCTCATAGAGGACCTTGTCCTTTGTAGGGACATGGATGCAGCTGGAAACTATCATTCTTAGAGGACCAAAATAATATGGCCAGAGCAAAAGGACAACGGAGACCCTTAATCAAGTATCTTTTTTTTTTTTTAAACATTTTTTAACATAGCAGAGTCTTTATTTTTTTGTAGACTAAAATTGTACATATTTAACATAAACAACATGAAGTTTTGAAGTATATATGTTGTGCAATGACTAAATTTAACTAAATAACATATGTGTTGCCTCACATAGTTATCATTTTTATGGTAAGAATGCTTTCTATTCACTCTCTTACCATTTTTCAAGAATAAAATGTATTATTACCTATGGTCACCATGTTGTACAATAGATCTCTTGAATTTATTCTTCCTCTAGCTGAAATCTTGTATCCTTCGATCAGCATCTCCATAAATTCCCCACCTACCCACCAAATACTGCAGTCACTGGTAAGCACCATTCTACTCTCTACTTTTATGGAATAAACATTTTTAGATTCTACATGAGAGTGAGTTCATGAGGTGCTAGTCTTTCTGTGCCTATGGCTTATTTCACTTAACTTAATGTCTTCCAGCTTCAATTATGTTGTTGCAAATGACAGTATTTCTTTCTTTTTATGGCGGAATAGAATTTCATTGTGTATATCACATTTTCTTTATCCATTTATCCATTGATGGACAATTAGTTTGATTTTAAATCTTTATTATTGTGAATAATGCTACATGGCAGTGCAGATACCTTTTCAACACACTGATTTCATTTTCTTTGTATAAATACTCAGTAGTTGGATTGCTGGATTATATGGTAGTTCTATGTTTAATTTTTTAGGTAACTCTACACTGTTTTTCCATAATGAATGTACTACTTTACATTCCCACCAACAATGCACAAAAATTTCTCTTTCTGCACATTCACCATAGCATATGTTATCTTTTGCTTTTTGATAATTGCCATTCTAACAGGTATGAGGTAATATCTCATTGAAGTTTTGATTTGCAGTTCCCTGATGATAAGTGATGTTGAGCATTTTTATCACACACATATTGACTATTTGTATGTCTTCTTTTGAGAAATGTCCATTCAGGTTTTTGGCCCATTATTTGATCAGGTTATTTGTTTTCTTTCTATTGAGTTGTTCAAGTTGTTCATGTGTTTTTGATATCAACACCTTATCAGATGTACAGTTTACATATATTTCCTCCATTCGATAAGTTTTCACTCTATTTAATGTTTTCTTCGTTGTGCATAAGTTTTTAGTTTGACATGATCATATTTGTGTATTTTTTATTTTTGTTCCCTGTTCTTTTGTTGTCCTATCCAAAAATTCATTGCCCACGCCAACATCATAGAGCTGTTCCCCTATGTTTTCTTCTACTAGTTTCATAGCTTCAGGTCTTATATTTTTTAGTCATTTTAAGTTTCTTTTTGAATGTGGTTTGAGATAAAGATCCAATTTTATTCTTCTGTATGTGAGTATCCAGTCTTCCTACCATAATTTCTTGAAGAGACTATCTTTTTCCCATTCTGCGTTCTTACCGCCTTTGTTGAAATCAGTTAGCTGTAAATGTGTGTATTTATTTTTGGTCTCTATATCCTGATCCATTAGTTTGTGTGTTTGTTTTTATGTGAATACCATACTGTTTGTATTACTATACCTTTGTAGTATATTTTGAAGTCACATAGTGGGTAGTGTGATGCCTCCACATTCATTCTTTTTGTTCAAGATTACTTTGGTATTTGGTTTTTTATTATGGTTCCAGACAAAATTTAGGATTTCTTTTTCTATTTCTGTGAAAATTATATTGGTATTTTGATATGTATTGCATTGGATACATACATTTTTTGTCTATGATAGACATTTTAACAATATTAATTCTTCCAATTTATGAGCAGGGAATATCTTTCTATTTATTTGTGTCTTCTTTATTTTATTTAATCAATGTTTTGTAGTATTTAACATGGAGATCTTTCATCTCCTCAGTTACATTTATTTCTAAGTATTTTTTGTAGGTATTATAAATGAGATTATATTCATAATTTTTTAGAAAGTTTGCTGTTAATATAGTAAAATGCTACTGATTTTTAATGTTGATTTTGTATATTGCAACTTTAATGGTTTTCAAAATTGATTCCAGCAGCTTTTTAGTGGAGTCTGATATTTTTCTACTTCTTTAGAACATGTCATTTGCAAACAGGGGCAACTGAAGTTCTTCCTTTCCAATTTGGATGACTTCTATTTCTTTCTCTTGCCTAATTGTACTGGCTAGAATCTCCAGTATCAACAGAAGTGGGAAGAGTGGGTATCCTCGTCTTGTTCTGGATCTTATAGAAAAACCTTTCAACTTTTCCAATTGAGTGTGATGTTAGCTGTGGGTTTGTCATATATGACCTTTGTTTCATTGAGGTATACTTCTTTGATGCCTAATTTGTTGAAAGTTTTTATTATGAAAGTATGAAAGTGTGCTGAATGTTGTCAAATGCTTTTTTGTATCTTGAAATAATTATATAGTTTGGGTCCTTCATTATGTTTATGTGATGTATCACATCTATTGATTTCCATATGTTGGCTTTTTGATATCAGGGTGATGCTGGCCTCATAAAATGAGTTTGGAAATATTTTCTCCTTTTTAATTTTTAATAAAAGTTTGAACAAATGGCATTAGTTCATCTTTAAATGTTTGCTAGAATTCAGTAATGAAACCATCAGGTCCTGGGCTTTTCTTTGATAGGAGACTTTTTATTACTGGCTAAATATTCCTCCTTTTTACTCATCTGTTAAGCTTTTCTATTTCTTTGTAATTGAGTCTTGATAGGTTTTTTGCATCAGAATAATCTATTTTTACACATTATCCACTTTGTTGGCATATAATTATTAATAATAGCTTTTTACAATCTCTTGTATTTCTGTGATATCAGTTATAATATCTCCTTTTTCATTGGTGATTTTATTTATTTGCATCTTCTCTCTTTTTGTCTTACACGCGTAGCTAACCCACCAGGGCCTGACCATCACTTGATGGGGGAACCCCTCTCCTGCCCTGGTGGGTGATGGGGAAACCCTCTCCTGCCTTCCTCATGCCTGACTAGCTGTCTACTGTAATAATTGTGCTGCAAGAAACTAGGAAAACAAGAACAAACTAAGCCTAAAATTAGTAGAAAGAAGAAAATAATAAAGATCAGGGCAGAAGTTAATGAAATAGAGACTATGATAATAACTAAAAAGATAAACAAAACTAAGAGTAATTATTTTGGGAAGATAAACAATTCCAATACATTATTAGCTAGTCTAAGACAAAAAGAGAGAAGGTGCAAATAAATAAAATCACAAATAAAAAAGGAGACATTACAACTGATATTACAGAAATACAATCTTTTGTATTTCTCTCTAAAATAATAATTGGTGCAGATGGCACCAGGGAAAGGGGGTTTCCCAATAGATAGAGAAACCTGAAACTGGTAATTAGTAGCTTCCAGATAAGATGTCAGGAGTTGGGCCAGTTGGCTCAAGCATGCACATTAAGAGTCAAAATGGCAGAATTTATGTGGTATATGACCTTCCAGGGACATTCCGCCAGTAAAGGGAAGAATACCTCTAGTGAGCATGCACACAACTCCAGTAAACATACTGCACATACTCACCTTCTGAGCGCTAGCAGGCCACTGTCCATGTGGGCAGCCCACCCCAAGGGGAGAATCATGGGAGAAGGGAGCAAAGACCTGGGAAGTATGCCAATGTATAAAACAGAAATTAAAAGGTCAGATCATGCACTTGTCCTTCAAGTAGCCTGCTTGGTCCTCTTCCAAGTGTACTTTCCTTCCTTTTCTTCCTGTTCTAAAGCTTTTTAATATACTTTCACTCCTTCTCTAAAACTTGCCTCAGTCCCTCCTTCTGATTATGCCCCTCAGTCAAATTCTTTCCTCTGAGGAGTCAAGAATTGAGGTTGCTGCAGACCATAAGAATCTGCCATCACTAACACAATGTCGTAATTTGAGATCTTTCTTCTTTATAATGTAAGTATTTATTGCTATAAACTTCCCTTTTTAGAATTGCTTTTGCTTTATCCCATAAGTTTTTGTATGTTGTGTTTCACTTTAGAATTTTTAAAAAAATTATTTCTTTTAATTTCTTTTTTGATCCATTGATTGTTCAGGAATATATTGTTTAATTTCCATATATCTGTGACTTTTCCAAAGTGCTTCCTGTTATTGATTTCTACTTTCATAACATTGTGTTCAGAAAAGAAACTTGCTATGATTCCAATCTTCTTAAACTTGTTAAGACTTGTTTTGTGGCCTATTATATGATCTATTGTGGAAAATGTTCCATGTGCTGTTGAGAAGAATCTAGCTACTGGATATAATGTTCTATATATACCTGTTATATCCATTTGATCTTCAGTGTAGTATAAGTCCCATGTTTTCTTACTAACTTTTTGTCAGTCCTTTGATAAAAATGAATGTTCAAATCTCTCTTAAAAATGAGATGTTCAAATCTATTTAATGTATTGCAGCCTCTTTCTTCTCAGATCTATTATTTCCTTCATGTATTTAGGTGTTCCAATGTTGAGTGCATATATAATTATTATTGTTATATCACCTTAATCAATTGACCTTTTATCATTATGAAGTAGCCTCTTTGTCCTGGGTAAATACTCAGGATTCATTGTCTCATGTGAAGATTAAGGACATAGACACACACAAAGAGTGTGTTTAGGAGCAGAGATTTAATAGTCAAAGAAAGAGAAAGGAGAACAGCTCTCTCTTGTGAGAGACAGGGGCTCCCGAATGGGAATTTCTGCCGGGAGTAGGAGTGCACTGGATTTTATAGGCAGGCTTGAGGAGGTGATGTCTGATTTACATAGGGCCCACAGATTGGTTGGACCAGGTGTGATGTTTACATAGCATGTAGGGAAGCTGGCCACCCCACTCTAATCTTATTATGCACATGTGGTCTTTGCTTTGGCCAGCGCCATGTTGCCTGCTCCTTACTGTACACATGGCTGGCAAAGAGAAGGGAAGAGGGAGCCACCATTTTGAACATGCCTAGTTCCAGGTAGGCTTTTCCCATTTGCACAGCTGTCTGCAAATCACCTGTGCAAGCTTCTAGCCTGCTTTTCTATATCTGCAGCTTGATTTTACCAGTTGTTCTTTGTTAGAAAAAAACTGATTTTGGGGCTGATTTCCATTAAAAGGGAAAACTTACCAAGGACTTCCTTACCCTCACTCTCTGCCTAAATAATTTATTTTTGACTCCTGTGTCAATTATATATAATGACCTTCTTTGCCTCTTTTTACAGTTATTTATTTAAAGTCTATTTATCTGATACAAGTATTGCTAATCCTCCTTTCTTTTGATTTCCATTTGCGTGGAATATTTTTTCCATCCTTTCATTTTCAGTCTTTTTTTTTCTTTAAAAGGGAAGTGACTGTTTTATCAGCAGCATATATGTTATTTGCTTCTTTCTCTTGCTGCTTTCAGAATCCTCTTTTTGTCTTTGATTTTTGGCAATTTAATTATAAAGTGTCTTCGGGTAGTCTTTTTTAGATGGAATCAGATTACAGACCTTTCACTTTCCTGTACTTGAATATTTACATCTTTCTCCAGGTTTAGAAAGTTTTCTGTTACAATTTTTAAAAAACGTTTTCTACCTCTTTTTAGTTTTCTTCTTTTTCCTTAATTCCTATTACTCGAATATTTGCTGTTTTGATGCTGTAATATAAATCCTATAAATTTCTTTCTTACTTTTCACTCTTCACTTTTTTCTCTTCTGACTGTATATTTTCAAGTAAACTGTCTTCAAGTTTAAAGATCTCTGCTTAATCTGGTCTGCTGTTGATGCTGTCTATTGCATTTTTCATTTTGTTTACTGTATTTTTCAGATCTAGGATTTCTGTTTGATATACAGTCTCTATTAAATTTCTCATATTTCTTGTTCTGGTCTCTTATTGTTTTACTCATGTTATTGAATTGTCTCTCTGTATTTTCTTGAAGGTCACTGAGTTTCCTTAAAACAGTTATTTTGAATTATTTGTCAAGTTGTTCATATATTTTCACTTCTTTAGGGTCAGTAAATGGTACCTTATTTTGTTTGGTGACATAATGTTTACTGATTTTTCATGATTTTTATGCTTATACATCAATGTAAGTGAATTTGAAGAAGTACTTATTTTGGTCTTTCCAAACTGAAAAGCCCTACAAAAAGCCCTGTAGCAGCTGTGGCACTAGGGTGCACCAAAAGCCAGGAACAGCTTTAGTCATCACAGTACAGCCAGAAGCCTGGGTTCTACTATAACAGGCATGGTCCTGGGGTAGGCCAGAAGCCCAAGGCAGATATATCTGGCATGGCACTGAAACATTTCAGAAGCTCAGGGTCACTGAGGGCTATCTGGGTCCTGGAGTCACTGACATCAGCCTGGCAGTGGGGCAGGCAGGAGATCAAGTCCAACAAACAAGCCTGAGGGATGGAACTGTATGATTCTTCCTGAAACTGGGGTAGTCTAGAGGCTCAGTTTATATGTACTAGCCTGGAGTATGGGGCCTATGCCTGGTGCTTGGTTTTACTGTGGCAGGCCCAGTTGCTGGGGTCCAAGGAAAAGTCCCATGCTCACTTCCTTCTTTTTCCCAAGTGGATAGTATTTCCCTATGCACTGTGCTGCCTAAGGTTGGGGGGTATAACGATGTAGGTAATGTAAAACTTCCATTTCTACCCTCTTCAATGCATCTTTTCTTATAATTGTGCTACAACAGGGTACTTCAATCTCTTACCTGGTTTTCTATATTCTTGTGAAGGTATTTGTGTGCATAAGACTCTGTGTGTGTGTGTGTGTGTGTGTGTGTGTGTGCGCGCGTGAATAATTTCTTTACAGAAATGATCCCTGGAGAGTTCTACTCCATTATTCTGTTTCACATATCACCTATCAGAAATTTTTAAAGGAAGAAAAAAATACTAATAATACAATAGAACTTAAAGATAAATCCAATTCAATTTCAACATTATAAAAAAATGAAAACTGAAGCCCAGATTGGCTCATGCTTACATAATTAAACAATAGTGGAGACAGAACTAATTTCAGAGAAATAAAATGAAACAAAGCAAATATAACCTGCAATCTACAGAAAAAGATAAAGTGATATAAACTTTTAGTTTCAAAGCCCCTATATTTTCCTAGTCTCCTTCATTTGCTCTTTTGTCTAAACTGATGTTGGAATAGAGCTTTTTGAAGGAAAAAAATCAATATTACTTGTGGACACATAAGTTATTGCAGTTCTATCTTCATATATCTTAACTTAGACATCTTATATGTCAAGTTAAGGAATAAACCAAAACTGTGTTGCCTGGCTGTCTGTCTGATGTCTCAGAACAAAAGTAATTCAAATGCTTCTAAATAAGAACACTTACTTTGGGATTAAAAATATATCATCCAAATTTGGAGATGTGCGACAAATGTTTTGCATGTTATTTTCTTTAACAGGAAGCTGAGTCACTGTCACAGTGATTTCCAGGCTTTGATTTGTAACACCTCTGTAATGTTCCATGAAATTTTCAAAATAAAATTTGCTTCAATTCATCTCCATTTCTAAAATATAGCAATTTTAGGGCAAATGTGATTGGTGAAATATACTCCTATTATGTTTGAATGGAGAATTTGAAATAGACTGTGAATCACTTTTGTACAGAACAAGCTCCCCTAGTCTTAGAAGCAAAGCTAGCAAAAACAGCTGATGGATACCCTGTGATTTTATTTACTTGTCTTCTGCCTGCATCACAAATCTCCCCCTGGCTGATTATAAATGTAAAGTGCTCTCCAGGGCAGTGGCATTCCAAGTGTGGTCCTCAAACCAACAGCATCACATGACAACTTGTTTGAAATACAAATAGTTGACCCTAACCTCAGATTAACTGAATCCAAACTTCTGTAATGGAGTTCAGGAATGTGTGGTGTAAAAATCCTCCAGGTGAGACTGCTGCACAATAAAGGGCATGAATCACTGCTATTACTCTTAGTATTTAGGTGTCTGATGGGATCTAAGAAATGAACTAGGAAATTGAAGACTTCTAAGAATGTGCTATTACACAGAAAATAGATCTAAGGTAATATAGGTATACAGACACACACATACACAGACACAAACACGTGTACATATGTGTGTATGTATCACATATCAAGAAAAGTAAAACATGCTACTCTTCACCGGATGTTTCCAAATATCCAGGTGCTTTTTGTTGGATAGTGCATATATCTAGATGCCCATACAGATTTTTCAGCTATCAATCTATCAGAAATCATGTAAATGGATTAATTTCTGTTAGCTTATTCATTATGACACTCACAACCATGTAAACACCATGAGTATTCCCTGCATTTATTTGACTTCAGGGCATTCTTCTCTGAGACCAGTGTGATCAAAATTCTTGGACAGTGGGGGATTACTAGAGGCTATGGGGAGCTCTCATCCTTTTGCTTTTCACTAGGTTACCTCCCTTACAACATTCATTCAAAAAATTCCAATCGCTAGTGTTTCTCATCCCCCTCCCCAAAGTGGATTCTCATGCTACGTTGGTGGTTCCCAGACTTTGTTCTTCATTGAGCATCTAGTTTAATTATTCCCTATATTCCCAAAAATTATTCCACATATTCCAATATTTTGTCTAGGAAAATATATTTAGCAATACTAACTTTGTTTTCTTAGACCCATTAAAGGCATAATTAAGGGGTCAATCAAAGCTTCCGATTAACACAAGTTACCAATTACTCCTTCAGCATTTTGTTTCATAATTAAAGTTTTGGTAGCCGTTTCAATACTATATTTATAGATTCTTGCAGAATTTTTTACACATTGGAAATAATCCTTTCTTGCCCAATATGACCTGCAAAATCTCAAAGGAAATTTATTTCTCTTCTTTTAATTCTGATGATGGTGTCTTGACCAAATATACTATCTGGGCCCAACTATTCAAAGACTTCTATTGCTTTGCAAATAGAGTACAAAATCCCTTACAGGACTAAGAAGGCCTGGGTTTCCCCCTGTATCTTCCTCCCCATTTTCATCCCTGCCTTTGCTCTCTAAATTCTACTCATCCTGGATTTCTTTAAGTTCCTCAAATCGGTTTTCTCTTTACTACTTCAGGACCCTTGCATATGCTCTTCTCTCAACTTGAAACCTTCTTCCTGCTCCTTTGCTTGTTAATTTCTACTATTTCATTCTCAGTTCAAATATCTCTTCCTGAAGACACTTTCCTAAAGTTTCCTTCTTTGCCAGCTCCACAGCTAGGTAAGGTCCCCAAAGTATTATCTTTTATTGTTCTGCTTTTTCTTCACTGCACACTATAGCAGTATACTAATGTAATTGTTTGGTTAATTATTCTCCCTCCGGAATGCAAGTTCATGGCAATAAAAGTCATATTTGGTTTTCTCTTTGGTATTCTTAGTAGCTACCATGGTGCCAAATACATAATAAGGGCTCAATACATATTAGTTAAATGAATAAATGGACAAATAAATTAGCTGGGCAAATGTATTGGGTTTTTAACTAAGGTTGAGATCAGTAGTAATTCATGAATAGGCTCATACTGCTGGAAGTAAACAACCTTTGCCTCTCCAGCAGATAGAACTTCAGAATAATATCTACAATATCACTGTTACTGGATTTTGTCACTTCACACTGAAATTTTTAATGACATGAGAGAATGCTCTTTAAAAAGTCTGAGTGAAATGTAAGAAATACATTTCTATATTGATCTCAAATGTGTGAAAATATAAAGGCATGTCAGAGTGAAATTCTCCATCCCCTTTACCACTTTATCTCATCATTGTCCATCTAGCTGGGGAGAGATACTTTCAAATGCCTTCAAATTGTTATAAAAGACAACCAACAATAAGAACAACAACAAATAAACAAGTGTTTACTATATATCAGGCACTATTCCATATGTTTCATATGTAATTACAGTAAATCTATGAGTTCTGTTTTAGTTGGTTTGTTTACCTTATAGAGGCTCCACGCTACAAACTGTAGGTATCTGATGTTGCCCTTCTTGTTTGGGGGGGAGCATTTCTTGTGTTCTAGACATGATTCATCTACATTACATCATGTAATGTTCATCATTACAATCTGGGAACCTGAATATGACCTAGAGTGAGGGGAGAAAGATGAGGAAGAAGAAAGAAAGAAGGTAGAAAGAACAATTGGGAAAGGACATTTGAGGTTTTAATTAGAAAGATTCAATATCATTTGAAAACTTTTCAGGAGGGAATAGTAAAGAAATATTTTTATACTATAGTTTTGGACTCTGACATAGTTGTCAGCTCCAAGGGAGAACAGGATTATGTTGGTAATAGACTGTGCCCGCTTTAACTCCCAGATGTTGGGGAGCAACAACACACTGCACAGGCACATGCACACACACAAACAGATAATTAAGGACTAGAAAGAAAAGAACTAACATTCACATTGCTTACCTCTTGCAGAGAGTTTATAAATTATTGTTATTTTACTGTTTGTATTACATTAATGGTAATAATTTCTACAGTGAAACCAGAAATTGCCAGAACATACATTTCTATATGCTATGATATTGTCAATATAAATATAATTTGCTGCCATGGTTGTTTGCCACGTTTGTGTGTTCATGCCTAGTTTCAAGGACCCCTGAGGATGTGAAGATTATAGACACAGTCAGAACATAAGCAAATTGCAAAGGGACTTGTGTTGACTCATTAAATCCATGCTCAGTTTAAAGTACAGTTTAGGTTATGGTTGAACAGGAGCAAAGGGAGAAAGAGAGTTAAGGAAATTCAAATTCATTTAAATAATGCTGTACTTGAGGAAAAGGCCAGGTTTTTGAGCTGATTTTCTTATTTCATTCTATACAGGCACTCATGCATTCAACAAATTTACTGAATGCCAGCACTGCCAAGGACTGTAGGGCAAAATGGAGCTTAGATTTCAGTAGACTTAGAGAATGTGTAATTTATGTAAGACATCTGATATTCAGCCTGCTCTGAATTGTTTTTTTTTTTTTTCCTGACACAATCTAATGATCTTTTGAAAACATCCCCCACTCCTCAGTTATACTAAATCCAGGTGCTTTGAGAAGAACTGAACCTTCATTAGGGATAAGCACATGACCCAAATCTTGCCAATGATAAAATAATAACACCCTCAACGTACACACACATACCAGAAATATCAATTAAAATTGTTTTAGAAAGGCATGTGATCCAAACTAATCTACTGAGACTGATTCCTCAATATATTATATGAGTTAACTGTTATTACAAACTAACCCAAAAATGTAGAATGATTCTAATAAACTAAAATTTATTTCTTGCACAAATAAAGTCCAATAGATTTATTGGGAAAAGGATACATCTTTTGATGCATGAGTTAGTTTTGAGAATTCTAAATGTTATCTACTCTCTTAAACTTACAAATAAAAATATCAATACCCAAAGGCAAAGCCAACTTGTAAAAGAAGGGATGGCCTTTTACTGTCACCAGGATCAGAACTCAAGAGTTCAGTGTCACATTGCATTCTACCCATGACGCTACGCTATCAAACTCTAAGTCAGCACCCAAAATACTCAAACCCTGCTTTCGGTGGGATAGGAAACTCACAAGGAGCTATAACTCCTCCAGTCCATTCAATCCATTCATTCTCCAGGTTTCAAAAAGGGAGGACAAGAAATACCAGTATGAGTGACACAAGATCTCTTGAACTTCCTCACCTATTCAAGATTCTAAATTTCTCATATTAATAGTAAAATTGAGGCTATCCCCTCTGAATGGAAAGTGGTGGTGGAGGGATCAAAAACAGAAATGAAGTAGGAGTCTCAGACCATGATGTTCAACCCCCCCACCGTCCAACATCACAAACACATACTTTGAGCAATGTTTAGGGATACGTGAAGTTGAAACCTGTTGACATCACGATGCCCCTGTTCCAATTTTAATACTCACAACATAAAAACACACTTCTTATTTACAAATTGATATGTACGCCTTTTCCTTGTACCCCTTTCCCTTAGGCCTCAGCCCTAGTGTACTAGATAAAACTATAGAATATAGAGAGAATAGGTGCCATTGAGAACTTTGGAATGTTAAATTTCAGGACATGGAAGTCTGCGAGTCAAACACATTGAAACTGTCAATTCTATAGGAGGAACTTAAAGAATCCACTTTTCCTTGTTTTCTGTAGCCCTATGGCTCTTTTCTGCCACCATGATTATAAAAGCAACAAAAGAAAGGTTTCCTTTTTTCTCAATTCAGAAAGCCAGTTAGAGGCCAAACTGAGCAGTGGTCTTTTATTTTGAGACTGTAAATGAAAAATTTAGTCTCAAACAAATGCAAAACAAATAGATTGTTGGGGGCCTCTTTATCTAAAGATTGGGTTTTCCATTTTCCTTGAATATGATTAATTGTGTTGAGTAGAAGAGAGTCATCAGAGAATTAAAAGTCCATCTGAGTATTCTGAGAAATTCTATTTATTCTGAGAAGAAAAAAAAAATATCAAGCCACTAAATTAAGTGCTTACAAACAGCTCAATGACAAAAACAAAAGGCAGCAGGATTGCAACTTTGTAATTGCCTTTTCTTAGGAAATTGGCATTTAACATGGGAAAAGATGAGGTTTACCATAGCTAATCCTACTGTAGATATTTAATTCACCATGACATTATCAATTATCTCATCGGAGGTTGTTCAGGTATTTCTTGCCACATTTTAACTGCAGGAATATGCAGTTCTATCTTTTGTTCCTTGATTTACAGCCTAATTTACTTGCTATAAAAACGCATGTGCTCATGCATTTATCTGCTTCACTAAGAGCCTTGGAACCATTTGTCTGAGCATATTCCATTTCTTCTTCGCAATGCAAAAAGCCCTTAGATAAACTAAGGGATATTTCACTCCTCAGTTTTTCATTTATGAACCATATCTGAGACACCACACTAATCAGTCCAAAGCCATTCATATCTGAGACATTTTCTTATTCCTTTCAGAATCCAACATGTTTCTCTTTCATCACTTACCATCTGCAAAATACAATCAGCATATTATGATGTGCTCTATTATGATATTCTTTAATAGTTCTACATCTGCAATTTTTATTTGTCTCAAGTAAATTTTAAAGTCCTCAAGGACAAGAGTCATTTCTTTGACTTCTTTCTAGATGTATGCAAGATCCAGGTGCATCATACATATTAAATAAAAATGTATTATTGAAGTTCAATAGTTACATATTGATCTAGATATTGACTCATTGAACAAATACTTCCTGGATTATACTAAGATCTAGACAGTGTTCTAGATCACAACTTCACATACTTCATGTGGATTTGGTTAAAACAAAGGTACTAATGAAGTAGCTCTGTGTTAGGGTATTAGATATTGCATTTCCAACAAGGTCTCTTGTTCATGGACAACACTTTGAGTAGCAGGAGACTAGACCAGGATTGGAAAACATTTCCTGTAATGGGCCAAATAGCAAATACTTTACACTTGTTGGGCCATAGGGTCTCTGACACAACTAGCCAATTCTGCATTTGTAACACAAAAGCAGCCATAGATAATAAGGAAATGAATAGGTGTTGTTGTGTTTTAATAAAATTTTATTTACAAAATCAAGTGTCTAGCCAAATGTGTCTTGCAAGTTGTAGTTTGCCTATTGTGGCCTATGAATCCACAAATGATATGGGCCCATGACATTCAAGCAGGAATTATCTATAGGCTTTTACATTCTAAAGTGTTAGTAAAATTAAATATACACTTTCTAGGCACCAGAACATCTTAATTTTATCAGGTAATTAGTAATTTGTATTTGGTTAGCAATTCACCTGATGTAAATGGGCTTGGATCAGTCTCTCTCAGGTTCTGCTAGACTAGCAAAATTAAAAATTATTAATTTTCCAGTGTATCCAATCCATGATGCAGCTAATCAGCCAGTTTCAGGTAAGCATATTTTTTTGTTCCTTTAAATGTGTGTGTGTGTGTGTGTGTGTGTTTGTTTGTTTTGGTTTAAAAAGATAACACTAACTTGACTCTGCCACCACCACTAGGAAGCACTTGTATGTAGTTGAGAAGATTTTGCTCATTTTATGGGTCTATGAAATGTCCAAGAAAATTACCCAGTATTCAATTGTCCTGTTTTTCTTTATTTTCTCCCTTGTCTTTTGCAATATTTCCAGACTGTCCTTTCCACTTTCATTTCCATTTTCAAACACCTGGTTAAGTGTATGTCAGTATCTATTTATAACTCCCTGATATGGTTTTGCTGTGTCCCCACTCCAAAATCTCATCGTGAATTGTAATTCCCCTAATTCCCACAATCTCCATGCATCAAGGGCAGGACCAGGCAGAGGCACTTGGATGATGGGGTTGTTTCCCCATGATGTTCTCATGATAGTAAATGAGTCTCATGAGATCTGATGGTTTTACAAGCATCTGTCATTTTACCTGCTTGTACTCACTCCATCCTGGCACACTGTGAAGAAGGCATTTGTTTCTCCTTTGCCTTCTGCCATGATTGTAAATTTCCTGTGGCATCCCCAGCAAGGTGGAACTGTGTCAATTAAGCCTCTTTCCTTTATAAGTGACCCAGCCTTGGGTATTTCTTCATAGCAATGTATGAACAGAGTAATACAGTAAATTGGTACCAGGAGTGGAGTGCTGCCATAAAGATACCTGAAAATGTGGAAGCGGCTTTAAAACTGGGTAACAGGCAGAGGTTGAAACAGTTTGGAGGGTTCAGAAGAAGAGGGGAAGATGTGGGAAGGTTTGAAAATTCCCAGAGACTTGTGGAATGGCTGTGAGCAAAATGCTGATAGTGATATGGACAATGAAATCCAGGCTGAGGTAGTCTAAGATGGAGATGAGGAACTTGTTGGGAACTGGAATAAAGGTGACTCTTGCTATGCTTTAGCAAAGAGACTGGCAGCATTTTGCCCCTGCCCTAGAGATCTGTGGAACTTTCACCTTAAAATAGATAATTGAGAATATCTGGTGGAAGAAATTTCTAAGCAGCAAAGCATTCAAGATGTGACTGGGTGCTCTTACAGGTATTCAGTTTTAGACATTCACAAAGAGTTGGTTTGGAATTGTAACTTATATTTAAAAGGGAAGCAGAGCATAAAAGTTCAAAACATTTGCTGCCTGATGATGTGATTGAAAAGAAAAACCCATTTTCTGAGAAGAAATTCAAACTGGCTGCAGAAATTTGCGTAAGTAACTAGGAGGCAAATGTTAACGACCGAGACAATGAGTAAAAATGTCTGCAGGGACATATTAGAGATCTTCATGGCAGCCCCTCCCATCACAGGCCCTAGGGGCCTAGGAGGGAGAAATGGTTTCACGGGCTGGGCCCAAGGGTTTGCTCCTTTATGCAGTCTTGGGACTTGGTGCCCTGTGCCCCAGCCATGGCTAAAAGGGACCAATGTACAGATCAGGCCATTTCTTCAGAGGGTACAAGCCCCAAGCCTTGGTGGCTTATACATAGTGTTATGTCTGCAGGTACACAGAAGTCAAGAACTGAGGTTTAGGAACCTCCAACTAGACTTCAGAGGATGTATAGAAATGCTTGGATGTCCAGGCAGAAGTTTGCTGCAGAAGCAAAGCCCTCATAGTGAACCTCTGCTAGAGCAGTACAGAAGGGAAATGTGGGGTCGAAGCCTCTAAACAGGATCCCCAATGGGGCACTGCCCAGTAGAGATGTAAGAAGAGGGCGACAGTCTTCCAGACCCCAGAATGGTAGAACTGTGTGACTGGAAAAGCTTCAGACACTCAATGCCAGCCCATGAAAGCATCTGAGAGGGCAGCTCTACCTTGCACAGCCACAGAGGTGAGAAGCCCGAGGTCTTGGGAAACAACTTCTTACATCACCATAACCTGGATGTGAGACATGGAGTCAGAGATCGTTTTGGTGCATTAAGATCTTACTGCCCTGCTGGATTTGGAGCTTGCACGAGGCCTAAAGCCCCTTCATTTTGGCACATTTCTCCCATTTGGAATGGGTATAGTAACCCAATGCCTGTACCCTCATTGTATCTAGAAAGTATCTAACTTGCTTTTGATTTTACAAACTCATAAACAAAATGGACTTGCCTTGACTCAGGCAAGACTTTGAACTTGGATTTTTGGTTAATGCTAGAGAGACCTAAGAATTTGGGGGACTGTGTGGCTGGCAAGACAGCCAAATAGTTAGAGCTCTGGTCTGCAGCTCCCAGCAAGATCAACACAAAAGGCGGGTGATTTCTGCATTTCCAACTGAGGTACCTGGTTCATCTCACTGAAACTGGTTTGGAGGGTGAGCCAAAGCAGGGTGGGGCATTGCCTCACCCAGGAAGTGCAAGGGGTCAGGAACTCTCTCCCCTAGCCAAGGGAAGCCGTGAGACACTGCCCCCGGAGGAATAGTGCATTTCAGCCCAGATGCTATGCTTTTCCTATGGTTTTTGCAACCTGCAGACCAGGAGACCCCCTTGGGTGCCTACACTACCAGGGCCCTGGATTTTAAGCACAAAACTGGGAAGCCATTTAGGCAGACACCAAGCTAGCTGCAGGACTTGTTTTTCATACTCCAGTAGCACTGGGAATGCCAGTGAGACAGAACTGTTCACTCCCCTGGAAAGGAAGCTGAAGCCAGGGAGCCAAGTGATCTAGCTTAGCAGATCCCACCCCCATGGAGGACAGCTAGGTAAGATCCACTGGCTTGAAAATCTCACTGCCAGCACAGCAGTTTGATATCAACCTGGGATGCTTGAGCTTGGTGGGGGGTGGTGCATACACCATTACTGAGGCTTGAGTAGGCAGTTTTTCCTTCATAGTGTAAACAAAGCGACCAGAAAGTTTAAACTGGGTGGAGCCACCACAGCTCAGCAAAGCCACTGTAGCCAGACTGCCTCTCTAGATTCCTCCTCTCTGGGCAGGGGATCTCTGAAAGAAAGACAGCAGCTCCAGTCAGGGGCTTATAGATAAAAATACCATCTCCCTGGGAGAGAGCATCTGAAGGAAGGGGCAGCTGTGGGCACAGATTCAGCAGACTTAAACGTTCCTGCCTACTGGCTCAGAACAGAGCAGCAGATCTCCCAGTGCAGTTCTCGAGCTCAGCAAAGGGACAGACTGCCTCCTCAAGTGGGTCCCCAACCCCGTGCCTCAAGATTGGGAGACACCTCCCAGTAGGGACCAACAAACATCTCATACAGAAGAGCTCTGGCTGGCAACTGGCAGGTGCCTCCCTGGGGCAAAGTCTCCAGAAAAAGCAACAGTCAGCAATATTTGCTGTTCTATAGCCACTGCTGCTGACAACCAGGCTAACAGGGTCTGGAGTGGACCTCCATCAAACTCCAGCAGACCTGCAGCAGAGGGACCTGACTATTAGAAGGAAAAATAACAAACAGAAAGGAAGAGCACATCCACTCAAAGACCCCATCTGAAGGTCACCAACATCACAGACCAAAGGTAGATAAATCCATACAGCTGGGGAGATACCAGCACAAAAGGCTGAAGGCTCCAAAAAGCAGATGGCCTCTTCTCCAAAGGATCACAACTTGCCAGAAAGGGAACAAAACTGGATGCAGAATGAGTTTGACGAATTGACAGAAGTAGGCTTCAGAAGGTGCATAATAACAAACTCCTCCGAGCTAAAAGGGCACGTTCTAACCCAATGCAAGGAAGCTAAGAACCTTCAAAAAAGGTTAGATGAATTGCTAACTAGAATAAACAGTTTAGAGAAGAACATAAATGACCTGATGGAGCTGAAAAACACAGCACAAGAACTTCGTGAAGCATACACAAGTATCAATAGCCAAATTGATCAAGGGGAAGAAAGGATATCACATATTGAAGATCAACTCAATGAAATAAAGTGAGAAGATTAGGTTAAAGAAAAAAGAATGAAAGGAAATGAACAAAACCTCCAAGAAAGATAAGACTATGTGAATAGACCAAATCTACGTTTGATTGGTGTACCTGAAATTATTGGGAAGAATGGAACCAAGTTGGAAAACAGTCTTCAGGATATTATCCAGGAGAACTTCCCCAGCCTAGCAAGGCAGGCCAACATTCAAATTCAGGAAATACAGAGAACACTACAAAGACACTCCTCGAGAAGAGCAACCCAAAGAAACATAATCATCGGATTAACCAAGGTTTAAAGGAAGAAAAAAATGTTAAGAGCAGTCTGAGAGAAAGGTCAGGTTACCCACAAAGGGAAACCCATCAGACTAACAGTGGATCTCTCGGAGGAAACCCTACAAGACAGAAAAGAGCGAGGGGCCGATATTAACATTCTTAAAGAAGAGAATTTTCAAACCAGAATTTCATATCCAGCCAAACTAAGCTTCATAAGCAAAGGAAAAATAAAATCTTTTACAGACAAGCAAATTCTGAGAGGTGTTTTTTTTTTTTTTTTTTTTTTTACCACTGAGCCCCTGAAAGAAGCACTAAACATGGAAATGAAAAACCAGTACCAGCCACTGAAAAACATACCAATATGTAAAGACCATTGTGACTATGAAGAAACTGCATCAACCCCTGGGCAAAATAACCAGCTAGCATCATAACGGCAGGATCAAATTCACTCATAACAATACTAATCTTCAGTGTAAATGAGCTAAATGCCCCAATTAAAAGACACAGACTGGAAAATTGGATAAAGAGTCAAAACCCATTGGTGTGCTATATTCAGGAGACCCATCTCATGTGCAAAGACACACATAGACAAAATAAGGGATGGAGGAATATTTACCAAGCAAAGGGAAAGTAAAAAAAAGCAGAGGTTGCAACCCTAGTCTCCGATAAAACAGACTTTAAACCAACAAAGTTCAAAAGAGACAAATTACCATTACATAATGGTAAGGGATCAATGCAACAGGGAGAGCTAACTAGCCCAAATATATATGCACCAATACAGGAGCACCCAGATTCATAAAGCAAGTTCTTAGAGATCTACAAAGACACTTAGACTCCCACACAATAACAGTGGGAGACTTTAACAACCCATTGTCAATATTAGCCAGATCAATGAGACAGAAAATTAACAAGGATATCCAGGACTTAAACTCACCTCTGAACCATGTGGACCTAATAGACATCTAGCAAACTCCCCACCCCAAATCAATAGAATATACATTCTTCTCAGCACCACATCACACTTATTCTAAAACTGACCACATAATTGGAAGTAAAACACTCCTTAGCAAATGCAAAAGAATGGAAATCATAACAAACAGTCTCTCAAACTATAGTGCAATCAAATGAGAACTCAGAAATAAGAAACTGAGTAAAAACTGCACAACTACATGGAAGCTGAACAACCTACTCCTGAATGACTAAGGGTAAACCACAAAATTTAAGGCAGAAATAAAGATGTTCTTTGAAACCAATGAGAACAAAGGCACAACGTACCAGAATCTCTGCAACACATTTAATGTAGTATATAGAAGGAAATTTATAGCACTAAATGCCCACAAGAGAAAGCAGGAAAGATCTAAAATAGACACCCTAACATCACAATGAAAAGAATTAGAGAAAAAACAAGAGGAAACAAATTCAAAAGCTAGAAGAAGACAAAAAATAACTAAGTTCAGAGCAGAACTGAAGGATATAGAGACCTGAAAAACTCTTCAAAAAATCAATAAATCCGGAAACTGTTTTTTTTTTAAAAGGATCAACAAAATAGATAGACCGCTAGCCAGACTAATAAAGAAGAAAAGAGAGAAGAATCAAATAGATACAATAAAAAATGATAAAGGGGATATCACCACTGATCCCACAGAAACACAAACTACCATCAGAGAACTCTATAAACACCTCTATGCAAATAAACTAGAAAATCTAGAAAATACATTCCTGGATGCATACACCCTCCCAAGACTCAACGAGGAAGAAGTTGAATCCCTGAATAGAACAATAATAAGATCTGAAATTGAGACAGCAATTAATTGCCTACCAATCAAAAAACGTCCAGGACCAGATGAATTCACAGGTGCATTCTACCAGAGGTACAAAGAGCAGCTGGTACCATTCCTTCTGAAACTATTCCAAACAATACAAAAATAGGGAATCCTCCCTAACTCATTTTATGAGGCCAGCATCATCCTCATACCAAAACCTGGCAGAGACACAACAGAAAAAGAAAATTTCGGGCCAGTATCCCTGATGAACATCGATGTGAAAATCCTCAGTAAAATACTGGCAAACTGAGTCCAGCAGCACATCAAAAAGCTTATCCACCATACTCAGTTTCAACCCTGGGATGCAAGGCTGGTCCAACACATGCAAATCAGTATACATAATCCATCACATAAACAGAACCAATGAAAAAACCACATGATTATCTCAGTAGAAACAAAAAGGCCTTTGACAAAATTCAACAGCTCTTCGTGCTAAAAACTCTAAATAAACTAGGCATTGATAGAATGTATCTCAAAATAATGAGAGCTATTTATGACAAACCCACAGCCAATATCATATTGAGTGAGCAAAACCTGGAAGTATTCCCTTTGAAAACGAGCACAAGACAAGGATGACCTCTCTCACCACTGCTATTCGACATAGTATTGGAAGTTCTGGCCAGGACAATCAGGCAAGAGAAAGAAATAAAGGGTATTCAATTAGGAAAAGAGGAAGTCAAATCACAAACATTCCTATACACCAATAACAGACAAACAGAGAGCCAAATCATGAGTGAACTTCCATTCACCATTGCTACAAAGAGAATAAAATACCTAGGAATACAACTTACAAGGGATGTGAAGGACCTGTTCAATGAGAACTACATGCCACTGCTTAAGGAAATAAGAGAGGACACGAACAAGTGGAAAAACATTCCAGGTTCATGGTTAGGAAGAATCACTATCATGAAAATGACCATACTGCCCAAAGTAATTTATAGATTCAATGCTCTCCCCATCAAGCTACCAGATGTTCTTCACAGAATTAGAAAAAGCTACTTGAAAGTTCATATGGAGCCAAAAAGGAGCCCCCATAGCCAAGGCAATCCTAAGCTACCTGACTTCAAACTATACTACAAGGCTACAGTAACCAAAACAGCATGGTACTGGTACCAAAATAGATACACAAACCAACAGAACAGAACAGAGGCCTCAGAAATAATGCCACACATGTATAACCATCTGATCTTTACACACCTGACAAAAACAAGCCCACAATTTACTGAAGAACAAAATTACAATGTAATGCTTTAGCTATGTCTCTAGTGGGGGAAGGTTATGTAAGGATTTATTGGAATTTGGAACTTTCATTTATGGTGATTCCTTCAATGTAGAGACTTAAATTAGGAGTAGGACAACAGTACAAGATTGGTGGAAACGGCAAAGTGAGTATTTTGAGATGAAGGATTCAAAGACTCTTAGGGTTAAACTGTTGATACTTTCCATTAAAGAACTGATAGGTTTTTGGAGAAGTTCCTGAATTCAACAATCAAGCCATTTGCTTAGGCAGGATAACTGTCAAAGAATAAAGCATGCTAATGAAGACAAAGGAAAAGCAAAATATGTCAGTGTGGATAGCAAGGTGTAGTTTTGGTTCTCCGTGTCTAGGCTCAGTATGTCAGTGATTTCAGTTCTAAAGTAACACCCTTTAAGAATTTTATGTTTTAGTGCTCTACACAGGTCTTCATTTAGATATTTTAAAATATTCTAACTGATCTTCCAAAATATCAAAATGTTTTTCAAAACCTGTGTGGCAAACATTCTTCACATCTGGATTAGAATGCCACAGCATTATTGAAATTTCAAATGGTGGTGGGAGTGTGCAAATACTTGCCCAGTTCTAGTCTGGCAGGTGGAAAGTGAATCTATGAACTTTACAAACCTGTCATAAGGATTCAAGATAATGACATGAATGTCAGACACAAATTTCCTGATTAAAATAATATTTGCTATGGTTTGAATATATCTGCCAAAAAGCATGTGTTGGAGACTTAATCCCCAATGCAACAGTTTTCAGATGTGAGGTCTAATGAGAAGTGATTAGGACATGAGAGCACAGTGAAATAATAATGACACTGTCATGAAAGTGGGTTTATTATAAAAGGTGGAGTTTAACTTCCTTTTATTCTGTAGCTTTCTAGCCCTCACACCTTCCACAATGAGATGATACAGCAAGAAGGCCCTTGTCAGATGCTGGCCCCTCAATCTTGATCTTCCTAGCCTTCAGAACTTTGAGAAATGGATTTCTGTCCATTATAAAAAGCACAAAATTGATAAGATAATTAAAAATAATTTCAATTGCACTAAAACATATGTCCCAAATCTAGCCTTGATGTCTTTGAGTCTTAACACTCTGCTCTTCGGAAGTGTGACTTACATACTTGCCAAAAGTTTTCTGAAGATGCCACAGCTTTCCTGCTTTTACCATATGATACTCAGGGGTGTGCTATTTCTTCAGTGATGCATATAGAGAAGGTTAAGGTCAATGATTTGCAGTCAGACAGCCCTGGGTTTAATGCCCAACTCTGTCACAAACCTAATATGTGACTTTAATTTTTACTGCTGCTACCTTATCTGTTGGGTGGGGATAAGAATGCAAACTCTTTTGTAGGGACTTCTGTAAGGACTTAATAAATTAGTATTTGTAAAATATATATGAAGTTCTAAACTAGATACCTAATGATTTGGGGCTATCTAGAATCTAGTAAATCTATTTCTGCTAATAAACCTGAGATTTTACTCTGGAGAATCATCCATTTCTCATTCCTGGTCCATAAGTTTCAGGCAGGCCCTAAGCTCTTCTTCTATAGCTAAACATGAAAACTAAGTAAAAGCTAATCATGTCGTTATACTATATGCTCAATTTGCTTCGGGAATTTGCAAAATGATCAAAGTCAAAGGGCCCATCAGAGCTAACTCCTGGCTTGCCCTTTAATTGTAGGAAAATGGCATCTGTCTCTAGGTTCAAATCAAAGCTTTGAAGTTCGAGATGCCACAGGCTGTCCTGGCCTCCTCACTTGCCGGTCCCCAGTAAAGCTTGAGACTGACCTGAGGTCTTGTTACATTATTTGAGACCCTGGTCCAGTGTGTGGACAGTGGTCCCTAATGTCTGTCCTATTCATGGATTCTCAGTTATGTATGTGAGCAGACAAATCCCTTGTTTCATTTCTTTTACTTGCAACTGCAAGAATCATAGTTGATGCAAAAGGCCTGGCAAATAGTATTTAATACATTCTTTTGTCATTGTTATTTATAAAATTTCTTTGTGTCTCTGATGGCCTCACCCTTCGATTGGAACAATGTCTATGCAAACATCCAGAAGAAAATTTATTCCTCCTGTATATGTCCATAGAAAACGTTCATTACTAGTTTCTCAGCTACAGATTAACATTTGTTGGCTTAAGAAAGGAAGTAAAAATTACTTTCTCTACTAAGACTTACTGTGGAAGGAAAATGTGTCTTCCTGTCGGATGAAACATTAGTGAAGTTTTAATCAGATAACTTTGCTTTCTGGAAATATCAAAATTATAAGATCTATCCTTTTGCAACCTCTTAAATGGAAAAAGTGCTTATTAATTGAATCATTGATTTGTGCCTTTTCAGTTTCTGAGTATTCTTATGGAAGGCAGAAAACCATCCACAGTTAGCTTCCCGTGTAATAAATGCACCAGTCTTCTTGATGTTGAATCCCATATTGGAAACTAGACACTAAGAAAGAAACTTGAGGACAAGCTTCACTTCACCAGTGGATTTCTTTGCTAATTCTCTGGCAGATCCTTTTTCCTAATTCTCCCACATAGGTTCCCACTGAGTATTCTGTAGTAGATTTTGTTTCAGTAAGAGTGACATTAATTCTCTTGAATTAATGAAATTCAAGAGAAATAAGTGTGTAAGTGTTTGTTGGGAGACAGGGTAGAGGTGTGTATTGGAAGCAGATTAAGCTGAAATCATACGTTAAACTGAATCAGCAAAGAAGTTACTCACTGTTCAGTCATCAACTAAGGTGGTAATGTAATCATGTGAGGCAGTAGGGGGTTTCCAGATATTAAGTACGAGCTGTGTCTCCTTCTTCATATTAGCAAGCACCAGGATATGAACAGACACTTCTCAAAAGAAGACATTTATGCAGCCAACAGACACATGAAAAAATGCTCATCATCACTGGCCATCAGATAAATGCAAATCAAAACCACAATGAGATACCATCTCACACGAGTTAGAATGCTGATCATTAAAAAGTCAGGAAACAACAGGTGCTAGAGAGGATGTGGAGAAATAGGAACACTTTTACACTGTTGGTGGGATTGTAAACTAGTTCAACCATTGTGGAAGAGAGTGTGGTGATTCCTCAAGGATCTAGAACCAGAAATACCATTTGACCCAGCCATCCCATTACTGGGTATATACCCAAAGGATTATAAATCATGCTGCCATAAAGACATGTGCACACATATGTTTATTGTGGCACTATTCACAATAGCAAAGACTTGGAACCAACCCAAATGTCCACCAATGATAGACTGGATTAAGAAAATGTGGCACATATACACCATGGAATACTACGCAGCCATAAAAAAGGATGAGTTCATGTCGTTTGTAGGGACATGGATGAAGCTGGAAACCATCATTCTGAGCAAACTATCACAAGGACAGAAAATCAAACACTGCATGTCCTCACTCATAGGTGGGAATTGAACAATGAAAACACTTGGACACAGGATGGGGAACATCACACACCAGGGCTTGTTGTGGGGTGGGGGGAGTGGGGAGAGCTAGCATTAGGAGCTATACCTAATGTAAATGACAAGTTAATGGGTGCAGCACACCAACATGGCACATGTATACATATGTAACAAACCTGCACGTTGTGCACATGTACCCTAGAACTTAAAGTATAATAAAAAATAATAAAATAAAATTAAATTAAATTAAAATATAAAAAAGGAAAATGCATTTCACCAAAGGAAGCAACATGTGTCTCAGAAGGTTTCACTTACTGTAAAATATGAAGTGGCAATTTCTGAGTTCAGACATGGCTGAAGAAACCTCAGTACACAAGAGCAGAAGGAAATCTTCTTTGCCTTTAGGTTTTCTGAAAGAAAATAAAAGTCACCCTGTATTTCCTCCAGCATTCAGGGTAGTGCCATGTGTGAAAAGAGATAGCAATGCTCTATCAGCCATGATGGCCTTGGTGACAGAATCCTGTATTTACAACTGAGAATGATTCCGGATCCTCCATGAGGTACATTGTCAAAATAAAGTCATATTTTATGGGGACATGAGTTTTGGTGTCAGTCATGGAACAGTTTTCAAGTAGTCTCATCAGTATTTTCCATAAATTTCCAGAAGAAAAGTATAATTTCGAATTAAATTGGAATTGCTCATTTCAGAATGGCTAAGTTGAAAGCGTATAATAAAAGGGTAGGATAACATTTCTTAGGAAGTCTGTAAATCTGGAGCCTTGAATCTTGTTTTCAATTATTCAACTATTTCAGAGTTTTAAAAGCTAACACCTCTTCGTATAGCAGCTCCGTGTGTGTGTGTATGTGTGTGTGTGTGTACGTGAAAGTGCATACAAATAACATGATACCCTAGTCATCTTTTATGGATCAATAAAAGAGGCAAGTTAATTAATATCATACATTCAAGAAAAATTTTATCTGGGAAAAATCTTGCATCAAATGGTCTCTGAGGGAGGAGCTTCTAAAACTAGAAAACATTCTGGCTGTCTTTTAAATATACAATCAAAATTGGTAATTTCAGGTACCTTTGTTCAAATACTAAATCATATAAAAACCATTTATGCTTAGATTGACGTTTCCTTAAGGTAAATAAAGTACTTGCTTAATTCAGTAATCCTCTGCCTTCCTCAGCTCAGGAAGCTGAAGAGGAAAGAAAAATCTCTCTCTTCTATGGCAAAATTCGTAATAGCGTCTCTATTTAATAGATAATCTACTCACAGATAATCAGAAGGCAATTTTATACATTATTTAGAATATCAGGAGATGTGAGTATAAGCTCTTAAACAAAATCTAGTATGTGCCCAATTAAAAGACGAAGCTTAAATAGTATAATTTTAGCTTTAGGCCTAAATAGTATAATTTTTTGGGGGAAAATATGTTTGACTTATTTTATGATTGCAAGCTGTCCCAAAGTCCCTTTAAGTTAGAATACTGAAATAATTTCATCAATGAAAAAAAAATCAAATAGTGAGCATTAAAATTATTTACACATATAATTGAATATCTACCTAAATGGAATTTAAATTTCCACATTTGTTGGCAGGTCAGTTAGAGTGTTAAATACAAATAATGATCCATGTGATTTAGTCTCCTAAATATCTTTGGCTATAAAATGTGTTATTTGAATATACTGCTAGTTCTGAAGTTTTAAAGGGTTTATTAACATTTTATGTTATTCACTCTGAACTAGAGCAACAGACCAATTATTTATATTAAACAAAGGACTTAACATGACTCGTGTTCAGAGTGACTGCTTTAAGATAGTACTAAAAACCCACAACATGTTAATACTCTGACGTTAATACTTCTTTAGGCATGCTGCCTATAATATCCCAGAGCTTTACCTCATTAGGCTTTAACCTCATGCGACAAATCTGGCTTTATTTCCAATGTATCTTTCCTGCGACCCACAGAACCGTTAAGTTGGGCACTGTTCCTTTCTTGATCCGATATTAGAATCCTCTAGGTCTAAAGCTACTTTGTGCGAATTGTGGTGTTTTCTGTTGTTGTTGTTGTATTTTTTCTGGGTTTTTTTTTTTTTTTTCCAACCCACTTGGTAATCAACTGTCAACTTACTGAAGTGCTGAGCTTAGCTTATAGATGCAGAGCTGCAAAAGCTTAGCCTCTGCAGAAGCTGGGTCAGTGGGAGAGAGTGGGCAGGGGCAGCATACAAATACGTAACTAGTACAAAGAATAGTCTCACTTGAAGTCACATATATTCTCTCATTTTGTAGAGTCCTGGGTGACTATGTTTTAGCTCCCAAATGTCTCTCAGTTATCTGAAAAATGAACTTTCTACTTTGGAGGCAGGTATAGCAGCCAGGTAAATGTTCAGGCCTCGACTTAAACCAACCTGGGTTTAGCTCCACCGAGAGTTAGGTGTGTATTCTTGGGCAACTAACTGAACATTTTAGCTTCGGTTTCATCATCTATCAATTGGGAATCCATGGTATTTTTTTCTCATAAGATTTTTATAAAGATTAAATATGACCATATATATAAGGCATTTTACATGATGGCTGCACATATGAAGTATTTAATAAGTCTATATTTATTTCAGTAAATGTGTATTATCAATGATTTCTTTCAAACTTTGCATTAGATATTCCCTATCACAAATCACTACTCTGTATTTCTTTTACTATAAATGTGTGTGGTGTCATGTCCTTGGTTTGAAGTTAGCAAATACAAGTTAATTTGAATGGTATAGGTTGTCAATGCTGTTGCCAAAATAGTAGTTACAAAATGTATTCAAAACCAAAAGGAAATGGATTTAGATTATTTCCCTATTTTAATAGCTGGTCACTGATCCTCTCCCATTACCATAAAAAGTTAATAGTTATCTCTATTTTGCATAGACACTTGGGCAAGTCTTATCTAGATGAGAAAGACCCAGGTCAATATTACAGCTCTGGCCCCATTTTAGCAAGACTTCATAGGTTTAGAAGGGTACAGACACCCACAAACTTGTGTCCCCAGCCCAGATGAAGGAGAGAATTAGAAAGGTCAAGACTGGGGAGAGTACTGACTGCTTGTAAGATGCCCTGGGGATGGTTGCCCAGGTCACAGACACACTTCTCTGAGCAGTTTGCCAATCCCCGGCACATGGGTGAACATCATTAGTAACTTAATGTCCTATGTTTGCTGCCCTGCCTCAAGTTGACTCAATCGGGGTGGACACTCTTTTGGGAATTTCTAACTGTGGCTGACAGAGATAAGCAATTTTTTTTTTTTTTTTGATCACTTGAATTAAAGAAATGCGGACTCAGGCACCATGAACCACCTATCAGCTGGTCTTGTGCATAGAAAAGCAAAGAGGGCTCTTCAGAAAGAACAGATGGAAGAGGAGCAGAAAGGAGATGGTGCACAGGGCATCAGAGAGAACGCCTGCCTTTGTTTCTATGGTGCCTTGTTCCTTTTCCTGTCCTCAAGGGGACCAACCTCCGCTCTTAGCTTGGCTTAATAGGACGGCTTAAGTCCTTGTAACAATTCCCCACCACCCTCTGCCTTTTTCTAGACTAAATCAATTTCAGTAAGTTTCTGTTTCATATGACCAAATTAGATAGGAACAAACAATTGTTCTTGCCACTTTCCTTTGCCCCAGTAACTCAGAAAGATGAGTGTTTTCTAAGGGAGTTTGTTTATTCAGTCCCAAAGAGAATAAATCATGCCTTATGCCCCACATGAAAAATACAATTGTTTTTCAAAAGAGAAGAAAAAATATGAATATATTTGTGTGTGTGTATGTGTGTGTGTGAGAGAGAGAGAGAGAAACAGACAGAGAGAGAGAAGGTATATCGTACCCACTATAAGGAAGGGTGTAAAAAATAATGAAAATGCATTTAAGTTATTTTCTTTATTATTAAGGTTTGGATATACCTTAATATATCCAAATATTATACCATATACCATAAAAGAAAATATCATATAGAGAACCTACAAATCCATGGGCTCTTTTTTAGTATTCCATTATACTTGCTACGGTTTACCTTCACCATGACCCTGGAAGAAAGAATTATTATACCCAGTTTAAGGATGAGGCATGAGAAGACAAGTGAACAGTCCAATGTCACAAGTCAGGTAACTCATCTGTCTTGGATATAACTCCAGGATACATGACTTTAAAGCCTTAGTATTTCTTTTTGTTGTTGTGTTGTTTTCTCTGTTTCCCAAAATGTATTCTTTGTTACGCTAGTCACAAGGAATATTACATGGTCCAATAAATTCGGGAACTGCTGAATACTCAGTCTTCCTTTTGGAGATTTACAATGTACACTTTTAAGCAGTCGGTAAAGAAATGCATTCAACTTTGTTTAACCCAGTGTTTAACAAATACATTTGGTAAAGAACAATTTTAAAGCATCATTAAACTTTGGTTGCCAAAAGAGCTATTAATAAAGTGAAACATTAATTATTACTTAATTTAAAATTAGGAAATACTGAAGAATAGTACATGGCCTCTTTTCCTATATATAGCCAATATTTCTTTTTAACATAGTATTTTCTAATCATTAAAAAAATACCAAAAATACATTAAAGTATAAAAAAATCAGCTAAAATCCCACGGGCTTGAGACACCTAATATCACATTTCACTGATCTTGCTATCATGTGTCTCCATTCATTTCTACATTCAATTATAAATAATTTTGCATAAATTAATATCACAGGATGATTAATTATGATGATACCTCCCATCCCTTTGCTGTTTTTCCCCAACTCCACCTGCAGTATCACACACCCATAGATGTTAAAAATGTGATGAATAGCTTTCCATGATTATACAGATGAGACAGAGAGATGATTTGATTGGTATTGATATTGTTATGATAATGAGATAACATATACAATATTCTATACTATTTAACTTTTTTTCTCACTTTACAATAAAATGTGAAAATTCCTCCAAGTTGGCTTGTATGGAACGTTTTTGTACATATAGTTGAATAATTCAGGAGAAGATACAGCTTCAGGCATAGCTGGCTGCAGGGGCTCAAACAGCATCTGTCTCTCTCTCTCTCTCTCTTCTTCTATCTATAATGACTATTTTCTTAGACGCACTTTTCCCATGGGAGCAGAAAGTAGTTTTTGGCAATGCCAGGACTAATTCTCTGCTGACTCACTTCTATTAGCCAGAAAATGAGTAATTATATCCCAGCATTCCCTACACTTTCATTCTAATTGGATGGACTTAGATCACCTGCTCTCCCCTCAACCAATCTCCGTCCGGTATAAATATCCCTAATGACCTTTGTCTTTGAATTGGAAGTTCAGCCTTCCCAGACTTAATGAATCAAAATGAAGATGGTGAATCACCAGCAAAGATATGGGAGGGGTGGGTGACAGTAGTAGGGTAAATGGGATCAATAGGGTAAATGCCAAAAATAACAAAGGTCCTATAAACATGCTAAAAGATGGAGGACAAGGCCAGAAAACATAATATTCCACTAAACACCAAGAAAATTTGGCATAGTTACATTTCTCATACTTAGAGAGTTCACTTTAATGTGGAATATTGGGACCAAATAAAACTACTTGCCAAATTCCATCCCTGGATATTTTGGCCAGTCATCATGTGGCTGCAAAGCACAGAAGTAATTTCAAGCTGGTTTAAGTTAGAAGGAATTTTATTGAAAGAGTACAGAAGAAATGTACAGAATCAATCACACAGGAACTGGAGTTTCTCATTGAAATTATCTAATATTTTATAATCTCCTACTTATCTCCTCATACTTGTATCATTCTCTTCTCTGCAGATTAACTTCTTCTCTATTCTTGTAATAAAGATATTTACTCCATTGCTGATAAAAATGAGGTTTCTCCCCCATTTTGTTCTATCTCTTGTTTAACTCGCCACTGGAATGTTGATTATTTAGTTTTTTATTGTCTTATTTTATGTTATATATTTATTTAATGATTTCAACTTTTATTTTAGATTCAGGGTATACATGTGCAAGTTTGTTACATGGGTATATTGTGTGATGCTGAGGTTTGGGGTATGACTGATTCTATTAACCAGGTAATGAGCATAGTACCCAATAGTTAGTCAACACTTGTCCCCCTCCCATTCTCCCCTCTCTAATGGTACCCAGTATCAGTCATTGCCATCTTTATGTCTATGTGTACCAATGTTTAGCTACCACTTAAAAGTGAAAACATGCAGTATTTGGTTTTCTATTTCTGCATTAATTCGCTTAGAATAATGGCCTCCAGCTACATCCATGTTGCTGCAAGACATAATTTTATTCTTTTTCATTGCTGCATTGTACTACAGGGCATAGATGTACCATGTTTCCTTTATCCAGTTCACCACTGATGGCCACCTATGTTGATTCCATGTCTTGGTTATTATAAATAGTGCTACAACGGACGTACAAGTGCATGTGTCTTTTTGGTAGAATGATTTATTTTCCTTTGGTTACATACCGAGTAATGGGATTGCTGGGTCAAATGGTAATTCTTTTCTTTTTTTTTCAGACAGAGTCTTGCTCTGCCATCCAGGCTGCAGTGCAGCAGTGGCACAACCTTAGCTCACTGCAACCTCCTCCTGCTGGGCCCAAGCACCATCATGCCCAGCTAATTTTTGTATTTTTAGTAGAGATGGGGTTTTACCATGTTGGCCAGACTAGTCTCGAACTCCTGACATCATGATCCACCCGCTCAGCCTCCCAAAGTGCTGGGATTACAGGTGTGAACCACCGTGCCTGGCCTTCAGTTTTTAAAGGATTCTTCAAACTGCTTTCCATAGTGGTTAAACTAATTTACTTTCCCAACAACAGTGTATAAGCGTTCCCTTTTCTTTGAGGATCTATAGTGTTTTGAATTTTTAATAATAGCCATTCTGACTGATGTAAGACAGTATTTCATTGTGGTTTTAATTTGCATTTCTCTGATGATTAGTGATGTTGAGTGTTTTTTCATAAGTTTGTTGGCCTCATGTATGTCTTCTTTTGAGACATGTCTGTTTATGTCTTTTGCCCACTTTTTACTTTTTTAATTATTTGTTTATTTTTATTGTTAATTTAACTTCCTTATAGATTCTGGATATTAAACAATTCTGGACACTAACTTTGGGAAATAATTTATGACTGAGTGCTCAAAAGCAATTGCCACAAAAACAAAAATTGGCAAGTGGGACCTAATTCCACTAAAATGCTTCTGCACAGAAAAAGAAACTATTAGATTTGTGCAAAAGTTAGTACAGTTTTTACTGTTGAAAGTAATGGTAAGAATCACAATTCCTTTTGCACCAACCTATATCAACAGAGTAAACAGACAACCTACAGAATGGGAGACAATATTGTCAAACTATGCATCTGGCAAAGGTCTAAAATCCAGAATCATAGTTTGTAATACCTCTTCCCAAAAGTGTGCTGTGCCAGTGGTTTTAAACTATAAATATGTTAACTTCAATTCAATCTCAATGTGATCTTACAGCTCCAGGATGGACACATCAGATTAACTGTGTTTGTTTCTTAATTCCAAATTCTCAACAGAGACAGTTGGAATGGTACATTGTTTTAGTAAGGGTTCTCTTAGAGGGATAGAACTATATATATATATATCCTATTAGACTTACTGACATCACATCATCATTTAAGTATTGTTAACTTTATGTAATAGTATTTGGGTAGGGGATTGGTGAATATATATATATGAGTTTATTAAGTATTAATGTACATGATCACAAGGTCCCACAATAGGCTGTCTACAAGCTGAGCAGCAAAAAGAGCCAGTCTGAGTTCCAAAATTTAAGAACTTGGAGTCTGATGTTCGAGGGCAGGAAACATCTAACATGGGAGAAAGGTGCAGGCTGGGAGGCTAGGCCTGTCTCCTTGCTTCATGTTCTTCTGCCTACTTTATATTAACTGGTAACTGATTAGATGGTGGCCACCTAATTAAGGATGGATCTTCCTTCCCAGCCCACTGACTCAAATGTTAATCTCCTTTGTCCACAGCCTCACAGACATACCCAGGTTTAATATCGCATCCTTCAATTCAATCAGGTTGACACCCAGTGTTAACCATCACAAGTCCACCCCTTGTCAACTTGAACCCATACCCATCTCCTGAGATCATACATAATCTTCAAATAAAGACAATAATAAAGTCATAATTATACCTAACATAATACAACTATCCTCTGTACAACTGGAAATGCACCAATCCCCAACCAAATACTATTACATGAAGTCAACAATACTTAAATGCTGATATGAGGTCAATAAGTCTTATGTCACGTGATAAAGGAAAAGGAAATAAAATGAAGATATTTTCTTATTACAAGTGCATATATACACAAACATCTTTTTAACAAAAGAAGGAGGACATGACAATTACAGTCCTTGTTTCTGCTGCTGGTCACGTGGTCGTAGCTAGTATTGATGTCTACCTTCTTCTATTACTCATTTTATATTCCCTTTGCCTTCAGCAAACACCTCAGCAGATCATGGTTTTATTCCTGGTGGAGTGGCCCAAACCTTCCTTCCTGAAGGGTCTGGGTCTTTCGTAGTCCTGCCTGGATTGGGTTGTTGTAGTTTCCCATTGACCTTACTCACAGGGCATGGTAATACTAAGAGACACCCTAATGGATCTCCCGTATTCCATGACTACTCTTCCTTACTTCTGCTGTGGAGTAGTAGACTGATTTTATCTTGATATTCCAGGTCAATCACCCCATCGAACACTTTAAGTCCCTGGACCTGCTCAAGTCCCATCACATATATACCACTTCCATTTGATGATGGAATGCTGCTGTGCATGAGCTACTTTATAGCTAAATGGGACAGTTCATGATAGGCAGTTCAGGTTGCATAGTGACTTGATGACCCATAGTCAAATGTTCAGTTTCCACCGAAGCCCAGTAACAGGCCAAGAGCTATCTCTCAAAAGGATAATAGTTATCCGCAAAAGATGGCAGGGCCTTGCTCCAAAATCCTAGAGGCCTCTAGCTGTGATTCACCTATGGGAGCCTGCCAAAGGCTCCAAACAGCATCCCTATCTGCCACTGACACCTCAAGCACCATTGGATCTGCTGGGTCATATGGCCCAAGTGGCAGAGTAACTTGCACAGCAGCCTGTACCTGTTGCAGATCCTTCTCCTCTTCTGAACCTTACTCAGAACTGGCAGTCTTTCAGCTCACTCAAAAAATGGACCATAGTAACACACCCAAATGAGGAATGTGTTGCCTCCAAAATCCACAGACCTACTAGGCATTGTGCCTCTTTCTTGGTTGTAGGAGGGGCCAAATGCAGCAACTTATCCTTTACCTAAGAAGGAGTATCTCAACAGACCCCACACCACTAGACTTCTAGGAACTGTACTGCGGTCCCTGAATTTTAGTCAGATTTATTTCCCATCATGTGGTATGCATACATCTCACAAATAAGTCCAACATGTTTGCTACTTGTTGCTCACTGGATCCAATCAGCATAATGTCATTAATGTAATGGACCAGTGTGATACCTTGCAATCAAGCTCTCTGCAAATAAGATTATGACACACAGCTGGAGAGTTGATATGCCCCTGAGGTAGGACAGTAAAGATATATTGCTGGCCTTGCCAGCTGAAGACAAATTGCTTCTGGTTGGCCTTATGGACAGGAATGGAGAAAAAGACATTTGCCAAGTCAATGGCTGCATACCAGATACCAGGAGACGTGTTAATTTGCTCAACCAATAAAACCACATCTGATACAGCAGCTGCTATTGGAGTCACCACTTGGTTAAGCTTATCATAATCCACTGTGGTAGGCTTTCTATCAATTTAACTTCTAGGAACACCGTGATTAATTACCCAATGCCAGAGCTCTACATGATTCAGACTATTCTGATTGCTGTTTTGCCTCTGCTTCCATTACGGTAGCTATACCCACCTTGCCTTTGATAGTTGGGTGCTGCCAGTTGGCCCCTGCAACCTTGGGATCCAATTATTCCCATTGTATTTAAATTTTGTAGTTGAGTGACTGTGGTTCTCATTGTTTGATCTGACATATAGAGAAGAACAATTACAGGGCTCTTCAAAGATGCAGGTGCTGCCCTCACCTCTATTTTGGTCTCTAGTTCACAAGGCATTGGTCAAGGGTATATCTTCTGGACCCTCCTAGTTGGGATGAGTAGGTCTAAAGTGACTAATCCACTCCACCATCCCAATCTCCCTAAGCCTTTGGATCACTTCCTCTACATTAAACCAAGGGAGATCAGGCATTTTCAGCTCACTCACTGTGGACCATCTTTTAATCTGTATTTCAGCTAACCAAGCAAATAAACAATTAGAGCCTTTTGTAACTCCCTGAGCTGCAACATTAAATGCAGAGTCCCTACTTAGTAGATGTAAATCAATAAATTCAGCCTGATACAACTCTATGTTCCTTCCACCATTATCCCACACCCTTAATATCCATTCTCATTCTGTTCTCCAGATTGCTGTTTATATAAGTTAGAGAACTCAAACAGTTGTTTTCCAGTGTAGCACATCTCCTCATAGGTCACACAGTCAACCTCACCTCTAGGGACCCATTGGGGTGATGGAGGTGGCTTCTAATAGAGGTGTTGGGAGTGGCTTCTAAGGAGAATCAACATTATCTTGCCTGGCAACTGCCTCAGTGGAGGCCATCACTGTTGCCTCAGGCAGCACAGGACTTATCTCCTCAGACAAAGGTGGAAAGGCTAATGGCAGCATGGGTTGGGGAGGGGATGTTGCCACTACTGGGGATGGCGAAGTTGTTCCTTCTGGCAAAGAAGGTTCATCAAAGTTTACAAACTCAGTGTTCCTAGTTTCATTAGGGTCCTCCCACATGTCCCCATTCCAAGTTGTAGGTTCCCATTATTTTTCAATCAATGCCCTCACTTTAACAGTAGACACCTAGTGAGGCTGTGCATGCACTTTTCATTGCAGGTCAGTCACTCGCATGATAAGAGCTTGTGTCTGTTTTTCCACAATTTCAGCTCTTTCTGTACAGGACATAAGACTCTTACTCAGGGCAATCTTAGCAGATTTGATGCTCAGTGTCTGCTTCTGAAGCCAGGAGACAGAATCCCTGAGTTCATGATTTTCTTTCATCACTTTGTCCACTGAACTTAGGAGCAGCAAATCAGTTTCCTTATGTTCCTTGGTTATCCAAATATAGTCAAAGGTATTATGTATATAGAGTCAATAAACTCCTTGCCTCTCACAAGCCATGAATCAGGAGCTTCAGATGCATTTATTTTGCAAAGCTCTCTAAACAGTTCATGGCAAGGACTATCAGCGTTCTCTATACTATTAGAAGTAGAATCCTTAGCATTTTTGGGTCAGATCATATTAAGCAGCCAACTCCAGATACCCCAAAACCAATGAAAGAACTTCATCCTTAATATTTTGTTCCTCTAGATCCACTCCTGGTACCAAAGTCTGTATTAGTCAGGGTTCTTTTAGAGGGACAGGACTAATAGGATATATTTATATCTGGTTAGATATAGATATAGATATAGATATATACAGAGTTTATTAAGTGTTAACTCACAAGATCACAAGGTCTCACAATAGGCTTCGGCAAGCTGAAGAGCAAGAATAGCTAGTTTGAACCCTAAAACTGAAGAACTTGAAGTTTGATGTTTGAGGGCAGGAAGCATCCAGCATGTGAGAAAGATGTAGGCTGGGAGGTTACGTTGTCTCGTCACTTCACGTTTTTCTGCCTGCTTTATATTCGCTGGTGTCTGATTAAATGGTGCCTACCCAATTAAGGGTGGGTCTGCCTTTCCTAGCCCACTGACTCAAATGTTAATGTCCTTTGGCAATACCCCCACAGACACACCCAGGTTTAATATTGCATCCTTCAATCCAATCAAGTTGATAGTATTAACCATCACACACATCTTAGATCAAGTATGCATTCCTACTACAGCCAGCTTCAGCTGAAGGGGCAGTTCACATGGTATCTAAGAAGAGGATACAGTGAGGGCAAAAGATTGGTCATCTTACATGGACTCAAAACCAGTCAGTCTCAGACTCCAGCTTCAGGCATCATTGTTAAGATTGCTGCTAGGGGCATCATTTATTAGCTATGTGACTTTGTGAAATTTTCCTATTCTCATATGCAAAATGGGGATAATAATACTGCCTACCTCACAGGATTGCTTTGAATAATACAAAAGCTCATAGGGTAAAAAATAACTCTTAGATTCATGCTTGACAGCAAGTACTCAACAAACATTAGCTGTTGCTGTGGTTTAAATGTGTCCCCCAACTTCATGTTTTGGGAACTGCTCCCTAATGAAGCAGTATTGAAAGGTGAGCCCTTAACAAGTGATTGGATCATCAGTGCTCAGCCTTCATGAATTGATTTATCCATTCATGAGTTAATAGATTAATGAGTTAATATATTAATGAGTTATCAAGAGAGTGGAAATGGTGGCTTTGTAAGGAAAGGAAGAGAGATCTGGGCCAGCATGCTTAGCCCTGTCACCATGTGATATTCTGCACTACCTTGGGATACCACAAAGTCCCCACTACCAATAAGGCTCTCATCAGATGCAGGCTCTCAACCTTGGACTCCTCAGCCTCCATAACAGTGAGCAATAAATTCCTTTTTTTTTATGAATTACTCAGTTTCAGGTATTCTCTTATAAACAACAGAAAACAGACTAACACAGCTGTTATTAAAATGCTAGGTCCACATACTCTGCTGCCAAAGTGACAATTTCGGACAAAACTCAATTGATATTCTGAGTAAAATGAACAGTGAGAGCCCTGCAAAGAGATGATCCACAACCTTAGGTCTTAATAACCAGAAGAGCAGGGCCTAGAACTTAATGTTGACATTGGGGGCAAAACTCCCTTGTCCCCATGCTTATGAGCTCCAAGCTGACCTAGAAGCTGCCACTTTTTGCACTGTGGAGACCTGCTCCAGCCTGCAATGAATTTGTTATGTTCAAAACTCTTCTACTAAGCTGCTGAGGCTTTTGCTTGATCACCTTTACATGGCATGAGAACCTGTCCCACTGAAAAGTTGTGGGTGGGTGAAGCCCAACATGGCATACCTCATTAAGGTAGCAAGTAGGAGGCAAGAAAGCCAATTACAGCAGCCTAGAGTCCTGTGCAAGGGCTGGCATCAGAGACTGCCAGCCTCTGCTGCCTCAGGGCACCAGATAATAACCTTGGAATTGGGACTTGGACAGCCAGCCAAGCTCAGCTTCAACTTCACAGTACAGAGACATAAAAGGCAACACCTTTCAGAAGAGCAAAAATGTCCCAAAAGCAGCAGGGAGATGAAGTGTTTAATAGGTGTGCCCTCCTGGTAGGCAGGTGTCAGGGAAAATGGTCTCTGGTTGCTTATTAAATGCTACCAAGACATTGAGGTGGAGATAGCACTAGAGGAATAACTAAAACTCAAACACTGCTTCACAGCCAGGACAAGTGGGTGGGTTTCATTAGAATGAACTCCACTCACTTGTAAGAGGTTCAGCATACTGAATACACCACAGTCATGGAATAAAATTACAAAGAAAATCAAGAATAGTTTAATGAATTCACAAACGGTGTTCTTAATATGGGCAGACAGAAGAAGCTGGGCTTCACTTTCACTGTGTGTACAGTTTTGCCTTCCAGTGGGCAATGACAATAAACTTCCGTATTGGTAGTTACAGTTTGGAAAGAATTCCTCATGGCATATGTTCCAATGCATAAGCTTCTTTTGAAAACCAACCCAAATAAAACAGGCTGATATAAAAATGTAAATGAAATATCAAACAGTGCCTGGCATATAGTATAGATTCATTACTGCCATCATGTTTTCTCTCCCTTCCTTTAGTAACTTGCTCTCTGACCACGTGTTCCTTATTTATTTATATTTATATTTATTTGACACACATGTAGATAGTGTAACTATGCACCCCATAATCTTCCCAGTGCTTTATACCTAAGAATTCATTTAATCCCAGCCACAAATATATAAGGTGGGCTCAATTATGAACCTCACTTTAACAATAAAGTAACTGAGTTACAGAGATGTTAACTAGCTAATAAGTGGTGAAGTCAAGATTTGAAGCCATGAATGTAGGCTTTTTATCACTATTAGTCACCTTTTTGTTTTTTGAGGACAGAGAGGAGTGTATTTATCGCTGTTTTACTCAGGCACCACTAGTTCCTGACACATGGGAGGCATTCAGTAGTATATGCTCATTGAACATCAGGAACAGCCTACATTCCACCGTGCTGGGTCCCTGGCAGAGAACTTTACCATACACACTAAAGGAGTTCAGATTCTCACTTAAGAAGCTAGAAGAGAAAGAGCTTGAAGGAAAATGAGCCTCTTGTTTGTCTGTCCCTCCAATCCAGATGGAGACTAGAGAGCAAGGGGAACATAAAAAATCATATAGTTTTTTTCATTTCATTTACTAGAAACAAAAGCAAATAGATGCTCTATGTTGAATAATCTTGTCCAATACCCAAGATGTTTCCAACCCTTGACTTGTCTTAGTCTCTGCTCCTGCCATTATGGGACAACAAAATATTTTCTATTAGAATCAATATTTTCAAGGGTCTTTTGGTTGCAAGGGGATGATCCAGCTTCAGGTACAGCTGGATTAAGGGCTCAAATGACGCTTTCAGTGTTTAGCTACCCTTTATCTGCCTCTTTTTATTTTGGCTGCATACGCGGGTTCCTCTATGAACATAGTAAAACAGTCACAGTAGTTCCAAATTCTACACTTTCTCAGCCCTCCGGCCCATGAAAAAGACAGACTTCCTTACAAATTCTAGCCAAAGTTTCATTATAGTGCACAGGTTTGGATTAGGTTATAGACCATCTATGAACAAATCAGCATAATCAATTTGGATTGGAGGAATCTGATGTACAGATTGATTTAGGCACTGACTGATGCTCCTCTAGCTCTGGACAAAGAGGAATACATGGCTGGCACCACAAACAAATACTCCCCAAGATAGACAACACATGTTCCTATAGATCCAAACAACCCCATATGTAGGAAACTTAAGACCAATTTAGATGGGTATTGGATAACTCAAATAGGATATCTAACAGCTCTATTTTCTTTTCATCTCCCCTCCCACCTTTTATGTCCTTGAAGTTTATCTTTCTAAGAACGTTTACATTTGACATTAAACTTGCCATTAATGGAAAATCTCATTGCCATGAGCAGGATCCTGAGATACTCAAGAACTCTGACAGAGTTTCATCATCTTAAAATAATCATCAGCCAAGGTATATACCTTGAACTATTTGAACTGTTTAGAAGTGTCTTTTCTCTTTCTCTCTCTCTCTTCCCAAAACACCATAATGAATCAATTGCCTACAGACAAATAACATCTCTCCCTCTCTCTCTCTCTCATTTTTTTTTTAGATTCAAAGCTAAGGTTCTTGATGAATTTTCTGTTCAGAAAAGTTAAGGCATTCAAAACTGAGTGTGGAGATGATTGCCTATGGTCCCAGCTACTGGGGAGGCTGAGGTGGGAGGATTTGCTTGAGCCCAGGAGTTCGAGGCTAGCCTGGGCAGCATAGTGAGACCCACGTCTGGAAACAGGTAATGAAGAAGGCATTCAAGGAGAGTTCTTGAGCTGTCAGTCTGGGGATAAATAACAGGTTACTACTGCACTTTAAAAATAATTGCTATAAACAAATATAGAAGAAACAAAATATTTGTTCTAATGTATAAGGATTAAAGATTCATGACAAATATTTGCTACACACCACACAGTCTAAAAGGACAATAACATTCTCTTTGTAGGCTCCTGTGTGCCCATCTTTTGTTCCATATTCTCCCAAGAATTCCCACATGCAGATATTCCTAGCATATTTATTATGTTACCACGTGCAGATATTCCTAACATATTTAAATTTTAAATTTTAATATGTTAAATTTTACCACATGCAGATATTCCTAACATATTTATTAGTTTTTCAGTTTTCAAATTTACTTAATGAAACCTTAACAACTGTGTTTGACTCTAGCACTTTTTTGTTCATTATTATATTTCTGAGAATCATTCATGTTTTGCACATAGCTGTAGTTCATTCATATTCACTTGGTCACATGACTAAACCTTGATTTATCCAATCTATTCTTGATGGACACTTGGGCCATTTTCATTATTTGACATCTATTAACATGTGCCCTAGTTGAAGGGTGCGATCTACACATGTCATAGTTGAAGAGTGTAATCATTTCTTTAAGGACTATCTCAAGGACTATTTTTCTGGGTCACAAGGCTTGCCCATCTTCAACTTTACTAAATGATACCAAATTGTTTGCCAAATTGTTTGCAACAATGTATATTCTTACTAAATCTGTGTGTTTGTGTGTATGTCTTGCTTGCATTAGATCCACATTCTTGCTAACATTGATGTTGAAATACTTTTTCTTTAATTAAATTTCTATTCTAGAACAGTTTTAGGTTTACAGAAAACTCATGAAGAGAGTACGTAATTCCCAGTATACCCCACACCCAGTTTCTCCTATTAATATTTGTTACATTTAACAAGTGAATGTTGAAACATTATTATTTAAAAAGTCCATACTTTATTCAGATCTCCCTAGCTTTGATCTAATGTCCTTTTCTAGTTCCTAGACCCCATCTAGGATACCACATTAGAGACGCATCATATCACCTTAGGTTTTTGGCTGGGACAGTTTCTCAGACTTGGGATAATCTTGTCAGTTTGGGGGAGTAATGGTCAGGTATTTTATAGACTATCCCTTAATTAGGATCTTCTGATGTGTGTTCTCATGATCTCATGTTTACACTGGGACAAGGCCTCTTCCTCCCAAGAATACATTGTCCCAGTGTAACACATTGTCCAAAGTGCCATTTTTGCCACATCATATCGAGTCCACATGCTGTCAACACAAATTAGCAGTCCTGATGTTAACCTTGATGAGCTGGCTGAGATAGTGTTTCTCAGGTTTCTTCCTTATGACGCTTTTTTCTCTCTTTTCATACTGTACACACCCCTTTGGAAGGAAGTCACTATGTGCAGCTCACACTGAAAACATTGGGAGCTATGGTCTACCTCCTTGAGGGTAAAGCACATGTACAAATTATTTGGAATTTATACATGAAACCATTTATATATTTACTCAAGCATTTATGTGTATCAGTATGGAGTCCTGAATATTTATTTTATATTTTGATTATACTCCAATGTTACTTTATTTTATTGCTCAAGTTATTCCAGCTTTGAACACAGAGCTCTTTGAAAGACTTTTCAATTTTGTCAAACTGCTTGAGGACACTTGTTATCTCCTTGGGTTTTTTTGTTTGTTTGTTTTTCTGATTGTTTGTTTTTTGAGACAGCGTCTCGCTCTGTTGCCCAGGCTGGTGTGCAATGGCACAGTTTCGGCTCACTGCAACCTCTGCCTCTTGGGTTCAAGTGATTCTCATGCCTCAGCCTCCCAAGCAGCTGGGATTACAGGCATGAACCACCACACCCAGGTAATTTTTGTATATTTTAGTAGAGATGGGGTTTTGCCAAGTTGGCCAGGCTGGTCTTGAACTCGTGGACTCAAGTGATTCACCTGCCTCAGCCTCCCAAAGTGCAGGATTATAGGCATGAGCCAATGTGTCTGGCCTCCTCGGGTCTTAATTTGCACTTTGGTGATCTCTAGTCTGAAGATCACCTTTGCTAATTTTCCTATTGAATTGTGAGTTTTCTCATTGATTTCTTACTTTACTATGCTGGATACAATGTTGTTACGTTAGATGTGTTGGAGATATCATTTCCCAAATCTTGGCTTCTCTTTTATTTATGGAGTCTATTGATTTACTGAAGCTCTTAGTATTAATGTAAATAAATATTGATTTTTCTCTTTATGCACTGAAGCAGTGAGATTTGTTAAGAAACTTTACTTCTTGAGATCATAGAGATACTCACCAAGATAGTCTTTTGCAGAGTGCCTTTCACCTAAGTGAAATTTAAATTGTAAATATAGTGTGAGCTGGGGGGTCCAATTTTTATTTGTTCCTATTTAGATAATTGTTTCAACACCGTTTATTGAAGAGCAGTTATTTTGCCAGTGATCTAACAATATTTTAGCTCTGTTACAAACTGAGTTTCTATGTTTGTATGGGCTCTTGTCTAGGATGTCTATTCTGTTCTCATCTTCGATTATCTATCCAAGGTGGAATATCATATAGGCTTAATTACTAAAGTTATATTTATTTTTAAATTGCATTTAGTAAGGAAAGTCCCTCAAACTTGCCATCTTCAGGAGTGACTTGGAAATTCTTCATCATTTCTTTTACCATATAAATTCTAGTATCTTTAATTCCTACAAAAATCAAACCAAAACATAATGAAAGAGTTGATGGAATTTGATTAAATTTATAGATCGACTTGGGAAGAACTGATTGCAATATGATATTGAGCTCTTTAAAATATTCCAATCATGTACATGACTTACCTCTCCACTAAACTAGTCTTTATCATGTTTTCATAACGTTTTAGAATTTCCTCCTAAATAATATTGTTTGTATTTTTCCCATCTCTATATACCCAGCATCTATTGAGATAATTTAGTCCATAGCAGAAACTACATAAATATTAGATAAAAGGAAGAACAAAGAGAGAGGTGAGGAAAGGATGGAGAGAGGATGAGAGAAGGAAGAAGGAAAGATAAACAGAGCCCGTGTCTTAAATGGCCTTGAAAGCCAAATTTTAACTTTTGTCCAGTGTTTGGGAAATCAGTGAAGATTTTTACCGAGTAAATAAATAAAGTCAAATATATCTGGCAGCCTTGAGAAAAACAAATCAAGGAGGAGAAAGACTGAAGGTAGCAATACTAGTTGAGAGAAAACTGCAGTGGTCAGATGAGCCATTTGTAGACAGTCTACACTATCAAACAGAAATAGAAAGAAGGTGAGAGATTTACATACTTGGTTTGGAGATATAAGAGAGTTATTTATTTAAAAAGCAAACCATTTTCATAATATTTTACAAAGTAATTCCCCACAATTTATATATAAGACAAATATAAAGTTAAAACGATTTAAACCTCCAAAGTTTTCTGTTCTTCACTGATAACTTCAGACTTGTTCAGACATTCACAGGATACAATCAGCTTTAAAGTGACAACGTGACCAGCATAAGTAATCTCAATAAATTGTTTCCTTATTTTATATGAAATAAAGGTTTGACTTAGATCACTGAAGTTCCTTCTAATAATAAATGTTTATTACTATACATTTCCAGAGATAAGAATAACTGTAGTATTGAAATTCAGGACTAGCCTAATAGGAGCTTGTGAGGTTTAGAGTTGCAATTTTGTAAGACATGCTTACTTTTTTTGGTTAGAAGTTATAGGTAAAAGGGATGAAAGTTCCTACAGATATGAATGACGACAGAGAGAAAAGATTGTGTCTCACATATAGATTCCTATCTGTCACTTATTCAACACTCCCATAATATTTTCCACTCAAGGTCCAATTAACATTCTATTGCTATAAGAGAGCAGCATAGTTAAGCCATTACCTGAAACCTACTAAAGGACAACCTCAATGTCTGATTCATCTTTGAGCTCCCAATGTCTAAAATGGAGTTTTACACATAATAAATGCCCAATACAGTTGGTGTTGCAAAGAGAACAGTTTTATCATTTTACTTGAAAGAGCCAGTCATTCATAGGCACATTTTAGTTGTTCCCTGAGGGCATAATTCAGCCCTGAAAATGGCTATTTCTGCATGGGTTCCTGGGACCCCTACTAGGTATCAAACAGGTTCTTGTTTAGATCTACTCAAAAATACCCACGGAAGAAGTCACCAAAAATAGGTCAGCTTGGCACTGAAAAGTATCAGGAAATGGTGACAAATTTGTGTTTGTACCATTTGCACAAATATCAAAAACGCTTTTGTCAGAAGATCAAAAAACAAAGTACCAGACTTTTTTTTCTCCTTGAGAATGCATCTTCCCTAAATAATTTATCTGTCAGTAGCCAGTAAGTTGAAGCCAGGGGCTAACTTTTCTGTGACAAATTTCTATTGCTCTCCCTCTTGAAATGAAATATTTGAGAAGCAATATCACTTACAATTAAAATCATGTCACACCATTAGAATTTTTCAAGATTAAATGATGGATATTTTTAAACATAGAGCAAAATGGAAAGACTTTCACAGTGAGCACAAAAATCCCCACCATCTAGATTCTACCATTAATATTCTACTACACCTTATTACAGAACTACCCATCTATCCATTCCTCCATCCATGTGTCAATTATACTTATTTGTAAGTATTCCAAAGTCAATTGCAACCAGTGAGCTTTTCCCTAAACAGTTCAGCATGCATATCCTTTTCTAGAAAACTGTAGGATACTGCATTGATCATCTCAGCGATTACATGCAGTGAGTGAGTAGTAGTTTCCCAGTGTGGGTTGCTGGGCAAGCAACATAGTTCTTTTACCAGAAAGGGAGCCAAGATTCTCTGATTTCTTATGTTTGATGACTAACACTGAACCTTGCTTGATTAATTGCACAGATCATAGTTATCACTGTGTTTCACAAGATGAAGGAGTTCTTTGAAGAGAAGAAAAACTTTAATGTACAATATGTAATTTTGGCTGGTTCGTGACCCTTGAGTAGGATTTCAAGACACCTAGAGCAGTGTTCTACCCATAGGAGGTGCTTCATTAATAAATTTTAAAATTTGTTTTAATATTTTATATACTTTTCCCCCTCATTCAATACTCATCAAACATGACTAACTTGAATTAGTGTAAACATCTTCTGCTCCCTGAAGCCCTTGTTCACTGCTTCTTTCTCTGATGCTCAGAGATTATACAATATAATACAAATATAAAAATCAACTTCTTTCTCTCATTAGCAATGTGTTTCCATTCTTTGCTTCTCACGTTGACATTTTAATTATTGGGTGAACGTTTTGCAAGGTCTAATACGTGTAATGTGATGGCTTTTTCTTCCTGTCCTATTATTTTCAGGAGTTGTTGTTTTTGAGTAAAGAAGAGGGAATAAGTATTAGGACAGGAATCTAGCTAGTTTTCTCAGAAGTTAATATCTATCAAATACAGTTTGGATAACCAGTTTTGTGCTTTTTCTGTGCTTTGTAATTTTTTTTGGCTGGCATGTTGATGGTACCTTTCAAGTAACAATGTTAATCCATGTTTTGTCTGCCTCCATTATGAATTCTCAGTTTCACTTTCACATTTTATAGAATAAAATCTAATAAAGTGACAAGAGGCTTATTTAGAAATTGCCACTTTTTTTTTCAATTGCTAGGCAATATGTTGGTACTACAGTACATCTCAGTTTCTCCAAAGTATGCGAGATTAAATTACATATAAATTTAGTGAGGACAGGGACCCAGACTGCTTTTGCCAATGATTGGCTACTCAGCAGCTAACAGAGGGCATGATACATAGTAAACATTATATAAATATTTTTCAATGTATACATTTCAATTATTTATTCTAACTGCAAACTCATTTTGAAATATATAAATGTAACAACATGTTTTCATATTATAATTATATCTTAAATATAATAGCCTATAATAACAAAACTTGAAACAAGATCTACAAGAGTATACAGAATAATTACTGTGGTAATTTCCTAGGGCTGCTGTAACAAATTACCACACACTTAGTAGCTTAAAAAATAGAAATTTACTCATTATACACAGTTACTATATTAGTCCGTTTTCATACTGCTGACAAAGACATACCCCAGACTGAGTAATTTATAAAGAAAAAGAGGATTAATGAACTCACAGTTCCACATGGCTGAGGAGACCTCTCAGTCACGGCAGAAGGTGAAAGGCATGTCTTACATGGAGGCAAGCAAGAGAGAATGAGTGCTAAGAGAAAGGAAAAACTCCTTATAAAACCATCAGATCTCATGAGACTTCTTCACTACCATGAGACCAGTATGGGGGAAACTGCCCCCATGATTTAATTATCTTCCGCTGGGTCCCTCCCACAAGACATGGGAATTATGGGAGCTACAATTCAAGATGAGATTTGGGTGGGGACACAGCCCTGGGGGCCGCATTACTCTTATTTCTGCCTCCATCATCATGTAGCCTTCTCTTCTGTGTCTGTTTCTCTGTCTCTTCTCTGTCTCAAGTTTCCCTGTTCCTTTCTCTTATCTTTAGACATTTGTCTTTGGATTTAGAGTCTACCAAATAATAAACCTCATCTGGAGATCCTTAACTGATTTACCTCTGGAGAAAGCATTTTTCCAACTACGGTCACATTCACTGGTTGCAGGGATGAGAACATGGACCTCACTTTTGGGAGGACGCCATTCAACCTACTACTCATTCTCTATTTTGTTATACACGCACAATACTTGTCATGTGAAATAATGCAATTCAAGAGAATATTGTGCAGCAAAGCTTTTAAGTTAACATTGTATTTAAGAAACTGTTGATAAATATGGCACATATATATTTCATTTTTATTTTAAGTTCCAGGATACATGTGCAGTACGTGCAGGTTTGTTATATCAGTAAATGCATGCCATGGTGGTTTGCTCCACCTATCAACCCATCACCTACATATTAAGCCCAGCAACATTAGCTATTTTTCCTAATGGTCTCCCTCCCCCGACCCCACCTGCCGACAGGCCCCAGTGTGTGTTGTTCCCTCCCTGTGTCCATGTGTTCTCATTGTTCAACTCTCGCTTATAAGTGAGTACATGCAGTGTTTGGTTTCTGTTCCTGTGTTAGTTTTAAGCTTCAATTTCTCTTTCTCAGTTTCTCCAAAACCTATAGTGTATCTATAACTCAAATCATCCAAAAACATAACCAACTGTTGCTGTAAAGAAAAATCCATAAATTTCCACCAACAAAATTAAATTAAAACTACTCCAGATCCTAAAGCTGTATTTCTAATTAAAGAAATACTGTTTAGAACACGTCCTCTAGGAAGCTGAGGGCATTCAGCTCATCTTGAAAATTTCTAAATTCAATGTTGTTTGGCACAGAGCTGAAATCAGTACAGTTGGGAAACACAGGCGTTAAAGTAAAACCAATATATTTGATAGCTTTATTGGTGCTTTTCTCTCCCTTTAATTGAAAGCACCAAGTGAAATATATAAATTCAATAATTCTTGAGCAATTTAATGACAATTGAAATTGGCACATTTTCAAAATTGGTATGTAATCAGTAGTATGAATTCAGGCTAATTTGCCTTCAAGTTTTTCTCCTTTTCTTTTGTCGTTTTCTGAGCTGCCTCTGGTTAATGGCCCTATAGGAACTTAACACAATTATTTGGGTGACTAGTCAGAAATCCATATATGTCAGAGCAATAGCATGATATAAATTACATTTGATTTGAAAAAAAAGTATTTCTCATGATTTTTGAGTGATGAGATAACAGATGACTCTACTTGTATTCCGTGGACATCGCTCCTAGATTGGCACTTGTGATGGTTAATATTGAACATCAACCTGGTTGAATTGAAGGAAGCAAAGTATTTTCCGTGGGTTTGTCTGTGAAGGTGTTGCCAAAGGAGATTAACATTTGAGTCAGTGGACTGGGAGAGGCAGACCCACCCTCAATCTGGGTGGCACAATCTAATCGGCTGCCAGCACTGCTAGAATAAAGCAGGCAGAAGAACGTGAAAGGACCAGCCTGGCTGAGCTTTCTGGCCTTAACTTTTCTCCCATGCTGGATATTTCCTGCCCTCAAACACCAGAATCCAAGTTCTTCAGCTTTTGAACTCTTGGACTTACATCGGTGGTTTGCCAGGGGCTCTCCAGTCTTCGGCCACAGACTGAAAGTTGCACTCTCAGCTTTCCTACTTTTGAGGTTTTGGAACTGGCTTCCTTGTTCCTCAGCTTGCAGATGGCCTGTTGTAGGACTTCACTTTGTGATCATGTGAGTCAATACTCCTTAATAAACTCCCTTTCATATATATGTCTATGCTATTAGTCCTGTCCCTCTAGGAAACCCTGACTAATACGTCACCCCATGATGGTTGACTGACCGTTTTGGTTTTTCATGCCATTCTGAGCTCCTGTCTTTTTCCAATCTTCCTTAGATATTTTAGAAGGCTGTTAGCCAGATGCTCTCAAACTGAAAGCTAAACTTTGTAGAATTTTGATATACGAAGATAGGGATAAGATCTTTTAGGTGCAGTAAACAGGAAGTGAAAAGGCAGAGAAACCAAAGATATCCAAGAGGGCTGGAGAGAGGAAGCAAGAGGGACAGGTGGTATGTCTGCTTGATGCTTCACTGCAGGGTGCAAAGGGGAGTGGAGACATGGGATGGGAGATGGGACATGGGAGAGGGGGAGGTGAGTGTGTGCCCGGGTGGGGATGGTGGGAAGATTGCAAAAAACATGTAGAGTGAATGCCTACCCCTTGCACCATCAGGCACCAAATGGTTGAAATAAATGTGGTATTTAAAAAGCCCAAAGATGGACATTTATTTCAATCATTTAGAGTAGGGAGAGGTATACATTGATTTCATTTATTTCAAGTCAGTGAATAAAGAGGTGGACATTTTTTTTCAAGTATGGTGAGGTGGACATTTATTTCAACCTTTTGAAGTACTTTATAGGAGGACTGCAGTTACTTTGCACAAATGGTGCTCTAGCATTTCATTGTCTCACGAGTGAGGAAGCATAGCCTGTCAGTAGTACAACTGATTTATCCATTTAAAAGATATTTATCAGCTGCCTACTATATCTATCCAGGCAAAACTATGCATACCTTCACTTTGTTCCCTCATTCCTTTCTCACTGGATGGTAAAGAATGACCCAGACTGTAGAATCAAAATGTACAAGGAACTTGTAAAAATGGAGAAGAACTTCTGAACCTCAGTCTGTAGAAGAGTTGAATTTGATAAGATACAGTTTATTTTACATTGACCTGGATTTTCTAATCCTAAAAGTCAGCCTATTTGTAAATACCCAAAAGTATCTAGAAGAGCTATGTCATCTCCCCAAGATGTGGTGGTACCAAATGACACACACCAGAAAGCACTTAAAAACATAGAGAAAAATTAAGGAGCTACCTGTTTGCATTCTACTGAGCCCAGCCCACACTTATATTGCTTATAAGTTTGCAGTTATAATATAAATGGAGATGAGTGTTCTGAAGAAAAAGGGCATTATCCTAAGAAGCAATAACAAAGTTACTTGAGTTGTACTGTAGCTAAGAGAAGGCTTCATTGAAGGAGTGACTCTAGACCTGAGATGTAAAGAACAAATGGGATTTGCTAATGCAAGGGAAACTGGATAAGAGAGAATGGCCATGCAATGGAATCTGCAAGTGCAAAGGACTGGTAAGAAGTGGGAGCTTGGAAGAGTTAAGGAACTGGAGCTAGTGGCACTAGACATTAGAAGGTAAGGGCAGGACATGAGGCTCGGGAGTAGGCAAAGGCTACTGCCTACCTGTCACTTTAAACCTTGAATAAGAGTATCAGTGCCTTGGGAGACTACACATTTGGATGTTCATTCCCGTCAATGGTTAGTGGGATAGAAAAAGTTGGAAAACATGCTATTTATTGAACACATCTTTCCAAATACATATTCTCCTTCCTTGGAGCCTTTATGCTAACTCACTGTATTTCTTTTAACTCACTTCATTTACTCTAATCTGTCTAGTGCTGTAGTTTTTGGTATTCTTCTCTAATCCTCTTTATTAGATTGTAAGTTCCTACCCCAGCACATTTATAATAAGTATTTGCTGAACTCAAAGAAAAGGCATTACAAATACGGTTGATCTGTGGCTTAGCAGATCACCAGGTCCATTGGGCCCTGGTGTCATTTCAAATTGTTCTTAAAATGTGTGAAATATATTTTTGGTCTTTGGGTTTGTTGCTTCTTCATATATCAGTATTTTTCATAATTCCTGTTATTATCTTTGTGGTGTTGTTTTTGTATTTTATGACATCTTTTCAAATGTTTACTATTCCAGACTTTATATTTATTTATTCATGTATTCATATTCATGAATGCATTCATATATGACATAGTTGGTACTAGAAAGTATTTAAGGCACCATTGTGTGAATAAATTGAAAGTTCTTTCATCAGCATGGGCATGTTACTTAGACTTTCTATATCTCAATTTCCTGATAGTGGCAATAATAGTACCTCTCTATCAGTTCTTGTGAAAGTTCCATGAGATCAATGACACAATAGCCGTAATACAGAAGCCCTGGCCCAATGTCTGCAATGATTATTATTTCTATAAATCTTATAATGATAATGAATATATTAGGGATCTTCAGAGAAATAGTATATATACACACACACACACACACATACATATATCTACAGATAGATATAGATTGATATATTTTACAAAGAGGATGAGATGAGAAGAGGATCAAAAGTCTATCTCTATATATTATATATATATGTATGTGTGTACACATATATATATATGCATATGCTTTGTATCCTCTTCTCAAAAGATGGTTAGAGCATTTTTGGTTGTATGTAGGATAGTTGAATCTTACTAGGTGGAATTATAATTTTGTTATTCTCTCTATTGCTTTTGGAGACTATATATGCTTTAAGGAGATTCGTATGGGTGCCAAGTTGTCAAGGGTAGACTTGTGATGGTTAATTTTATGTGTCAATTTGACTGCACCACAGTGTCCAGATAGTTGGTTAAATGTTATTCGGGATGATTCTGTGAGGGTGTTTTTGGATGAGATTCGCATTTAAACTGGTGGACTTGGAGTAAAGCAGATTGCCCTCCATAATGTGTGTGGGCCTCATCTAGTCAACTGAAGAAGAAAATAGAATAAAAAACCGATTATCTCCCTAGAGGAAGGAATTCTCCAACAGATGGCCTTGGGAACTGAATCTGCAACATTGGATCTTCCCTGGGTCTCCAGCCCACTGACCCATCCTACAGATTTTGGACTTGCCAGTCTCCATAATTTTATGAACCAATTCCTTAAAATGTCTTAAATCTCTCTCTTTCTTTACATGTATGTGTGTGTATGTATGTATATATATACACACACCCATCCACAAACATATATAAAATATATACACACATATATACATATATATACACATATATATATATTTCACTTATATCAATTATATAAGTGGAAAAGACATCCCTGTGCCACCACCACCACCATTACCACCATCATCTTTATCATTGTCCTCATGACTTTATGCTTTGCTGACCAAGATGTCTTAGGTCCAAAGGAATGCTTCTATGTATACACACACACACACACACAAACATAAATATACATAAATCATTTAAATAATTATGGGATACAGAATACCTTAAGTGTCACACTCATCACTATTGATGGATTAACTATTTCATTACTGAAAGTAATTTACATATGTAGAAAGGATATCAATTATATATATACGTGTGTGTGTGTGTGTGTGTGTGTACAGAGAAGCATTCCTTTGGACCTAAGACATCTTGGTCAGCAAAGCATAAGGTCATGAGGACAACGATGATAAAGATGATGGTGGTAATGGTGGTGGTGGTGGCATAGGGATGTCTTTTCCACTTATATAATTCATATCCTTTCTATGTATGTAAATTATGTTCAGTGATGAAATAGTTAATCCATCGATAGTGATGAGTGTGATACTTAAGGTATTCTGAATCCCATAATTATTTAAACAATTTAAAATCACCACTAAGAATAATTGCTATCATTTAATAAATGTCTCCTAAATGTATCATTTTTGTCAGTGCTTTATATATTTAGTCTGTTTCATAATCAACCTTGCAAAGCATGTATTATTAGCCCCACTTTACAGTAGAGAAAAGTAACGGTCAGATAGCAACATGCCAAAAGTATACTGCATATAAATGGCAGAGCCAGGACGGGAAACTATGTCTGAATCCATTATAAAAAACTAGAATGATGTATTTTTGTGATTCCTTTAAACCACTTCAGAAAACACTCTCTATATCAAATTCTGAGTGATCTACTTCTCTTCCTGTGCCAGTGTACAACTTATTCTAGCATATTTCATAGTATGTTAATATCTTCTGCTTACTCATTTATTTTTCCAAAATTCTGATTCCTCCTTAAAGACAAGGAGAATGGAATTTGTGTGTATATTCTCATATATTCTCTTCCTTTCAGCACCAACACATTGAATACACAAGTGAGTGAGTGATGGAGAAAAAATAGGTAAGGTCCATGTACCCGTTCATACATATACTAAAATACTACCTGAAAATGGAAATTTGGTTATTCAGTTCTAATAGCTTAGAAATTTTTACAAAAATGGTATGATTAGAAGGCAGGTAGATACGTTCCTGGACTATCCTTTAGGAAAATTGGGATCTAGTTCTAGATCTTATTCAGAAATATTTGTGATTTCAGATGAATTTATTAAGAACTCTATTTTTGTTGTTTTGTTTTTTTTTGTTTGTTTACTTTAAGTTCTAGGATAAATGTGCAGAATGTGTAGGTTTGTTACATAGGTAGACATGTGCCATGGTGGTTTGCTGCACCTATCAACCCATCATCTAGCTTTTAGCCCTGTATGCATTAGGTATTTATCCTAATGCTCTCCCTCCCCCTGTCCCCAACCACCCGACAGGCCCTGGTGTGTGATGTTTACCTCCCTGTGTCCATGTGTTTTCACTGTCCAACTCTTACTTATGAGTGAGGACATGCAGTTTTTGATTTTCTGCTCCTGTGTTAGTTTTCTGAGAATGATGGCTTCCAGCTTCATCCATGTCCCTACAAAGGACATGAACTCATCGTTTTTTATGGCTGTATAGAATTCCATGGTGTGTATGTGCCACATTTTCTTTATCCAGTCTATCATTGATGGGCATTTGGGTTGGTTCCAAGTCTTTGCTATTGTAAATAGTGCTGCAATAAACATACATAAAAAAGATCCCATATAGCCAAGAAAATCCTAAGCAAAAAGAACAAAGCTGGAGGCATCATGCTACCTGACTTCAAACTATACTACAAGGTGACTCTGTTTTTTTTAATCTCTAAACTAAACTTATAGGACTAGGTTACCTCAAAAACCCCTCCTTGTTTTAACATTTTATGGCAGCAATTTAAAGCAGTTCTGCTCTCCTCCCTCTGCATGCAGAACACTATACCTCCCAGCCTACCTTGCAGATAGGCAGAAGCCATGTGACTAGTTTTAATAAGCCATGGTGAACTGTACAAAGTGATCTTTCTGAGATCAGGGCATGTGAGTGTATATGATTGTGTGTGTGTATATGAACCCTCCTATTCTCTCTGCCTCTGTCATAGCAATCAGGGAAGCAGTTTGCTTAGATGGAAAACTTCTATGTAAGATAGAAGTGGACTCCCTGTGCTACTGCTTGAAAGGGTGCTGCCCTGGGAAATGTTTCCATTAGGGGGAAAAACCAGATTAGGGTGTGCCCACCAATGCACAATAACCTCATTAAGTTGAAAAGCGTGGTGGATGAAAAAGCAAAAAAAAAAAAAAAAGATTTTTCAAAATCTGAGAACAAACACTCTGTGTGGTCACTGGTACATGGAATTCACCAGAATAGATGTATGAAAATCCTGCCAAGACTTTGGAGATCATTTTGTTGCCAAAGAAACCTGAAACTGGAGAAAAAAAGAATAAAAATCCGTGACTTCATATGAGACCTAAAATGGTTCTTGAACCAACAACAATTCCCATGGGATGGAAAAGCTATGTAGTTACCAATGAGGTCTATAACCCAATATCTACTTTGAATATGGCCAACAAGTAGAATGAGAATAAAGTGCCTCCAAGAGTGTGAGCTAGGACCATGGAGAATAATGCCAACCTTGAAAGCCAGGAGGGGAAGATGGAGGCACAATATGGAAGCACATGGAGACCTCTTAGAAGACAGGAGATCTGCAGTAGCTGGTCCCAAAATCAATGCTGTGTGAGCCAGGAATGTGCTCTTAAGTGTTCAGCCACTGAGTTTTGGGGGTTGATGTGTTACCCCACCATAGGCTAGTTTAATTTGAATACTGTGGATATATCTTCCATTTATATAGAAACATAAGTTATTTCTTACAACTATTCAGTTGCTCTCTGATTTTGTGCAACCTGAAATTTGACATCTGGTTCTCAAAGACCTGAAGATTCCAAGATAAAAGATGAAGGAAGAGATGCTTAGTAATATAAAGTAAACTAAGGTACTGGTCCTCTCCAAAAGCTAGGTCTAATAAAACTTTCCAAAGCATCACTGTTGGAAATATGTGGCTATGTTTCAGGTTAATTTAAAAACAATTGTAGGGAAACCTAAGTGAACTGTACATAATAATCTTCCTGAGATCATAGCTTGCAAGCATGAGTGTGTGTGTGTATGTGTGTTTCTGAGTGTGTACCAGGGACTACTATAAGAAGTCAATTTACAATCCAGTAAGTTACTTTAATAAGCTAAGTCTTGCTACTACAAGTATTACATGAAGATATTACGAGACCAATGTGAGAACAACACTTGAGCTATTGATATGCAGCTTGCCTTTCTGTGAGCAGCCAGGTTTGTCACTCAGCAGTGATTAAAAGCTTGGGTGTTACAGTGCTACAAGTGGCCATGCCCTGAAAGTGTCAGACTGAGAGCCTACTAGAGACCAAGTTCACCAATATGCAAGGGGCTCCTGAGTCTATTTTAGAACTCTCTTTCTGATCTCACTAACAGAAAGTACCAATACACTCAGTTTCCAAAATGTAAGACTCACCTCTCATTTATCACAGGGATCAAATGCATTGGCTTTTGCTCATAGTAATTAGTGACTTTCCTTGTTTGTCTTTTTTTCCAGATGACCCCTAAGGTCTGGGATATTTAACAGTGGTCAATCAATCATTAGGAGGCACAGCATGAAATAAGTGTGGCAGATATTAAAGACTCAGCTGAGTGAGTGGGTCAGATCAGATCCATATACGGTATTTCAATTATCCTCCTTCATTCTGTGGGTTTCAAATGCAGGAAACTTGGAAGGCCATTCTTTTCAGGCTACCATGCATGTTTCAATGATAATGCCATGCAACAGAGTCCGCTTAGAATTCCCACTTTTGAGACAGCAGACACAGCAGCAGCAGCATCATAGCTACCATCTAGTGAGCGCTTACACCTTGTCAGATATCGCTCTTCTAAGAACTTACAATTTATATTTATTAACTATCATTATAATATACATTATTAGCTATATTATATATTATTAACTATCATATGATATAATTTATTTCCACTTTATAAGTGAGAAATACAACAGCATCAAAATAGCCAGAATGTCAGTCCTTTCTCCAAATCGGTATAAAAAGCTTACATCTGGAACTGCCACAACCAGCAGTATAAAAACAGACCATAGAGCTCCAAGAAACTCCAGAAAAAATTTGCTTTATTTAGCCAGAATCCTCTCTCCACAAGATTCCAGTGGTTTTAATCAGAATCGAGGACCTCTACCCTTGCATCCTGGATGTGAATAGTGTTTCTTCAAACTGACTGTCATATAGGAGGCACTGAAGGGCTTCAGTAGCTTGAGACTGAAGTAATTCAACTCATGGCTAGATACCATCCTTTCAGAGCTGGAAATCTGCCTTAAAAAGAAGCTTGCAAACATGCATTTTCAAAATAACTTATTCAAAGATGCCCTAAAGAACTTAAACACTAAATTAATCTGTTACTTCAAAACAATCTTTCCCATTAATTCAATCTGGGTCTTAAATATCTGCTATCTGAAATGCCTGGGACCATAAGTGCTCCAAATTTCACACTTTTTTGGATTTTGGAATATTTGCATATATATAATGAGATATCTTGAGGATAGGATCCAAATCTAAAGGTGAAATTCATTTATGTTTCATATACACTTCATGCACGTAGATTGATAATTTTATACAATATTTTAAATAATTTTGTGCATGAAAAGAAAGTTTGCACAGTGTTTTGACCATAGCCCATCATATGAGGTCAGGTATGAAATTTTACACTTGTGGCATTGTGTTTTGAATCTTGGAGCATTTCAAATTTTAGATTTTCAGGTCAGGAATGCTCAACCTGTACTATAATAATTCCAGATATGCTAACTTAAAAAATAGAAATGCCTACATAAATCCTAAAATTGCTTGAATTCACAGAGCCTTTCTAATATTTGTGAAGAAATTTGATATATATTTATTACAGTACATCGCCTTCACAGTTACCATGTTGATATTTCCAACTAGAAAAGTGAGGTTCATGGTTTAGTGACACATTGTGTCAGTCAGGATGAACAAAGTAATACTGCCAAAACTGTTAATGCACAAACCTCAGAGTCTTAAACAGCTAAGTATATTTCTTCCTCATTTCATTTTATTGGGGATTGGGAAGGGGGTTCAGCTCCGCAAAGTTACTCAGGAACTCAGGCTAATGAAGGTTCCATCCAGACATGTATTTCTGTGAAGGCAGAGCCATGGAGACTGGGAAACTCATGGTGGTTCTTAAAGCTTCTATCTAGGAGTGATACATATCACTCCTACTCACACATCCTTGGTCAGAGCAAAGCAAAAGGCCAAGCCTAATTTCAGTAATGTGAAAAAGAGTATAAGTATCTGCAGTGTTCCATCTTTTATTTGCCACTCTGGAGCCTTCTTCACTCCATTCACTCTATTTTATGGACCAAGGGACTCACATAAATGATATCAATGAGCACCCATGTCTTCTTGGAGATTGGAGGTAGGAAGGCAAGTCAGGTGAGTGTGCTTACGCCTCCCACAGCTTCCCCGTGATGTCACCTCCAGCTGGCTGTGTTTCTCCACTTAAGGCCACTGCTTTTTTCAAAGTTTCTTTCTTTATATGATGATTTATTCTTTCTAGGTTCTGGTTAGTATTCCCTGTCTTCATTCATTTGTGCTTAGATTAGTAAACGCACTTTTACTTTTTGACTGTAAGATTTTGTGCTATTAAAACTACATTTCACCTTGCCTTTGTAAATCGTACCTTTGTAAATAACAACACCTAAATTTATCTTAACAGAAGGCACATCAGCTGTCTTCTGTTGGGATTCTGAAAGGACAACAAATATCTATGAGTAATAATCTAGACTTGTATACTGTAGTATGAGGACAGAGTGGTGAGAATAGGAAAAAGGGGTTATCAATGGGACTTCACTGATCTTCAATGATAGTATCAGGGACTAGTCTATGGAATAAAGAATCTATTGGCCAAGTAATTAAAACCACTGTGACTCTTACCAGAAAATTCTCCCAAATAACATGGTAAGAAATTAAAATATAAGAATATTCTTTATAATATTGCCAGGAATATAAAACAATTTGTTGTGTTCTCTTTTCCCAATTCCTCACTGCTAATTTACCCAAACTAACTCCTAAACAGTGCAGCAGTAATCCCAGAGAGGTACTTTTAGACAGCCGATATATTAAACATTGATTATATTGGGGATTTTATCTAAAACTCGTCTAATCACAGCTTGTCATACTATCTTTATTGATTTGTTACTGGTCATTGTTCATTAAGATGCCAGAGAGCAAATAATTCATTTTTAGTCCTCTCTTCCAGATACTAGATTTTTATCTCCTAACAGTATAATTCAAGGTCAAGGGTGTTTATTGTGTTTAGACAGAAAAGCAATCAAAGTAGTTTGGGATTTAAAACACACAGAGAGAGGGAAGTTTGCAGTTTCTGCTTACCCTAAGGATTGCTGCTTTGATCACAATATTCAATCTGAAGAGTCTCTGAATATTTGCTGAGCCTTCAAGGTTTAGAGTGGGAGGTGTTTTTTTTTTTTTTTCTTTTTTGTATTTCACTAGTTGCAGAAAGAGTGATAGTAATTATTGCCTTTTATTCCCAAGCAATTTTGCTTTCTGAGTGACTGCATTTTAAATTCTGTGATCTATCTCCAAGGTAATCTTAAAGTCAACAGACTGCTTAATTTGCCACTTTCTGGGGTAGATGAATCAGCTTAGTAATGTCAATAGCCACGTTCTCATCCAATCTTAAGTTCTCTAGAAATAAGATGTAAAGTATTTCTGTATATGCTTGATCCCTATGAAACCTGGCAGACTTTTAGGTATATCAACTCAAAAAGGTGATGAAACGGATACTAATATTCTTTTAAGGAGACTATACTATAAATTTTTCAGAGCAAAAATAATTAAAATTATATTTCTTGTTATGTGCAAATACCAAACACTCCATAGAAATTGATGAGAAAAGGAGAAGGAAAGGTTACAAGTAGACAATATTCAGAAAAGTTGAGGCACAAGGTCAATACATATGTTAAGTGCTCAAGATCACTAATAGTGAAATAAATACACTAAACGAAAAATGAGAGATTTCTCTTGCTCATCAAAATGACCAAATGTATATAAAAAATTATCCAGTGCTAAAGAGGATATGGGAAAATGAGTACTTTTCTGCATAGTTGGCGCAAAATAAATATTGTCACTCCTTTGAAATGTAGTAATGTCTATGGAAATAGAAAAAACAAAACACTATTTTTGATCAAGCATTTTTACTTTTGGTAGCCTCTATAAAATGAAAATAAATATGCAAGAATATGTATTACTGTATTGCAATAGAAAACAATGAGAATTAATAGGTCTGAAATAAATGTATTATAATGTCAGCTACAATGTAAAGAATGACTTAGATCCATCCATATCTACCAACCTGGAGAAAAGGTAGTGAAGTATTTATATGTGAAAAAAGTTGCAAATAAATGCATCATTATATTTTTTATAAAAACCAAAAACCCTATATGGATGGTAGCCAGTCTCCAAGATGGCCCCCAATGGCCCCTGACTCTTGCTACTCATACCCTTGTATAATGCATGTTATTACAGTTGGTTTCGGGACCAAGACCATACAGCAGAAGTGATGGCATGTGACTGCAGTTTATGCCTGGCTCTTTTTACTTAACTGGTTTTTCTGAGGGAAACTAGCTGCCATATTGTGAGGCCTCTCAAGCAGCTGTGTGGAGAGGTTTATGTGGAAAGGAACTGAGGCCTCCCACTGAGAACCAGCCCAGTGAGAAGCTAATGCCTCAGCCAACAATGACATAAGAAACAGATTCTCTCACTCTAGTTAAACCCTGTAGCCCCAGTCAACATTTTAATGGCAACCACATGAGAGACTGAGCCTGAACAACCCAGCCAAGCTGCTCCTGGATTCCTGTCTTTCTAAAACTGTGGTATAATAAGTATTTATTGTTTTTGTGAAGGCTAAGTTCCTGAGTAATTTGCTACACTGCAATGGTTAACTAATACAATATGGAAAACGCTGTGAAAGGGCACATCATGGTATTAAATTGTTTACCTCAGTGAGTTAGAGGTGGAAAGGTTTTGAAATGCTTTAATTTCCATTTCATATTTTGTGTGCTACTATTACCATGCAGAAGTAGTTACACACTCCAGGCAGCATTCTGGTGGCCTATCATTTAACCAACAAATACTACAAATATTGACTGAGTAAACCCCAAATCTTACTCTGAGTCAGGTGCTGTTAGGTGTGGAGGTTTAAAAGTAAATAACATACTATGTTCTCAAGAAGACACATTTTGATACAGGAAGTAAAAACTGATATTTATCCTCTCTCATCTTAAAGCATAATAAATGTTATAATAAAAGCATGCATAAAATGCCACTGGAGAATGGGGAGAAAGAGGGTAATTCTGTGCTCAGAAGACTGCTGAAGACTTTACAGAGAAACTCACCTCTGAGGTACACTAAGACATCAAGGAGAGTCTTCCAGGAAGGGAAAATGGAGGAAAGGAGAAATCAATATTGGAAAATACTGGATGTTTGTGATTTATCTAAGTTCTGCTATTCTTTCAGCACAAATTTTTTCTGCTCATACTTTCACCATCAGAGAGAGTAAAAATTAAGAACCTATATTAGAAAGCATATGACAGATTTTTAAAATTTATTTATATATTGATGTTCTATGAGTGCTGACATTAAATAAGAAAACCTGCTGTTATTCAGCTTTAAAATGCATTTTAGTGGAATCTGATCATCTAGAGCAGAATGGGAGGACATGGACTTTACTCAGGTTCAGTCCGTTTACAGTGATGGCCAATGTCCAGTCAGCAGAAGTGTACACTGATCTTTTCACCCTAGATACTCCAGGGCCTGTGCTGAACGTGCCTGAATGTGCCACCTCCAAAATTCAGATGTTGACAATGTGATAGTCACAAGAGACGTGGCCTTTAAGAGGATTAGGCCCTGATAGCTCCTCCCTCATGAATGGGTTTAAAGTGCTCTCATTAAAGGACTTGATAGACAAAGTTTACTCCTTTTCATGCTTTCACCTTCTGCCATGTGATGATACAGAGTTCCTTCCCTCCTCCAAAGTATGCAGCATTCAAGGCACTATTTTACCAGCAGAGGTTGGACACCCACCACAAGGTGAACCTGTCAATGTCTTGATCTTGGACTTCCCAGCCTCCAGAACTGTGAGAAATACATTTCTACTGCTTATAAATTACCCAGTCTGTGATGTTCTGTTATAGCAGGATAAAATATGCTAATGTGGCCTGAAACTAAGGGACTTATGGGGTAATTCAATGGTACTTGCAAAGCTGAATGGTTTGGTTGAACTGTACCTTTTGTTTTCCATAGATCTTCTTGGTTTTCAAAGACATCAGTGCTCATAAAGCATCCTTAAAGTTCCAAATGGTAATTACAGATAGGGCTTCTTTTTTAAGCTTACAGGTGTATGGAGATAACATTGAGCTCAGATATTTAGAAAACAGGATTTTGCATATAATATAGGACAAAATGACTTAAATAAATGAAAAACTGCCATTCTCCTCCCCATCCCCAAATATCACTCTGAGATAATTAAGACCTTGGGAATACATCTCTATAAATTTTAATTGTATGGCATCCAATTTTTGCACTTATTGGAAATGAGAGTTGTGTCTATTTTATCTGCCTTATGCCATTTGGATAGGAATAATGAACTGGCAATACAATAGGAAAATTAACATCCCTTCTCTCAATGCAATTGTTACTCTTACATTTCTTAAATTCTAACCACTTGAGAACAAGTCAGTGCTGCAGGGAGCAGCTGATTTTATGGACCAGTCATTTGCATAGTTGATTCCAAAGATAGAGAATTGTAGAATGTTTGAATCAGAAGATTATACAAATAAGACTCTATAGATTGCAAATGGCAGAAAATCTGACTAGTTCTATCTCAATCAAACAGAGAAGGCATTGATTTTGTCATGGGAAGTCTAGAAAGTAGAAGTACTGCAAGGAAGTTTCCAGTCACACCTGGTAGGTCCTTTCTGTCTGATGTCTGGTCCTCCAGTGAGTTGGGTTGACTTCATTCTCAAAGACACTTGCTAAAATGATAGCACCCAGATAGCTGCAGAAGTTTCAGCTATGTATTCACTGAGGTTCAAATCCATTAGCATAGAGGTCCTGCCTCTTTTATCCCCAGCATCTCCTGTATAAGACAATGTCATTGGCTCTGATTGGATTCTTATATCCAATATAACACTCAATCATGTGGCCCAGGAAACAGACTTCAGGTACAAGCCATTTCTGGAGCCAAGGTTGAGGTTAATACCATCAGTCCTATTAGGACAGTGAGTTCCAAACCCATGACTGAGTCTTATTAAAACAGCACTGTCTATAATGTTGATGAAAAATATCAAAAGCATCATAAGGCCTTGAAGACTGCATTAACAGTTTGATTTCCAAACCTTGTCTGAGAGACTGCCAAATTGCTTATCTCATTTTCTCCATTTCTCTCTAACATTTTCTTATCTCATGAGTTTTCCAGAATTCCAAGACGAAAAAAAGAGCATATAAAGTCTGAGACACTCTGCTCAAATATTGAACATCAACATCAGCAGAGTACTTACAACCATGCATTACCACTCTCTCCTTACAACCGCCTAGACTGTCCAGGACAGAGGGTACCAGACTACAGCCTGTGGGCCAAAGTAAGTCCTGTGTGTTAAGAAGGGTTTTCATATTTTTAAGTGGTTAAAAAACAATTAAAAGATTTTTTTACTGTGTCTCATGACACAGGAAATTATATGAAATTCAAATGTCAGTGTTCACAAATAAAATTTCTATTAGAACACAGTTACACTGATTCATTTGGATATGGTTTGGCTCTGTGTCCCCACCCAAATCTCACCTTGTAACTCCTATAATTCCTACCATGTTATGGGAGAGACCTGGTGGGACATGATTGAATCATGGGGGCAGGTTTTCCCATGCTGTTCTTGTGATAGTGAATGTGTCTCATGAGATCTGATGCTTTTAAAAATGGGAGTTTCCCTGCACAAGCTCTATGCTCTTGTCTGTGGCCATGTGAGACGTGCCTTTCACCTTCTGCCATGATTGTGAGGCCTCCCCAGCCACACAGAACTGTGATCCTAATAAACTTCTTTTTTTTTGTAAATTGCCTAGTCTTGGGTATGTCTTTATCAGCAACCTGAAAATGAACTAATACAGTAAATTGGTACCAGTAGAGTGGGGCATTCCTCAAAAGATAATTGAAAATGTGGAAGTGACTTTGGAACTAGGTAACAGGCTGAAGGGCTCAGAAGACGACAGGAATATGTGGGAAAGTTTGGAACTCCCTAGAGACTTGTTGAGTGACTTTGACCAAAATGCTGGATAATTATACGGACAATGAAATCCAGGCTGAGGTGGTCTCAGATGGAGATGAGGAACTTGTTGGGAACTAGAGCAAAGATGACTCTTGTTATGTTTTAGCAAAGAGACTGGTGGCATTTTGCCCCTGACCCAGAGATCTGTGGAAATTTGAACTTGAGAGAGATGATTTAGGATATCTGGGGGAAAAAAATTTCTAAGCAGCCAAGCATTCAAGATGTGACTAGGGTGCTGTTAAAGGCATTCAGTTTTAAAAGGGAAACAGCATAAAAGTATAGAAAATTTGCCACCTGACAATGTGATAGAAAAGAAAAACCCATTTTCTGAGAAGAAATTCAAGTCAGCTGCAGAAATTTGTATAAGTACTGAGGAGCTGAATGTTAATCCCCAAGACAATAGAGAAAATGTCTCCAGGGCATGTCAGAGGTCTTCACAGCAGCTCCTCCCATCACAGGCACAGAAGCATAGGAAGAAAAAATGTTTCTGTGGGCTGGGCCCGGAGTCCCCCTGCTGTGTGAAGCCTAGGGACTTGGTGTCCTGCTTACCAGCTGCTCCAGCCATGACTAAAAAGGGCCAAGGTATAGCTCAGGCCATGGTTTCAGAGGTTACAAGCCCCAGGCTTTGGCAGCTTCCACATGGTGTTGAGCCTATGGGTACACAGAAGTAAAGGATTGAGGTTTGGGAACATATGCCTAGATTTCAGAGGATGTATGGAAATGCCTGGATGTCCAGCAGAAGTTTGCTGCAGGGGTGGGGCTCTCATGGAGAACTCCTGCTAGGCAGTGCAGAAGGGAAATGTGGGGTTGGAGCCCCCACACAGAATCCCTAATGGTGCACCGCCTATTGGAACTGTGAGAAGAGGGCCACCGTCTTCCTGATTCCAGAATGGTAGATCCACCTACAGCTTGCACTGTGTGCCTGGAAAGGCCACAGACACTCAACACAAGCCTGTGAAAGCAGCCAGGAGTGGGGATGCACTCTGCAAAACCATAGGGACAAGCTGTCCAAGACCATGGGAACCCACCTCTTGCATCAGCGTGACCTGGATGTGAGACATGGAGTCAAAGGAGATCATTTTGGAGTTTTAAGATTTGACTGCCTTGCTGGATTTCGGACTTGCATGGGGCCTGTAGGCAGTTTGTTTTGACCAATTTCTCCCATTTGGAAGAGCTGTATTTACCAATGCCTGTACCCCAGCGTATCTAGAAAGTAACTAACTTGCTTTTGATTTTACAGGCATTTAGGCTGAAGGAACTTGCCCTGTTTCAGATGAGACACTGAACTGTGGACTTCTGAGTTGATGATGAAATGAGTTAAGACTCTGGGGAACTGCTGAGAAGCCATGATTGGTTTTGAGCTGTGAAGATATGAGATTTGAGTGGGACCAGGGGTAGAAAAATATAGTTTGGCTCTGTGTCCCCACCCAAATCTCATCTTGTATCTTCCATAATTCCCATGTGTTGTGGGAGGGACCTGGTGGGAGATGATTGAATCATGGAATGGCTCTTCCCTGTGCTTTTCTCCTGACAATGAATGGGTCTCATGAGGTCTGATGGTTTTAAATATGGGAGTTTCCCTGAACAAGTTCTATTCTCATGTCTGCGGTCTTGTGATATGTGCCTTTCACCTTCCACCAGAGTGTGAGGCCTCCCCAGCTACATGGAACTGTGATTCCAATAAACCTCTTTGTTTTGTAAATTGCCCAGTCCTTGGGTATGTTTTTATCAACAGCATGAAAATGGACTAGTACATATTTACATATTGCTATGTTTGTTTTCGTGCTGCAGTGGCAGAGTTGAGTACTCATAGGAGAGGCCATGTGCCCAGCAAAGCTGAAAATATTTGCTATATGGCCTTTTATAGAAAAGGTCTGCTACCCCGTGGTCTATTGCAGTGCTTCTCACACATTTGTTACAGCAGTCCCCAGAAGCGCTGATCCCTGGGACTTCTCCACAGAGAGTTTGCTTCCAATTCAATATAACTGGGTTGGGACCCAGGAATCTGCATTCTAAATCCCCATGGATGATTCCATGTACATCTTCTGAAGCCAAGATTTCAGGAAAACCATGTCTTCCTCATTAAATACTCTAAGGAGAAGTATCTTACTATCATTTAGATTTTTCTTCAACACAGCATTTGTGTTAGAAGGCAACTTAAGGGCACGGACAATTACAAAGAAAGAAATAAAAGTCAAAGGTTGTTTTTGTTTTAATAATACCAGCCCCTCAAGGGGACTAGAAAATTGCTGGCTTCTTTCCTGCTTCATTCAGTGAAGTTTCTAATGATGAGACCCAGACAGGCTGCAGTTTTCTAAATCAATCTTTTATGCTCCTTAAGAGCCAGAGGTTAAATAGAGACAAGAGATAACACATCGCCCATGGACTAGAGACAGTGGAGCTGAAGTAAAGCAAGTCAGTCAAGAGAAAGCATAAGGGACCCCTGAGCTCAATTTGCTTAGAAATATGTCTAGTCAGAGACCAGCAAGTCAACAGCCACCTGGAATGGGAATTGACTCAGTAAGATTTAAAAAAACAGGTGTCAGTGGTGAGGAGAAGACTAGAGTCTGGAAAAGAACACTTCAAAAAATGCACCTTAGAAATAGACATTCCAGGGGGGAACACATCATCTGTTCATAGGCAATAGTTAAGCTTCACCTGGACTTGCAGTCACACATCTTCTCTTTCAACAAATACCTTGGCACTATGGGCCAGTTCCTGAGCTAGAGAAAGACCAGTGAATAAAACCGACATCTCTAGTGCTTAGATCATTCAGCTGCAAAGACAAACATTAACTGAGATGCACTACACACACACACACACACACACACACACACATATATATATATATAAATATTTCAGCAGCTCTCAAAGTGTGGTCCACTTTGTAGAGATGCAAGTTCTCAGGTGCCACTCCAGATCAAGAATCAGCATTCAGAAACTCTTAGGGTGGGGCCCAGCCATCTGTTTTAATGAGCCCAGTAGGTGATTCTGATGCATGGATCAATGTTCTGGTCCGCAGTTGCCTCATTAGGAAAATGGGGTTAATAATACTTTACATGCCTACAGATATAGCCTAGATTATGTTGGGCATGAAATACCTGGTAGCAGCCCCAAGGTGCCTTTTAACCAAGGCTGCATGGAGCATGGCTAATCATGTCATATACAACTTTCCAAAGCCTCATAGAAGGAGAGATTATTTTCAGTTCTCCTCTGATGCTAAGAGTGTCTCCCTACCTCAGGGACTTCAAAACAGCATCCTATCAATGCAGTACATAGAAATCACAGTCACGGAGCAGGACAACTCTGATTTATGCAGAGTAAAAACAGGAAGATGCTAAGCTGCTGCTTTACAATACCAGTTACCTGCTAAAAATACATTCAGAATCTTCTAGAACCATTCAGGAGCCCCTGAAGCACAAAACACACATCTCAGGGCACGTCATATGAGAAAACAGTGATGTCATACTTCCAAGTTTTACTCCCTCACCATACAAGTTAATGGGAAGGTACTGAAGGCTAGACAGAATCCTTTACATGGCAAACATAGTACTGTATTCTCTACAGGTGTTGTAAACAAGTCAGTAGACTATGCTAAGTATGATTTTCCTCCAAAATCGACTCATTCTTATAAAATCCTTTCATTATGCATGCAAAGACTGTAGGAGACACTGTTTATTCACCTCTCACATCCCCCAACCCACCTCTGAGGTCCCCTATTTGCAATGAGAGTCCCCCTGCCCCACCTCCTCAATAAGTGTCAGTCTTTCTCTGATTCTCTGCCTGGGAGCTTTCTGAGAGCTTTTGCAGCTCCTGGACAGGACAGTTGGGCAGTACCTGGAATTTAACACCTTGGGAAGAACTCTCAGTTCTTGAGAAACAGGTATCAGTGAATACCTAGCCCAGTTTCCCCATCCCTCCATGCGGCTATTCCAAAGCAATATCACAATTTATAGGGAATCTCAAAGAGGCCTGGCTGGATTGAGTCCTGGTTGTCCGCAGCACTAATCAGTCATTGGCTTTTTTCCTTTTTCTTCAGCTTGGAATCACTTCTCAGGTTAAGTACCTTCTTGGAATCACTTCCCAGGTTAAGTACCTGCATCCAAGTCCCCGCCTCTGCATGAGCTTTCAGAAGAATACAAGTTTACACAGACAGAACACAGTGGAATTGTGTTCCAAGCTCAGGCAATTCAACCCCACTGCCCATGTTTTCTCCACTGTACTTACTTCCTCAGTACAGCAACTTGCTGAGTCTGCAGAAGCAGCAATCCTTGTTCTATATAATCCAGGAGCTGAGAAGTTCATCTTCAGTAATCTAGTCTTAAAAACTTTGTAAACTAGATCAGAAGTCATTGAATCAAAGAATCAGAAGTCATCAGAATACAATGAGTGCTTCATCACTAAAAGAGAAATCACTTATTTTTAAATTTATAAAGCTACTGAGATGCTTCAAACATAAGAATCCCTCTATGTCATCAAACCAGCCCACCAACAAAAGCACTGTTTTGATGCATGTCTCTCAGGAGACCAGCAAGCATTGTAAATGCATTCCAGTTGTTCAAAGATACCCAGTGTAACAAAGGAACATTCAATATTTCCACTCACTGAAACACTGTTGATTTTGTTATGCAGTTCTGCATTTCAAAGATAGCCATTTAAAAAGCCAACTGGAATTACATACATTTTTAAGGAGCTGCACTTCAGCTCATCTAAATACTTTTTATTGTATAAGCCTATAAAGTAAATAGCAGATTTCAGTAAGCAGAATAATCCCAGAGGAAAGTGGCAGGAAGAAATAATGCTCTCAGCCATTCTCAGAGACAAGTAGTAGAGGATTAAAATGCCTTCTGAGATCCCTTCTGTCTCAATGATCCTATGATAAAAAGAGTTGGTGGGGGGAAAAAGGCCTCCATATCCTTCCATTAGCTCTTCTTTTCTTCAGAAAGCTTTCATTCTGAGACAACAAATGTCATCGGTCTACAATACGAATTTGACTTAAAGTCGGAAATGGTGCACAGGAAAATGAGTAATGCAGATTCACTCCTTTGAATATTTACTAATTACCCTCTACATCATCACTGTTGAAATTGTTTAGCATTTAATTTTACTCCACCACATTATTTTTCCACATTAAATTAAATCTCACTTGGAGAAGTCTCTAACCAGGGTGATAAGAAACCAATTTAACTCATGTTGTAAGGTATCAGTTTTAGGTGATCTTTTAAGGTTGTATAAGCTTCCAGGGACACTGTGTGGTGTTTGGAAAATAGGTGGAGAGCCTGTTCAATCATGGTCAATATCACTATGTAAATTGTTCAGTATGGAGCACTGGAGACAGACTGGTCCTTTGTGCTTACTATTGCTCCCAGGGCCATTTCAATAAAGCTATCAAAGCCACATCTCTCACACTTTAGTCCCCCAGGATGCCCAGGCCTGTGCAGCTCCTCTGAAGCAGCACTGTGGGAATGGGCACTGGTGCTCACCACTCCTAGACATAAGAAGCATTTTCAGCCGGGCACAGTGGCTCACGCTTGTAATCCCAGCACTTTGGGA